>NC_056691.1:55910000-56245000 GCF_018350215.1 Panthera leo | reverse complement strand
TGCTGTCTGTCTGCCCTGCCCATGCTGTTCCTGGTCCTTGCTGTCTGGACATTCTTGGTAGGGGCCATTGGGTGGAGGGGTCATCTGTGAGCCTTAGGGAAGCACGATCTGCCTGATGGGTGAGGCAGGATGTGTTTGAGAGAGGAAGCAGGGGCTGTCTGATGGGAGAGGCAGCACTGTCTAACACAGGGAGCAGGAACAATACACCTCATGAAACCCCCCGGAGCTGGGTTGGACTGTATCCCTGGCCCTGCCCTGAGTTACCCCCATGTTCCCCAGAGACCACGACCAGCACCACCAGCTCACTGGCACCCCCACCCACCACGAAGATTTGTGACCCTGGGGAGCTGGGCAGCGGCGGAGGAACCTTGACACCTTTCTCAATCGGCGTCCCTGTGACCCTGGCCCTGGCCGCTGCTGCCGCCACTGCCAACAGTCTCCTGATCTGGTAAGTCAAGTAAGGTTGGGTGGCAGAGGGGAACCTGAGGGGATCCCTATCCCACCCTCATCCCTCACAGCCCCCTGCCCTGTCTCCCCAGAGCCCGGCATCCCGTGAGGACATGCCAGCGCACCTGCAGAGGAGCAGGAGGCCGGAGCTGAGCCCGCAGACCCCAATTTCTATTTTGCACACGGGCAGGAGGACCTTCTGCATTCTCTTCAGACATAATTTGTAGAGACCCCGGCAGGCCCGGGCCTGCCGCCCCCTAGCCCTGCCACACCACACTGGCCCTCCTCCCTCCCTCGGGAGAGGAGGACCTTGCAGCCAACCCACCCACCAAAGACCCACCCCTACCCCCACCCTGGCCCCTTGGGCTGGAACCTCCAACGCCAGCGACTCCCAGGAGCCCTGAGGGGATCCCCTCACATCCATAATTTCTCCTCCTGCCCCAGCCTCCTGTCTGTCCCAGGGTCTCTGTTGCCACCATCAGATTATAAGCTCCTGACACTGGGGGGGCCCAGCCACCCCTTCCCCCCAGTGCCCACACTTTTTCACTCCCCCACCTCTGCCCATTTTGTACGGCCCTCCCCTTTCCCTGTTCCTACCCCACAGTATTTAATGCCCTGTCAGTCCCTTCTAGTCTGACTCAATGGTAACTTGCTGTATTTGAATTTTTTATAGTTGTATATACAGGGGTGGGAGGGTGGGGGGGTTCTCATTAAACGTCACCATTTCATGAGTCCTTGGAACAGACCCACTTTGGGAGGGTTTCCTTCTTCCAAGGATCTCTCCCCTTCTAGGCCTGGAGGAGGGAAGAAATTCTAGTTGGGCATCCATATAGGTGGGGAGAGGCAGTTTAGTTCTCCGGCAGACGTGTGGAGCTTTCTGCTGCTTTGGAGGATAGGGCTCCCTGGAGGCCAGGGACAGAGTTGCAGGGACTGAGGGGTTCCAGTGAGGCAGGTCCCACATGGGGATGTCCAGTCAGTCCTAGAGGCTGCTGAATCCTGACGGGAGAAGCCTGTCAAGGGTCATCTCCAGAGCTGCCTTCCACGAATGCCTAGGTTTTACCCATAGAGGCTAGAGATGCAAGAAGGGAGGTGGCCAGACTTTTATCCTTGGGGTAGGAAAGATTGTCATCCCTGCCATCCAGGAGATACAGTCCAGGGCTTCTAGCAGGTCAGGCCTGGGGCTCATCTGAGCTACAAGGCACAGAGCACAGAGCGTTCTGGGCCTGGGCAGTCCGGGAAGCTGCCTGAAGGAGGCCACTTGGAACGTGACTAGGGACTGGACCTGTGCTTCAGGACTAGAAATGTGGGGTACAAGATTCACCCCAATGTTAGATTACAGTCAGGACTCCATGTGAGCGGGAGAGGAGCAGGCTTTGGGTTTACAGGGTGCCCAGTCTTTGGTCCATCCCTGTACCCTGCCCACACCTCTAGTTTTCAAACTAGAATTCCAAGATCCTTCTGATTTCTTCTCAGAGGAGGGGCTCCTCGCTGCCCCAGGCCTGCTCAGGTATAGCCCCCTTGTAGAAACCACCCCACCACAGCTCCTCAGCTGAGGATGCCTAGGGCTGGGGCCAAGTTTGCAGGTACCTCTGGCCTGGGGATGGGAGGAAAGGATTAGACCAGAGCCCCAACCCAGCTTGGCCTTGCTCTGGGTTCCTGAGACGAGAGAGAGATGGAGTCAAAGCCATGGATACACTGACTTGTGTACACACTCCCCACAGCAGGTGCTGAGCACCATACCTACACTAAGCTGCTAATACCATGATGCCACACACACATATGCCAATTCAAGCCCTTTTTTCAGACCAGGGTCAGAAAATGGGTGTTCCTTGCTGGTCTCACCAGGCCTGCCCCTGCCCCTTCCCCTGCCACTAGGAGGAGGGATCCATAGTGCCTCAAGCACTGATGAGTTAGGCCTCGACAGGACCTGGGGCTGGGTGAGGGGCTCAGAGTGAAGGTGGCTAGCTCTCTTCCAGACCAGGCACTACAGGAGGAGAGGGGTGTTCCAGGTGGGAGATCCTATCGAAAGCAAAGGCCTGATATCAGGGTAGAGGGGCCTGTGGCTTTTCAAGCACAGTAGTCTCAACTGTGGGAATGCATGACTCCTCATTCACAGGAAGAGGCTCCCAGGATGGACATACTGAGAAGTGGCTGTGGACCTGCCCGTGTACCCTGGACCCCCTATTTGCCTGTTTGTCTGGTTCCTGTGAGGTGTGGCTTGGGCCTGAACCTATACTCTGGGTTTAACGGGTGGAGGGAGGAGGGGGTCACAAACTCTCACCCAGGACATTGTATTCCTGGGATGGGTCTGAGCCTCCGCCTTCCCTGTCTTTGTGGTAGTGGGGCTAAAGTTCGGGGATCTCTGGCCTGTGCTGTCTTCCTGTCTTCAGAGCCTTGGTCAGCCCTGACCCACCCACCGCCCACACAGGGCTTGGGCATCATCAATCTGGCCTCTATTAGCAACATGGGAAAGCAATTATGTGGGGTCTGGGAGGAGAAAGAGAGTAGGGGGCCTGCTGGTGTCTCAGAGTCCAATGGAGAGGAGAACTGGATCATCTCCCTGCCCCCAAACTCAAGAGAGAGACCCAGCTCCGTCCTAAGCCCCGAGGTGTCTGGAGGGTCAGTGTCATTGCCTCTGACAGGCGTGGGCCTGGGGTTAGTCATTCCTCTTTGGAAGTTCTGGCCCTCAACCTCACAGAGGCTGCTTGCTTTGGAGGGGCTTGGGAGTGCTGTTTGCTGCTGCCTCTGAGTACTGTCTCTCCACGTCATTATTTCCCATGGTGGTTCTGGGGAGCTCACGTAAGTATAGATATCAGTTCTTAATGCTAAATCAGAGCTCAGAGAATTAAAACACTGCTGAGGGGGGCTGCCAGGGGAGGCTTGGTTCCCAGGCCCAATGTGTACAGCAGCCTACCCTTTCAGCTCACTCGTTTCTTTTGTTCCACCAAGGGGCACTGGGGATGGGGACCTTACTCTGTGCCATATTCCTATAAGGCTAACTTGTTTTTGCCCCCACCCTCCTCTCACTCAACCCATTTCCATCTGTCTCTGTCCCATTCCTATCTCTTAACAAGTCTTTGTCCTGGTTACTATCCTTGTGTTTCTCTCTGAGTGTTTCTATCCTGTCTCCTCCTCTGTGTATGTCTCTGACTCCTGTCTCTGTCTCCATCCCTGTCTTTGCCTCTCTGTCTCTCCTCCCTATCTCTCAATCTTCCCTTTCCTACCTTCCTCCCTGGTCTGTCTCTGTGTGTCAATCCTCATCTTGATATCTGTGCCTCTCTCTGTCTCTGCATGTATCTCCACCCCATCTTGTGTTTCTTTTCCTCTTTCCTGACTCTCCTTGCCTTTCCTCACGTTGCCTCCCTCTGAGTGTTTCTGCCCTGGTCCAGACCCCAGCCTGAGGCCACTGTGCCTCTTTGGCCTGAGCTGGAGGCTGTCCTGGTTTCTGCTGCCCCCTCTCGGCCACCTGCCTGCCCTTCATTTCTGCTCCCCGGCAGGCGGCTATCAGCCCCCTAACCCCACATCTGCCTCCCAGCAAGCAGCCAGGAGAGAGGAAGGTGGTCAGGAGACACTAGGCTGTCCCTTTGGGGCAGCCTCTGGCCCTGTGAGCTCCCCAGAGCCAATGGGTGAGCTCATTAACTCCCTAGACTGGGACTTTGGGAAAGTTCATCTTACATGAAAAGAATGAAGTGCTTGGTGGCAGAAAAGATTGGGGTGTATTCATCACACCCTTCCCTCTCAGACGAGGTCAGAGAGGAAGGAGGTCTGAGGAGGGGAGTCTGATTGAGCCAGCCTGAGGAGAAGCTGGAGAACTCATCTGACAGGGGTACTCCAATGGGGAAGGCTAACCTGAAGGTGAGTGGGCCAGTGTGACAGGATGAGTCTGAGGGGAGGTTGGTCTGGGACATGCTATACAGCTCTTGGTTGGAAGGTCCAGTCTGAGGGGGTAGAGTGATTGAGTGTCTGAAGGGTCCAGTCTAAAGAGACACCACTCTGAAAGCATACAGGTCTGAGAACAGGATCACCAACTAGTCCTAGTTGGCCTGGGACTTTCTCAGTTTAGCACTGAATATCTCAAGTCCTGGGAAACCTCTCAGTCCCAGTCCTATTTGAGAAGGCCTTGCCTAACAGTGCCAGTCTGATGGGAGAGTCAGTCTGTGAGCTAGTGGATCTGAGGGATTCTGGTTTGACAGTGCCACTCTGAGGGGAGAGGCTGTTTAAAAGGCTGGAAGCTTCTTTGGGCAGGAACCATGCCTGCAAGGGAGTGGATGATTAGGGTCCTTGCCGAAGGGCAGTGGCTAGGGGAATGGCCACGAGGGGGCAGAGCAAGCTCTCAGGAGAATCAGAGGTAAAGGCCCCAGAGCTGGGAGCCAGACAGTGCAGAGCTGTGTGTAAAGTGTACCCTCAACATCATGTGTCACTGTGCCATCACCTGCAAGTTTCAGGTGATGATGTACAACCACACAGTTGTTTTTGTGTGACTAGGTGAACAGGGGCACATCTGTGGTATGTTAGCATGTAGCCTGTGATGGAGAGTGTGCCTGGTATGGCCATGGCTGAGGCCTTACCTGGGGCTGTAGGGAAGAGAACAAGAGCACCCTGGCAGAGAAGTTATCTTGGGAGGGGCTGAGATGAGGAGAGAGTAACTATGCTTCCCTACCTACCCTCGTTCTCTAGAGTATTCCCTGAGAGTCCAAGAGCTAGTAAGTACTTTGGTGATGTATAAGGACAGCCACCAGGCCAGACTACATGACTAGGCCCTGCTGCCCTCCTCTCCAGCTTCTCTCCACCTGTTCCCTTCAGCTGGTACTCCTCCAGCTGGATACCATCCTCCTACCCCATTCCCCAGTCATTGTTCCAATGTCTCCTACTTCCATGCTTTGGTTCACACTGTGCCCTGCCTGGATGCTCTCTTGTGAAGCATTTGAGGTCCCTCTGATGCTGCCTCCTATTCATTCCTGTACCATGGACTGAGCACCCCCCCCCCCCCCGCCCCATGTACTAAGTCCTAGTTCTGTGGGTCCCTGCTTCACTTCAGGGACTTGAAAGTGCTAGGGGCTGCTAGGGTCTTGCTCAGAGGATGACTCTGAGCAAAGAGGTATGGACAAGGCAAGGCTGGGGATCTCGGTTAGGACGGCAAAGTGAAGCCATCACAGAATCACAACTCCATCCTACCCCCCTGCTAACAAAATTAACAAAAGCCCAAACAAGCCAAAGCAAAAACGCTGCTGCAAACTCAAGTCGAACCAAACAAGCAAATTCTTTTTATAAACCTTAAAATGTGATAGCCAAGGAAAGTAACAGAAGATTCTGGTGTAACAAGTGAGTGGTATGTCACCTAACCCCATTGCCCAAAAGGAGCATTGAGAAAAGATGAGCCAACAAATACCAAGGACTGTCACTAACTAACGTCCTGTAATTTGAAGAAAATGGATTGTTGAGTGAGTAGGTAGCCTTAGGAACAGTCTGGGGAAAGGCCTTTGTAAGTAGAAGCTTCTGTGTTCCTCCATGAGATCTCAGGAGAGGCAAGAAGAGCTGCCATAGCTTGGCAACCTCCAGAGTATGGGGCTGAGGTTGGGGGTACAAACCAAAGTCTACAGGATGGGATATGCATCACCTCCCAGCTGGAAGAGGATATCTAAGGGGGGCCTCAGTGGAGAGACAGCACTTAGGCCACATCAAAGTCAGCAGGTTGCCAAACCATCCTCATAGCACAGAAATGGGGTGGGTGAGTTTGAAAGCAATAGATGGCTTTCAAACCATAGCTCCCAGAAGATAAACAGGTCCAGTTGGGAAGGGGCTCAAAGACCTACACTCCAGGGAAGGAGAGGTCTGCTAAATGTGAGCCATAGTACGTGGTTGAAAGTGGAAAGAGAATGGCCTGGACTTTAGGCATTCAGACCACAGCCACAATATAGGTAAGAAGGAAGCAAAGAGGGAAAATGGGAAGGGAGGGAGGGAAGAGAAAGGAACAAGGAAGACAAGATGCAAAAAATAGATGAAGGACCCAATATAGAAGAAAACAACCAAAAGAATAAAATATTTCCTGGCAAGTTATTCTGTTAGAAGCCCTTAATAATAGCATGAAATCCAGAGAACATGAACTCAAAGACAAGATGATGACATAACAGAATGAGCTGGAAAGGGAGATTACAGGGGTGCCAGGGTGGCTCAGTCAATTAAGCGACCAACGCTTGATTTTGGCTCAGGTCATGATCTCATGATTCGCGAGATCAAGCCCTGCAGTGGGCTCTGTGCTAACAGTGCGGAGCCTGCTTGGGATTCTCTCCTTCGCTCTCTGCCCCTCCCCTGCTTATGTGCGTGTGCTCTCCTCTCTCTCAAAAAACAAAAAAGAAAAGGGAGATTACAGAACTAAGGAAAAATAATAAAGGAACAAAAACAGTATCATTACAGATATAATAGACTAGCAATAACAAAACACAGAATAGATACGGCTGAAAATCAAAGTAATCTGTAGGAAAGGCTTTGAGATCCTGAAAGTGAATATGATGAGAAAAGATAAAGATATTAAAGCAATTAAGAGTGAAGTTAGTAGGACAGAGGCAAGCTACTATAAGCATAATTGTTGGCAGCCCTAAAGTAGAGGTTCCAAAAATGGAACAGAAAAAGATATTAAGATAGAAAATACAGAAAAGCTTTCCCTGAAATTAAGGAAGCATTGAATATCCAGACTGAAAATGAACACCATATACCAGAAGAATTGATACAGAATAATTGATACTGATTTATAAATACTGATTTAGTTACTAAACTTTGAAGATTAAATAAGAATACTTTGGGATCCCAGGCAGAAAGAGCAAGTCGTGTATGGAGGAAAATTCAGTCTGATCTTAGACTTTCTGCAACCCAACATTCAACAAACCAAAATAATGAAGCAATATCTAGGAATTTCTAAGGGTAAAAAAGTGTTACCCCCAAACATAACCAACAAACTGGTTGATCTCACTCATGAATTTGGGGATACAGAACTCATGAGCGCTTCTGAAAACTACACAGTGACAAATTCAGTCAGCCAGAGACTAGTCAAAATAAGCTGAGGAAGGGAGATCTATGGTGAAAGGACAGGTGGTGAACATTCATTCCACTTAAGTGAAGATTAAACTGGGAATTTTAGTTGTAGAACACACTGTAAATATAAATCCTTATAAAGTGAGAACAACATTGGCAACATAATCTGGAATGAAGAGAAGCAGTGGGAAGGAAAGCAGACGTACTAATCACATTTTCTTTCATAGAGCAACTACAGCTCATAAAACTGACAATGATAAAAATCCTACTCCAACCTCTTAATCAAAATTGTTCTTAACTTGAGAGGGGTCTTTTAGGAATGACTAATTTTTGAGATGAAGAAATGCTTAGCTGAAAGTTCAGCTATTCCTTCATTTTCACTTTGTTTTATTTACTTTTTTAAGCAGGCTTCATGCCCAGCACAGAGCAGGATTTGAACTCATGACTGTGAGATCAAGACTCAGACACTTAACTGACTCAGCCACCCAGGCACTCCACCTTTGTTTTCACTTTAGTTTCTTTTCCCTCGATTAATTTCAAGTATATGTCCCATTCATCTATAAGTTTTCTACCTGTCTCTCTTCTTATATACTGTTCTCTTCACTTCCTGCCTCCACCCCAGTACTTTATTCTTACCAGATGTTGACCTATCTCTGGGTGGTGAGACTTAGTGACAGGTTGCATTTTTCTTTGTATTCTTTTGTGTGGCTTATAATTTTTAAATAACAAGCATGTATATTTTTTCAGTCTATTTTTTTTTTTTTTTTTTACAGACTATCTAATCTATCTATCATCTCTTTTGTTTTAAGGTAAATCACTTAACCTCTATGAGCCTCAGATTCCTCATCTTCAGTCTGAGGACAACAAGATTTACATTAGAGGTTTTGAAGATAGTGAGATAATATGCGGTAGGCTTAAAAATTGGCCTCCAAATATTTCCACATCTTCATTTCCAGAACCTGTGAATGTTAACTTACATGGCAAAGGGATTTTGCAGCTATAATTAAGGATCTTGAGATGGGAAGATTATCCCGGATTATCAGGTAGTCCTGATGTAATCGCAACCATCCTAGTAGAAAAGAGGTGAAAGGGGTCAGAGTCAAAGGAGAGGTGATGGGGTGATGGAATCAGGAGACTGAAAGATGGAGGAGGGGTCTACAAGCCAACAAATACAGACAGCCACTAGAAGCCGAAAAGGCAAGGAAATTGATTCTCCTCTCAGAGCCTCCAGAAGGAACCAACCCTGCGTACATCTTGACTTTAGCCCAGTGAAACTGATTTCAGACTTCTGACCTTCAGATTGTAACAGAATAAATCTGTGTTGTTTGAAGGCACTAAATTTATGGTATTTGGTTTAAAAAGCAACAGGAATCTAATACACCTTCCTATGTGCTGTTCCCTTGGCCTCCCCATCCATCTCTTTCATCCCTCCAATTCCCACTTGTTCAATATTTGATTCAAGTTTCCCTGACATTGCCTATCTTCTGCTGCTGCCCAGAGATGGGGTATATTTATCTCCTATCACAGCAGTCACCACTCTGGGTTACTGTTGCTCATGGATAGGTCTCTCCCTCACAGGCTGGGCATGGGTGCCAATAGAGCAGGGCCAGTTCTCTCTGCCCACCTAGCCCAGTGGAGGACCCAGCTTGGTAACTATTAAGTTAACAGATGAGTGAATGAGGGCTAGGTGAGTAGTTGGTACCATATAACAAACCATTATTCTATTTCCTTGGTGTTAGTATCTCTCCCTCGCTATTACTACCTGGCTTTCTCTCCCATCAGCCTGTCCTCTACATACAGATACTCTTTCATCTCTAGAAAACCAATCTGTGACTTCCTTCTTCGGTCCTTGGTCTGAAATACACCCACACCTGTTGTAAGTCTGTCAGTAGGTTTACTTTCACATGCGCATGTGTGTGTGTATGTGTAGGTTATGAAGACCTGTGAACCTCTTTATGTGTATTACCTGGATATGTGGTATGTGTGTAGTGAGTGCAAGACCTGTGTATCTCTGTATGGATGTGTTTTCATGTGCATGCCTGTGGTCTGGGTAGACTTGTTTCTCTATACATAGGTCTTCACTTGTATGTATGTGTACCTCTGTTTGTGGGTTGTGTATGAATGTGTTAGTGTGTGTCTGTATGAGCAGGGAAGGATACCTTTGACTTCTGCCCCCAGGGGATTTGATGGCCTGAGGCAGGAGTTGGTGTGCCTGGATAACTTACTGAGATGTTAATGGAGTTTTGTTCCAGTGCAGTCTTCCTTTCTTGTCTCAGGCAGAAGGCTGGGCCTTTTTTCTCCCTGTCTTTTGGGGTGAGCATTGCAGGCCCAGGCCCCTCAGACTAAGACATCTTCCTGACTCTAGCCTTGTGGAAGCCTAAGCTTCTTCAGGGGATTATGCTAAGGAGAGAGGAGAGGGTCAAAACAATCTAGAGAGTACCCCTAAATGAAGAGGGGATCTGTGTTTGCAGGAGTAGGTGGGACCCACAAACACTGCCTACTGATGCCCTAGGAATGGAGACATGGTGAGCTTGAGAAGGCAGGACCCTGGAGATTGAGCTCCCAAATGGGCATCTCAGCAAAGAACATGTGAATCTCAGCATAAAAACCCAGGATTTTTGCACAGGTGGGGAGGAAGGGGTGAGGAGGTTCTCCCAAAATGACTTTCCTACTAGCTCCAGGAGCAAAGACCTGGGAAAGAAATTATAATTAGTTTTGTTTTGTTTTTACCATTTTAGCCATTTTTTAAGTGTACAGTTTTGTGGTATTATATTCACATTGTTGTGTAACCATAGATTTCATTTTTATAAAATAGAGAAACATTACTAATTCTACACACCTGAGCACACCAACCACTGGGCTCAGTGTCACAGGAAAAACACATACCAGTTATGGGGGGCACTATGGAGAGGCAGAGGACACCTCCTACCCCTGGGGGGAAGCCCAAGGAAGGATGGGAGGGAAAGGCAGGAATAGTGAGGACCCTCCTGTGGTCAGTAGTGGGCCGGGTGCGAGCTGGGGCAGCAGAAGAGGTGGAGCCAGGCAGTCTTGGCTTTGAGAGCCAGGCTGAGGTTCAGGAACTTCTACTGAGAGTCAGAGGGCCCTGGGAGCTGGGGAGACTTTGTCAGATTTGTGCTTGGGAAAGACTGCTCTGGCAGCCGTGCAGAGGAGGGCAAGGAGGGAAGAGAATGCAGAAGAAGAGGTAGCTGAGAGGTGCTTTGAATGAATAATGTGGAAGGCCTGAGGGCAGGTAGGAGAAGAACCAGGGCCTGGTCAGTGAGAACAGTGCTTTTTAGAGCACATAATCATCATAGCTTGATGAATGTGGAGGGGAAAGGAGGGAGAGGGAAGAGCCTTGTACAACCCTGTTGAGTGGGAGATGGTAGGACTGTTTATTGAAATAGTTAGCAAAGGGGGAGGATAGGCTTTGGAGAAGTTGATAATAATCCTGGCTCATACATTCAATCACTTGCATATGGTCATACAGCAAGTAAGGAGCAGATGGGCTCAGATTATATATGTCAAGTGTAAGGCACTAGTGGGACTTCTTGGTAGAAGGCCTTAGGTCAGTAGTTAAGAGAATGGACTTGGGTCAGATAAACCTGGGCTCCTGTTAACCTTGGACAAGGTGGTTAATCTCTCTACAGCTCAGTTTCCTTAAGTGGAAAATGGGAAAAGCTTGTACTTCATAGGGTCCTTGTAAGGATTTAATGAGATGATGTATATAAAGAAATTAGCATGACAGTGCCTGCCATGTTGTAAATGCTCCATAAATCTTAGCTTTTAATAACAAGAGCAGCAGCAACAACAACAAACATCAGTCTGGGACTTGGGAGTGAGGTCTAGGTTAGAGTTAAGGCATCATCAACACAAAATGGACACAGAAGCCATAATGCAAAGGAGGACTTCAGTTAAGGAGAGAAGAGAGGAGAGAGTGGGGGAAGAGAGCACAGCCCAACAGAGAGGAGGGGGCCAGGGAGGTGAGGGAGACAGACAGAATGCTGAAGTTGAGGACAATGCAGCAAATCAGAGTTTTGGGTTTTAAAAAAAATATGTTTTTAATGTTTACTTATTTTTGACAGAGAGAGAGAGAGAGAGCGCGCGCGCGCGCGCGCGCGCGCGCGCCTGAGTGGGGGAGGGGCAGAGAGAGAAGGAGACACCAAATCCGAAGCAGGCTCCAGGCTCTGAGCTGTCAGCACAGAGCCCAATGTGGGGCACAGGGCTCGAACTCACAGACCGTGAGATCATGACCTGAGCCAAAGTCAGATGCTCAACCAACTGAGCCACCCAGGTGCTCCGCAAATCAGAGTTTTAATCCAGACTATATCACTGCTCTCTGGGGCTTCAAGAAAACCTGTGGATTACCTGAGTCCCAGTTCCTTCATCTGTTCCATGGACCTATCTTGCATGCAGGTGAGGGATATCCATGATGAATGTAAAGCTCTGACAGAGTCTAGGTGCTTAGTTAACAATAGTTGTTTTAGGAAGAGGAATAACTGTTCCCAAAGAGGGTGGCTTCATGGAAGGCAGTGAAAGATGGAGTTTCAAAAAGGGATCAACAGCCTCAATGCTGCCAAGAAGTCAACAAAGATTAGGACTACAGAATATTCATTAGATGTGACAAGGAGGTGAAAGTGACCTTGGTGAGCCACCTCCAGGGATGGTGAGAGCAGAAGGTGGGGGCAGCGGCTGAGGAGTGATGGGAGGTTGGGAAGAGCATCTGACAAAGCAGGTGACAGCTGGTCAGGGATGCTGAGGAGCGAGTAGGCGGGTAGGGGGCAGCAACAGGCATGGTTTCAAGATAAGGAAATCAGAGCAAAGTCACAGCAAGTCTGCCTGTCCCAGAGTATGACTGCCTTATGCTCACCCTGCTCCCACCAGCTGATGACTGGCTCCAGCCTTGGGATCCTTTGCTCTCCACACAAGGCCTCTCTGTCTGGGCACGGTGAAATCCCAGGGCCCGGGGTGTGTCCTGGGACCCAACCTGGGTCACCCAGTGCTGAGGTCAGTCACCTCCTCTCTCTGCCCTACTTGCTAGTGCAGCCTAGGAAAAGTTGAAGTGGTTCATACCTTCTGCCAGATCTTGACTTCTTGTCCCTGTCTTTTTGCTTGCCTGGATCTGCACAGCCCAGGGGAGATGGACAGTAATAATAAAAATAGCTACCAATTATATTCTTTCTCCAGGTCCTTTCCCACCAGTATTTAAACATGCCTATGTAAGAAACATAAAAGAAATTTTTAGAAATTAAATATAAACCCTCTCTGATTCCACATCCTTGTGTATCTATTCTCCTTCCCCCAATTTTTTACAATAATCTTGAGTCATCTGTATTGTATTAGCTTCTTACTCATGAAACCATTCAGATCTGGTGGCCACCACATACCCCATCTCCACTGCCCACCTTCCATTGCCCACTGGAACAACTTCTTGCCAAGAAAATCAACAGTATCCTTTCTTTTAAATCCAATGGCCCCTTTTCTATAACTACTGGACCTCTCTGACATTCTAGATTGCTGACCTCTCCCTCTTTCTTGAACCTCTGTCCTTTCTTGGCTTCTCTGAAACGGTGTTCCTTCCTGGTTTTTCTTCTATCTCTCTGACAGCTACTTCCTTATTTACTTTGCAGATTTATCCTTTCCCCTGCATCCATTAATGTTAGTATGGTGGACTCCTTTATGTATTGTTTGGATAGCCCTCCCTTCTGGTGAGAACTGCCTTTCACTCGTATGGTTATCATGGGAGCCACCATATAATGACCTCACTACCCCCCGTCTCCCCCCGCCCCATGGATCACTGATACAGGGAAATGGCACCTGACCAAAGCCAGGCTCATGAGAGCAAGTCCCTAGGAATTTTGAAACGAACTGAGAAGGGTAAGCTGGAACTAGAACAGAAAGAAATGAGCCAATATCTTGTTGGGATTTAAGCTATAAAGCTGAGAATTGCCAGAAGCTGGATTTATTATTATATGGATTGAAGAAACATAGGAAGCTTGTCTGGAGAGAAAATAGGAGAGAGAGGAGGCAGGATGGGGACAACAAGCAGGACTTCCCAATTCCTCTGATTCTCCCAGTGTATCGCCATCTTGATTGCTAGAACCCCTCAGTTTCCTAATCATCAGCATTAGAGAACAGCCAAGAACGCAGCTTCTGCAATTCAGCAAGGCACATAATGACCTAGCTTCTAGCAGTCTGAGGTTCAGACTGAAACACACTTCTTATTCCAAGCGAAATACTTACACTGTTGTCCCCTAACTGCTTGCAGACCACCCATTTTTGATGTTTCTATCCTACCAGGCAAATGTGATGGTGCTTCTCATCGCAAAGTAAGTTGATTGGAATGCAGGTGAGGCAAGGGCATCAATCTAGGGCAGGTTGAAGAAAGGCTTCTAGCCCTGTCACTCCAGTGTGTGATTTCCCATGAAGCCAGAGGCAGATTTAGAGGGACTGAAAGTGCCCCTGTTAGCACTATGAAAAACATAGTACTAAAAAAGAGAAATTGCTCCAAGAGCTTGCACAGGCCCTGCATTTTTCTGGCAAACCTGAGGATTCAGAGAGCATGGTTCTACAAATTTTTAGTGTTGATTATGGTAGTAGAAATATGTTGTATTCATAGATGTCCTTCACCTTTTAAATAGTTTTCCTAAATGGGAAAATTCACATTTTAAAATCCAGCCTCCTGGGGCGCTTGGGTGGCTCAGTCAGTTAAGTGTCCGACTCTTGATTTCAGCTCAGGTCATGATCTCACAGTTTGTGAGTTCGAGCCCTGCATTGGGCTCTGCACTGACAGTTCTGAGCCTGCTTAGGATTCTGTCTCCCTCTCTCTCTCTGCCCCTCCCGGCACTCTCTCTCTCAAAATAAATTAAAATAAACAACAACAACAAAAAAATAGGGGTGCCAGGGTGGCTCAGTCAGTTGAGCATCTGACTCTTGATTTCAGCTCAAGTCATGGGATCTCACAGTTTGTGGGTTTGAGCCCTGTGCAAGAACCTGCTTGGGATTCTCTCTCTTCCTCTCTCTCTCTGCCTCTCCCCTGTTCATGTGTGCACTCACTCTCTCTCTCCCCAAAAAATAATTTTTTTAAAAAATAAACTAAATAAAAAATAAAATAAAATCCAGCCTGCTTAGTTTAGAAGTCATAACTAAAATTTCCATCATCCTATGCAGCTTGTGTATAGGCAAGCTACTTTCCCCATGTGAAACTGATTTGGAAGTGAGCAATATGAGTGAGGAAAATATCACTAAAGTTCAATATTTCTGGTTTTCCTCTCCTTCTGAGAACTAGGAGGATTGCACTTCTCTTGTCTCCTGATGTTAGGGATGGCCATGAGATTTGTTTTGATCAGTGCAATGTGAGTAGAAGCCAGTGCGCATTTTTCCTCACTCTCGTCTACCACAGCAAACACCGATGGTTCCTATCAAGAGAGTGGTATTGGGTGCCTGGCTGGCTCAGTTGGTAGAGCATGCGACTCTTGACATGGGGGTTGTAGGTTTGAGCCCCACGTTGGATGGGGATTACTTAAAACAAATTACTTAAAAACAAAATCCTTTTTTAAAAAGTGGCAGCATCATAAGATGGTGAAGCCTCCATCAGCCTAGCTCACTGAGTGATCACAGTGAGCAGACTCCTCCTCCCAGGTTCACCCATGCTGGACTGTAGCATGCAAGAAATACATCTTTGTTATTTTAAGCCAGTTAAGATCTGGGGGTTGTTTGTAACAATTGTTACCTAGCTAATTCTAGATACCTAGGAAGGAAGCAGGTTGGACATAAGACTTCAATTTCTGCTACTGCTGGTAGTACAAGTGTCCACTTTTTGGTGGTAGTGGTAACAGTGGTGGTTTCCCACTGGTTGCAGTATTGAGTTCTTACTGCAAAAGTGCTACAGAGCTTGTAAAGTTGGCAGTCAAATTAAACTTTTGGTACTTAGTATTTGGAGTGGCAGTGACTGGTTTCATCAGGTTGTGTGTGGTATGGTTTGAGTGTTGTTCCTAGAAACTGAGCCTCAAATCCATTTCTCCAGCCCTCCTAACATTTCTGAGCTAAATAATATCTTTTAACAAATCCCTTTTATGTTTTAACTATCTAGGGTGGATTCTATTTGTGAAAAAGAACTCTGATAAAATTATTATGTTTAATAAGTCTCATGTTCCATCAATTACAAAAGGCAAGTTATTTTATGAACTACAGTTGACCCTCAAACAACACAGGTTTTAACTGCACAGGTCCACCTATATGTGGGTTGTTTTTTTTTTTTTATAGTACCTTAAGTGTATTTTCTCTTTCTCATGATTTTCTTAATAATATTTTATTTCTCTAGCTTACTTTATCATAAGAATACAATATATAATGTATATACAAAATATTGTTAATCAACTGTTTATGGTATCAGTAAGACTTCTGGTCATTAGTAACCAATTAGTAGTTAAGTTCTGAGGGAGTCAAAAGTTACACACAGAGGGTGCCTGGTTGGGTCAGTGGGAAATGTGTGTGATTCTTGATCTCGGAGTTGTGAGCTTGAGCCCGCGTTGGGTGTATAGATTACTATTTAAAAAAAAAAAAAAAACTTAAAAAAATGTTTTTAAAAAGTTATACATGGATTTTTGACTATGTAGGGGATTGGTGCCCCTAACCCCTGTATTGTACAAGGGTCAACTGTACTAGGAAAAATAAAACTAAAAAACTGTTACATGCCACTTTTTGTAAGACTATATTCTGATTTCAGTTTAAACTGGGGGGGGTGGGGTGGATGTGCTTTAGGATGAATAAGCTATTTGCAAAAGGAATTCTCCCCCAGATGAAACTGACAGCTGATGATGATTTTAAAAGAATTGTATCATTCTGGGAAGAAAATAAAACCACACCCAATCCTCATAAATGCAGAGATCTGTGATTGTTCAATCCCAGGATAATCCCTAAAACACCACCAGAAAGTGTAGTACTTATTAGTACAGTGCCCCACAGAGAAATCCTCCACAATTATGCTCTCAGAACACTGGATAAGGGATCACATCTTTATGGGGAAAACCTGGGGCAGCCAGATTGGCTGACTGAGAAACTGTAGCTAAAGAAGTGAGTCAAAAGATGCCATGAGATTTCCTACCCCACAATTTTCATTGTCATTCATGGCCAAAAAGTATAGATGATACCCTTTCTCCTTTCTTCCTTCTTCCCTCCCTTCCTTCCTTCCTCTCTTTCTCTCTTTCTTTCTTTCTTTCTTTCCTTATATTTATTTATTTATCTGTTTGTTTATTTATTTATTTTTGAGGCAGGGGGGCGAAGAGAGAGGGAAAGATCTCCTACCAACTAGAAGATCATGACCTGAGCCGTGATCAAGAGTCAGATGCTTAGCCAACTGAGCCGCCCTTACAGTGCTTTCCTTTTACTCCATTTTATTCTTTATTTCTTCCATCTCTAGATATCAGGAATTTGGGGGTTGGAGTTTTTTTGGGGGGTTGGGGGTAATGGTTTAAAGGAGTTCAAAGGCAGTTCAAACAAAGGTAATGAGATTATTAGAAGCCATATTCACACCTTATAGAAAACTGACTGGAACATGAAGGGACAATACCCAGAGAACCTATATATGAAGAACAATGGTGCTATGATATAACCCCAGAAGCAGTAGCTGGATGTGTCATTGATCTGCTCTATACTAGAGAGGAGGTGAATTTACTGGCAGAAATATCATGGAATGGCTGGAATATGTAGGTGGGGACATTTTTGGAATCATACATATAAGAAAATGATGTGTGTGTGTTGGGCAAACAAGGGGTGGACTAGGGCAAACACCTGCCAGTCTGCATTCTGTCTTCTCCTAGGACCACCCCTCTGTCCCCCAATGCCATGTTAGGCAATCTGAGCCTCATCCATCTCTTGACCACAGTTGATTGGTCTAGAATTAAGCATCTAACTAAGCTGAGCCAATCAGAGTACTTCCTGAGGAATTTGCAGACTGTAACCAAGAAAAAGAAACCAGTGTCTTGTTGAGTGCCTAGACAATAAGATTGTGAAGCTTTGTGACTGTCTGAAGTGATGTTTTTTACCATGTAGACCAGAAAAGCATTGAAAGCCAGTCTGGAGATGAGGATGATAGGGGCAGGGGAGAACAGAGGAGAGACTGGCACAAAGTAACAGATGAGAGGTGGAGAGAGAACCTAATGGCTTCTGTGACTATTAGTTCCAGTTGTTCCTGAGGCATTCCTGTCTTTAGGTTTCAGTATCTGATTATAAATGTTTTTTGT
Source organism: Panthera leo (assembly GCF_018350215.1). Lineage (NCBI taxonomy): Eukaryota > Metazoa > Chordata > Mammalia > Carnivora > Felidae > Panthera > Panthera leo. The sequence continues at coordinate 56,227,283 of NC_056691.1, read as the reverse complement.
TTTTTTGTTTTTGAACCAGGTCTTATTCTTCGGTGAGCTCGTCCACTTTTCTGATTTGACTACTACTCATTTTCTGATAACTCACAACATGTCTTGAGCCTGAACCCCAGACCTGCTTACCCAACTGTCTATGGGACATCTCAACTTGGGTGTCCAATTGGTACCTCAAATCTAGCATACCTAAAACAATTCATCATCCTCCATCTTCCCCCCCCCACACACCACCCCAACCCCTGTTGAAACTCACCCCTTTTCGTGTGTTTTCTATCTCAGTAAATGGCATCACAGTATCCCTAGTCACCGACCTGGGAGTTATCCCAGACTTTATTCTCCCTCTTACTCCTCATGTCCTGTAGGTCTCAGTCTCTAAGTCCTGCCAGTTGTAATTCCTAAATATTCTCATTGTTCTCTTTTTCTCTCCAATCTTCTTCCCCTACATCATTTCAGTCCTTTGTCATTACTCTTTGCCTTCACTGTCAAATGCCTTCAATCTCTCCTTCCACCCAGCAGCCCATATCATCCCTCTAATTTCTGGATATGATCACATTTACTCCTCTGCTCAAAAATTTTCAGTGGCTCCCCACTGTTTTCAGGATAAAATCCAAACTCCTGCAGCTGGGTCACAAATTCACTCACATGACAGATGTGCAATATAAGTCTCCTCTGTTTCCTAGAAGTAATTGATCTTGCTCACAATGCCCCCACCCTTGCTGGGTAACAGGGGCAAGGGAACTAAATCCATTCTGGTAAAGTCAGTAGGGTCTAAAAATTTATTTTAGACAGTCTCTAAGTAATTCAGTAAGTTTGGATGACTCAGTCTTTCAGATTACCTTACCCTTCCCTTACTGGTTTCCAAGATAGCATTTGGATTTATAGGGATCTCATGTGAATTTCACGGCATTGAGGAAAGGGGCCTCTTAGCTATATGGTCCTTGGAATTGTGTCAGTTGGTATTTGCTGAGATGTGGCTGGTCCAGTATAAATGAATTGGTGAATTACAACCCTGAGCGGTAGCTATTACTAAAACAACTTTACAGATGAAGAAGCTGAGGCAAAAAGGAGTTAAGTAACTTGCTCCAGGTCACGAAGTTAGTTAAGTGGCAGAACCAGGAATCAACACCACCCTTATTCTGGAAGGCACTTCGATCTATGTCTAGAATTCCAGAGATAAATTAAGGCTGGATTGGGGAGCATCGAGAGTCTTCGTGGTATAGTTTTAGGATTGTGCTCATCCATGGAGAATATGTAGAGCAGGATGGAAAAAGGGTCCAGTTCAGAACACTTAGAAATCACTGGTGTATGAGGTGGGTAGGAAGGCCTACCTGACAGCTCCTGCCCAAGTTGATCTTCCTCTTAGGAGAGACTCTAGGATGGAGAGAGTCAGGAGCTTCTAGGATGGAGAGTCATGCCTGGTCCTATTCCCGCCATGGATGAGCGATCTCTCAGAGTACCGCATTCCTCTCTGTCCTAGGCTCTCCCACAGCGCAGCAAAGCACGAACCCCCGACCAATACTGGGTAGGAACTCAATAAATATGTCCAAAGAACTTGTATTGGCAGAGCTGCTCACATCTCCTGGGGCCAGGGAATGTAAAGCCGCCTACAAACCCTCTAAAGTGGGGGTGCAGAGTCCACCCCCAGGTGGGAGTGGATGTGCAGAAGTCCAAGGGGCTTCCCAGATGAGGAGGTTCAATCTCCTCCCAGATGTGGGGGCCCAAGGCCTTCCTCCAGATGACCGCGGCAGAGGCAGATATGGAGGGGCAGTTTCCTCATGTATAAGGGGTACAGAGGCTTTTCTCAGATGTTGGATGTACAGCTCTTCCGGGTGTTGAAGGTGCAAGAAATTCCCAAAAGTAGGTGGGCTTCATCCCCGCCCCCTTCCCCCGGAGAGATCGAGACCAAGTAGTCCCTTCAGTCCTTCTCCCGCCCCCTCCCCACCCGGGCACAAGGGTTGAGCCAGTCCCCACCCCAGCGCGCGACCAATCGCCCAGGAGCCTGGCGCAGCCAGCCAATCGGGTGACAGCAGTGGCGCGGAGATGGCTCCGCCCTCCACAGGCCGCCGGCGCCGGCCTCTCAGGAAGCGAGGTTCTCCGCTGTTTTTGCTGCCTGCCGAGCCCAGTCGAGCCCAGCCGAACCCAGCCGAACGTAGCCGAGCCTAGCCGAACCCCGCACCCGGGCCGCCGCCGCCGCCCGAGCGCCGCCGAGCGAGCTAGCGAGCCTCCGCGGCCGCGGAGGAGGCACCGCCCCTGGGGGAGGAGGTGCCAGCTCGCCGCAGACCGCCCGCGGCAGAGGCCGCCCCGGTCGCGCCGCGGCGGGAGCGGCCGGCGGAGGCTGCGCGGCCGAGGGGGAGGGCCGGGGGAGGTGACATCGCCCCTGCCCGCCTCCAGCCCCCCCCTCCCCTCCCGCAGGCTCCTGAGTCTCAGTCGGCGCCCAGCATCCCGCAGCCCCGGACCCTCCCGCGGGCGCGCACACCGGGCTCAACTCAGGTAAGGGGGCCCTCCCCCCACGGGCACGGGCCCCGAGAACTAGAGACAGAGATAAAGAGACCGAGACCCACATGGAGACGTAGCGGCACAGCCGGGGGGGGGGGGGGGGGAGGAGAGACAGACACAAAGAGACACACGAGACTCACAACTACAGAGACAGACCCCACGGAGAAGGGGAGAGAGACACGTCCACGGGGACAGAGCGACACACAGCCGGGAAGAAAGACCGAGAGACACGAGACCCATACACACAGAGACGGATACAGAGATACACAGAGATAGCCTGGGCGAGAAAAGAGACACTCAGAGATGGAGACAGAGACAAATATAAAGAGAGCCACATAGCTGCACAAACATAGAGGTGGGTATACAGAGGCAGAGGCACACATCTAGGCAAGGGAACCTAAAGACAGATTAAGAGCCAGACACAGACATACACAACTGACCTGGAGAGACAGTCCCACAGAGAGGCACACCCCAGTATACAGCCTTGGATACACAGACCCACACATGCCTGCCAGGGCCTCCACAAAGTTCCCTCTGTCTGAGCTGGCACCTCTGGAGGTCTCCTGGGCTGGCTGGCTGGCTGGCTGGAGTCCTGAGAAGGGGGAGGCGCCCAGGCCACACCAACACTGGTCACAATCCCCATCCTTCAAGGCCTTGGGCTTCCTCATCTCATCCATTCTCACAGCACTTTTGAGGGCTGGAAGCTTGGTGGGCAGGGCCAGGCCATGCCCATTGGTTCTAAGGAGAATGAGATATAGGCTGTCTACTCTAGCTTCCCCACTGTGGCTACACCCCCATCCAGGTGCCCAGAGCCAAGCCTCAGGATGGGGGTGTTGGCTCTGTGGGTTATTTGGGCCTGCCAGGACCCAAAGTCTTCTGCCAGGGAAGCCAGAGATGTGGGACAGGATTCTCTTTTTTATCCCTCTCCTCCTAGGCCTCACCCTACCCCTTCCTCACCACCCTTTCCTCTGCTGTGTACCTGCCACAGGCTCAAGACTGCAGGTGGACATCTCCATTGCCCAGGAATCATTGAGTGTGTGGACAGAACAGCCTCTTTGGAAGGCCAGCTGTACTGGAGTCCTGCCTCGGCATGGGCCTTGCCATCGAGCCAGCCCCGTGGTCTGTGCTGGTCTGAGGGTGCTGCCTGTCATGGGGGCAGCCATCTCTCAGGGGGCCCTCATTGCCATCGTCTGCAACGGCCTTGTAGGCTTCTTGCTGCTGCTGCTCTGGGTCATTCTCTGCTGGGCCTGCCATTCCCGCTCTGCGGACATCGACTCCCTCTCTGAATCCAGTCCCAACTCCAGCCCTGGCCCGTGTCCTGAGAAGGCACCCCCACCCCAGAAGCCCAGCCATGAAGGCAGCTACCTGCTGCAGCCCTGAAGGCCCCTCACCTAGCCTGGAGTCTGGGACCTAAGTCTACCCCACCCAGAGCCTGGAATCAGGATCCCAGGGTCTAGCCAGCCTGGGGTCCAGAACCCAGAATCCAGCCTGTCTGGAGCTGGACCTAGCAGCCCAGAGTCTAGCCAGCCTCGCTCCAAGAGGGGCTCTGGTGGCCCTAGGTAGACAGGCCTGGGGTGGGGATCAATGAGTTGGTGCTAGGGCCAGGGCCACCTCGACTCTGCTCCGTACTGAGGGCCACGGGTTGGGTCCACCTCTCCCTAGGCCAATCGCCTCCAGGCCCTTGAGGTTGGGGAAGCAAACTGGAATCCATGGCAATAATGGGAGGGTGTCCAGGCTGGGCCCCTCCTTGGGTCCTCCCACTGTTTGCTGGATAATAAATGGAACTATGGCTCTAACCTGAGTTTCCCTCCTCTTCCTGGGGACTCTGTGGTAGAAAAATTAAAGGTGTGGGGTGAGTTTCCAGACACAGGTTTATTTGTGTAAAGTAGGATGCGATAATGGTTGAGGGCTGAGTCCTGGGGTGAGGTGCTGGGACCAGGGCTGAAGGAGATACTAAGGGTAGATACTGGGACCTGATCAGGGGTTGGGTCACATACTTGGTGCTAAGGCTGGGCTTAGGTACCAGGGTCAGGGGTTACAAGTACTGGGTTCAAGAAATGGGACAGGGATTGAGACCAGGCTCTCAGGTCTTTGTTTTCACTTCCCTCACCAGGTTCAGCAGTTTATCCAATTTTGCGATCTCCACAGCTGGACCCTTCTGTACCTCCTGCCCCTTCTTTTCCTGGAGTGGGGGGAGTACATGTGGGGGAGGAATGGTGAGGGGTGGGCCACGTTTCTCTGGGTCCCACCTCTGGCTCCTTTGCCCAGCCTGCCCCAGCTTTGTCCCACCACTTTTCTACCCAGTTAGATACTGGATCCCCGCCTCTCCCCACTCCCACAGGGTCCTTCCCCAACTCAGGTTAGGAGACATGGGCTCAGCTGGGGCCCTCAAGAATCTAGGTGTGGCTCTGAATCTAAGATCAACAAAGGGTCTTGATGCTGGGAGAAGGTTTCCACCCACTGACCCTCCCAGGAACTAGCCATTCAGGCTAGGGAGGGCTGTAGCTCTGGGGAGAGGTGAGGGCTCTGACTGTTGGGACCACCCTTCCACAGGAGTGTCCCTGGCTGAGTCCTAACAAGGAACTAAAAGATGGGTGTTTGCTGAGGGAGAGAGGTGTGGACAAAGCCACAGATGCCCTCACCTAGTACCAAAACTTTCAGATCAGGTTTGGAGTGGAGTGACATTTGGGGCCAGGTCTGCTGTGTCAGACATACCCAGGGTGGAGGAGGTTGTCAAGAGACCCAGGAGGGCAAATGAGATATCCCATGTGATTCCAGATGTCATTAGGTGCGACTGTTCCTCAGAAGAGCAGATCCTAAATTTATGACCCCTCACCCCGGTCCACAGGGCACTCTAATGCCCTGAGAAAAAGAGAATTGGGACACTGGGGTATGTGTAACTCACAGGCCCCAAGAGCTCTATGGCAGACCAGCACTAGTTCCATACTCCCTTCTGTTCAGGCAGCGGGATATGGGCTAGGCTGGGGCAGCTGCCATTTCCTGCCTTCCCTCTGTTCCTGAGCCCCCTCCCCTGCCTTCTCAGCCACCTGTGCCCACTGCTCATTGGCACCTGCTCCAGCCTTGCCTGCTGAGGGCCCAGCCTAGGTTTGGCCTGGGCTGTGAGGAGGGGAGAGAGTACATGGCCAGCAAGCCCCTTCCTGGCCCCATCCGGGCCGCTGACACCACGCAGATCTTAGATTTCCTCCTGGTGTGATTGCTGCACCTGCTCCGAAATCTGTCTCCTTCTCCCCTTGTGGCCCAGTGCCTTTGCCACTGCCCAGTTCACCTCTACACTCTCTAGGCAGAGGATAAAGATGTCTTTTTCTCTAACTACTCTCCCTCCCAAATCAAGTTAGTGCTCTCTTCTTGGCTTCACCCCATCCCCTAGGAATTTCGGGACGTGGCTTTTAGTTTCAGCTTTGTCATTAATTCCCTATATGACTTTGGGCAAGTCCCTTGCCTTTCTGGGCTTCTGTTTCCCATCTATATGGTAGTTAGGGAAAGATAGTCTTTGACCTCTGACAAGTTGTGCTCTGACACCAATTAGGGGAAGCTTCATGGGTCAGGAAGTTGGGCCTCTGTGGCCAAGCCCTCCTGAGAAGGGCAGGGAGACTGAAGCCCGAAGAGGGGCGGGGGGCGGGGTAGGGATGCCCAGAAGACTTCCTTTTGCACAAATCACTTGACTACTGATAGGATCAGATGACGGTTTCACAGGAACCTCTAATCCACTGAAGTACTAGCCCTCAGCTGTGTCACCTGCTCAGGTCCTCTGTTCCCCGGGCATCTATTTCCTCAGGTCTTCAGAGATATAGGTCGCCGGATATACAGAGCCCAGCTCCCTTAGCTATGACTGACCCTTGCTCTGAGAGGAGTTGGGACTAGGGGAGATCCTTGCCTCCCTGGGTCAGAGTGGGCAAGGCAGCCCTCCCCACCCCCAGATCTACCATCCTCATGGTGTGATGGTTGTACCCTTGTCTCTCACTGGGCTGTCCAGCTCTGCCAGCTCAATCTTCAGTCTCTCTCCTCACTAAATTAAGATCAGATTTCATCTGTTCCTTCCCTCCTCCTTGAGGCCAACTAGCTGGGCTCAGCAAAGAGCTTCAGACCATGCCCAACTCCTCCATCCCATCCCACCCCACCCCATTCCTAGCCCACCACAGCCTCTAGGCCACAGCTGCAGGCGCTTAGCAGCCTTCTGAGTATTTATAGCCAAGTCCACCCCCTCCCCCAGCTGGCTACAATTACAGGCCCGGCCAAACTCCCAGTCCTTGCCTTCTGGTCATTGTGCGGAATAGATGAGGCAGGTACCAGAGGTACGTTGCAGTAGCCCCTGCCTTGGTAAGGGTGCAAGGAGGCAGGTATCGGTAGTTGAAAGAGGCCTGCCCTTGCCTCAAACTGCAAATAAATGCCCCATATTGCAACCAAGAGGTGTAGTCATCAGGGCAACTTGGTCCAGCCCTGGCCCAGCTCTGATCCTGGCCTAGAACCCGGCAGAAAACAAATTCCATATCCTGTCTTAGCACCCAAATGGGCAGGACTGGGCTCTGGGTTATTGGGCTCTGGATTCTAAGGCCTGGACTCTTACATCTGAATCAGGACTCTGAGATCTAGACTTTGAGGTCCTGGCTCTAGGTTTCATGGCCTGTTTTCAGGGCCTTTGGGCTCTGGGCACCGTCTCCAGATCAGTACAGATCTCAGAAAGGAACCAGAACTCAAAAGGAGGGCTGCCTAGCTGCTGACCTAGTTACCCTCTTTTCCTTTTTACCTTTTTCCCTGTGTGGACCCGCAGCTCCCAGCTCAGGGACCACTAGAGCTGAGGCCCTTTAAGCCCAGCCAATGACTAAGTGACTAAGCTACAAGCCCCCTGCCTGGATAACCTGGTCTACACCAAATAAGCTGATGATGTCCACGTGCTTCCCCAGGCTTTGGACCCAGATAGTCACCTGCTTACTGGATGTCTCTACGTGGGAGCCCCCCAGGTAACTTAGATTCAGCATTTCAAAACTGATCTCATTGTCTCTCCGCAAACCTACCTCTTTTGTGCTCCTTATTTGGGCAATGACGCCACCCTTACCCTGCATTTCCCAAGCCAGAAACGGGCGGGGGGAGGGGGTCACCTCCTGGCTCCTCCCCTTTTTCTCAACCCCCACCACTTTGGAAACTTTATTTCTTACAGTAGCCCATACTACCCAAGCCTGTACCTTTGGCATCTTGCGCAAGTTGGGTGAGAGCTTGAGGCAAGTGACGTGCCCACGGTCATCACCCACAATGATGATAGGGTGGATGGGATTGAACTGCACGTGGGTGATCTTGTTCTTCTTTTTGGCCACCACAGGCTGGTTGCAGATGGCCTCATACTTGTTGATGGACAAGTCAAACACATGAGTCTGTGGAGAGGTGGGTGTCAGCATACTCAAGGATAATAGGGACCCTGTCCCCCACTTCAGAAGAACTAGCACATGAGTTTTCTGGGGAAACACATCAGAAGTCTAGCACACTGGAGCTGGAGACAGTGGGAGAGGGAATTTGTGTCTCTGATTACATTTTCCTGTGGTTGAGGGAATGAGAATAAAAAGCTTAGAAAATTTATGCAGAATTAACAATAATGGCAGCTACCATTTGTTGAACACTTACTATGTACCAGACTTTGCAGGATCATGTTACATAGTTGTACACCTAATAATCCTCACAGCCACTCTATAGGGTAGGTCCTGTTATTATCCCCATTTTATAAATGAGGAGATAGAGGCCCTTAAAGCTAACTTGCTAGTAAGTGGCAGAGCCAGGGTTTATATCATATGCGAGGGTTTAATATATGTGAGGTGCTCAGACTGCACTTGTCATATAAGTGCTCAACAAATATTTCATCTTATTTTTACCATTCCCTAAGTCCAGACCATTACTAACTCTTGCCTGGACAACTGTGGCAGTTTCCTAATGGGTCTCTCTGCTTCCGCTCTTGCCCCTCTACAATCCATGCTCCAGGCAGCCTCTCAACTTACCTTTAAAAAATCTAAAATCTTCCAATAGTTTCCCTTGGCAGTATATATACAATCCAAATTCCTGACTCCAGATTCTCCGCTCTCCACTCTCACTTCCTGCTCTCTCCTTTGCTTCCTAGACCCAGCCATATTTGCCTGCTTGTTCCTTAAACACCTTCAAGCTCATTCTCACCTCAGGGCATTTGCACTAGCTATTCCCGCCATCTGGAATGCTTCTCTCTGTCTTCACACGGGGCGGCTCTTATCATTCAGCTCTCAGCTTGAATGTTACCATTTGAAGAAGCTTTCTTTGACGACTCTAAGAGACCAGTCCTTTTCTTTACATCACTCCCTTTCTCTCTCTCTCTCTCTTTTTAAAATTTTCTTCAAGTAATGACTTATTTTTATTAAGTTTTTTTATTTTGAGAGGGGGAGAGAAAGAGAATGCCAAGCAGGCTCTGCACTGTCATTGTGGAGTCTGACGTGGGGCTTGAACTCATGAACTGTGAGATCATGACCTGAGCCAAAACCAAGAGTTGAGTGCTTAATGGACTGAGCCACCCAGGTGCCCCTTTTCTCTCTCCTTTAAAAAAATATAACTTTATTGAGATATAATTCACATACAAAAACATTTACCCACTTCAAGTGTACAATTCTTGGTTTTTAGTATATTTACAGTTATGGAACCATCACCACAACCAATTTTAGAACATTTTCATCACCCCAAAAGAACCTTTGTACCATTAGCAGTCACTTCCTGTTTTCTCCCACACCCCCAGCCCTAGGCAACCACAAATCTACTTTCTGGTTCTATAGCTTTGCCTATTCTAGACCTATATAAATGGAATCCTACAAGTGTGTGGTTGTGACTGACTTCTTACACTAAACACGTTTTCAAGTTCATCCATGTTGTAGCATGTATCCAATACTTCATTCCTTGTTATTGCTGAATAATAATCTTTTTGATATACCATATTTTGTTTATCCATTCATCAATTGATGGATGTTTGGATTGTTCCACTCTTTGGCTACTATGAATACTGCTATGAACACTGTGTACACACATACTCCTCTTTTAATCCCTGCTTAGCACTTAACACTATTTTTGTTGTTGCTTTTTTTCTCTGTCCCTTCACAAGAATGTGAGCTCTTAGAACGATAGGGACCTGAATTGCCTGGTGCTGGGCCCTTTCTGTTCAGCAAATAGATGACTGATTGACTTTAGGGTGATGCCTTAAACTATAGTCTTTCCTTGAGTAGTTGCCTGTGAGTTTATATCAAAGTCCATAAGGAAAAATGGATTTGTATCCAAGAATTTTCTCAAAAAATGTTTGTTTCTGAGCTTTTACCAATTCTCAGTGTTACACAGACCCCTCTCATCTCCCCTTCTCAGACTCACCTTGCACACTCTCAGGGATGAGGAATTTGCTACCTTTTAGACATTATTTCAATCACAGATAAACTCTGGCTCAGAAGTTTCCCTTACATCAAGGTTGTCCCTGCCATCCTGTAGCTCCCTCCCCAGGGCCTTCAGAGAAGATAACTGCTCCTCATGGCATCTTATCCCCCAGAGTGTTCTCTCCTTTAAGATGAACAGCACCATTTTCTCCTTGAAGCCTCATGGGGTGAATGATTCTTTTTTTGATAGGGCTCTGGGTTGCCTAACCCTTGAGAATACAGAATCCTTATGTCCCACCTTCCCCTACCTGAGCAGGGTACTCTGTGGGATAAGAGGGAGCCCCTGAGATACTTCATCCTATCTCTAGTAGAGGGTTGGCCGGGGCACTCACCTTCCCATTGGTGGTAACCGCTGCAAACACAGTAGAAGAGTATGGTGCCCAGGCCACATCGCCCACAGCTGAATTTAGATCATAGATGAACATTGGGGTCCTGCAGTGGTGGAGGGGTAGAAAGTTTGCCATACAGAGGGTTCATGGTGCTAGAGCCCCGGTGGCCCCAGCCCACAGTGCGGCCTGAGGGAAGGCATGTGTCTCACTTGATGGTGTGGTCCCAGATCTTCACTGTCCAGTCGGAGCTGCAGGACATGAAGACCTTGGTGTGGTATGGGTTCCAGGACACAGCATCCACTGCCATGTTGTGGGCATCATAGGTGTCAAGGAATTTGCTGGAGTAGGATTTAGAGCACTGGGGCAAGGGTGAGGGTGGTGGGGGGGGGTCAGGAATGAGAGAGAGGTCAGCAGCCACCACACTTCCCTGGGTGCCCTGGAGGGTCAGAACCTAAGACTCCTCTTCTGTCCCCACATTATTGTCACCGCTGAAATGGGACTAAGCTACTGGCTGCTCTTCTCTGTGCCCTCAACACTAGAGAGAAAGGAGGGGGGCACCTGGGTGGCTCAGTCGGTTAAGCTGCCGACTTCAGCTCAGGCCATCATCTCGCGGTCCGTGAGTTCGAGCCCCGTGTCGGGCTCTGTGCTGACAGCTCAGAGCTTGGAGTCTGTTTCAGATTCTGTGTCTCCCTCTCTCTGACCCTCCCCCATTCATGCTATGTCTGTCTCTGTGTCAAAAATAAATAAACGTTAAAAAAAGAAATTAAAAAAAAAAAAAGAAAGAAAGAAAGAAAGGAGGGGCTTAATGGGCTGGGGGTTGGGTGGGTAGGGAGTTTTCCTGGAGGGTGAGAGACAGTGCTGTAGTCTGCCCAGAGGATTCCAGGCCAAGTAGAAAAGGCCTTCTCTCTGGGAACCAAGGCCAAGCAAGCCTGGGGGCCCTGGGTGATGTGTGCCTTAGCCTTTGTCCAGGCCAAGGCCTGAGTCCACTCACAGCCTATAGAATCCTCACAATAGTGATAAACATTCCACCTTGCCCAGGTAAGAGCAGGTGCAGAGCCAGAAGCAAGTCCCAACTCATGACTTCCCATTGGGTTTCTTGCCCAGACCATCATGCCCTTCCCTCTCTCCCTCCAGGAGATAGTGTGACTGACTAGTCTCTTCCCTTCTGCCTCTCCCACGCTGCCATAGGGAGGGGTGTACAGGGGGGTGGGGACCTCTTTTGCATTCAGACCAGCTCCTGCTGGGTCTTAGGGGCTCCCGGGAGGCTGCCTGTAATTAACATTCTGAGTTTTTGAGCCTAAGAAAAGCTTGCAGCAGAGCTATTTCTGGATGGATGGAGGTTCAGAAGGATGTTCACCTACTAACACTGAGACCTTGCAGAAACTGGCCTTGAAGTTCCATCCTACTGGCTGAGACACCCAGGATTCAGAGATTAATTTTCTGTTACCTGGCTTTCAAAGCTCAGCTGAAGTTCTCATCTCTTCCAGGAAGTCTTCTCAGAATGTTCCAACTCCCCCCCAACACCCACTCCTACTTCTACTTCCTCTACTCCTAGGAAGGGAGGGAGGGCCCAGAGGGAAATGTGCCAGACTGGGCTAAAGTCACCGTCTAGATTTTCATCCTCTTTCCTGCAGTCATCCACTCTTCCTGCCACTGAAACAAGTCAAGAAATACCTTCTCTTCTCCCAAGAAGCTTCCTAGAACTGGTCAAACCCTAAGATCTGTCAGAATAGGGTCTGTTGAGAAGGATAAACTCTCGTGGTTCTCAGGTCAGTGCTGCCTCACCTTGTAGATTTTTCCTTCCTCTGTGCCCACTAGGAACATATAATCGATCTCTTTGTGGAAGTCAAAGGCGGTGCCACAGCCTTGGGAGAAGAGGTACAGCAGTGTTAGACCGGTTCTGGGAGGGAGGCTCCCAGCACCTCCTTTACCCAGCAGACCCCTGTGACAGCCAGAGCTCTGGCTCTTGCAGGCTCTTGCAGGGGCTGGGGCTAGGCAAGCAAACAGAAACCGGCCGCCTGGCCTGCTGCTTGTCCCAGGCAGTTGGGACTGCAAACGGCCAGTGCTTCTGCAGACAGGATGGGGCCTGGGTAAACAAGGAAGGAATTGATTTAAACAGGGTCAGGGTCAGGGTAAACAGGGACAGGGTCTGCAAACAGGGACATGGTCTATGCAAACAGGGATATACTCTGCATAAACAGGGTAGGAATTGAGTAAACAGGGACAGGATCTGGGTAAACAGGGGCCTGATCTGCATAAACAGGACTGGATCTGCATAACAGCACCTGATCTGCATAAACAGGAACAGGGTCTGCAAACTGGGATGGGACCTGCATAAACAGAGAGGGTCTGCAAACAGCCAAGCACTGGGAGGACAGGGCCAGGCTTCCATCCAGCAAAAGTGGAGGAGGGATTGCTCGGTAAAGGGGGAGGGCTACCATCTCTGACCCTCATGAGGCCTGAATGAGGTGGCCGGGCCTGGGTGTGAGTGGGTTGGGGATCTTACCCACTGTGTGTAGCTGCAACCCATCGAGACCACCCGTGGTACCGCCCTCCACTTTCAGTTTGATGACATCTGTGTGAACCAGTTCGCTCTGCAGTCACAAGGGATGGGGGAGGGTACATGGGTGGGGCCACATCAGCAGGGTTGAGAGCAGACTTTGCCATTCAGCTCCCCCCAAGCCCCATCTCCACCCCATATGACCCTTTTTGGGAAACAGGCACCTTTAAGAGCGTCCAAGACACAATCCTGCCGTCAGATGACACAGAGAAGAAGTTAAGGTTGTTGTCCATGTCATCCTTCTGCCACCTGACCTGAAACATCCCAAACCGTGAGCTGTGGGACACTGGTATGGTGTCGAGTTAGGGCTGGGAGCTGAGCAGGGCTCCCTCAAGAGTCCATGTCAGGTTCAGAAGCAAGTTCTGGGAGCCCATTTCCCAGAGTCCTGCAATTGGCCTTCCCTCCCTCCCTCCTTCCACCCATCTCTGTCTCTCTCATCCCTCCCTCCCTGACCATCCTGGGATAACAATGCCACTCAGGGCACTGCCCTAATCCCCTGGCTTGGTGTTGGAGGTGCCCAATTCCTCCCTGGGTTGGGTTCCAGAGCCAGTTGTAGGGGAAGATGGTGTCTCTGGTCTCAACCTCCTTATGTAGAAAGGGCCTGAAAAGGACAGAGTCCATCAACCAGTTTCCTCATTTATAAAATAGGAACCATAATAGCACAGGTTTGTTGTAAGGACTAAATGAGACAATGAACATGAGGCCCTGATGAGAGAACATTGCAACTATTAAATGTTCAATAAATGTTAGCGAATATCCTCATTATGACCCTCATCCTAGGAATCAGGGAGCCAAGGTTCTGCAGGAGAGTTTTTCCTGCTCTCTTGGGGGACAAGGAGGAGAACGTCCCCTCCCCTGCTCTCCGCTTCCAGGTGGGCTTTTCTCTAGGTGGTCTCTCCTCTGTTCCCACCTTCACTTCACTACGAGCTCCTGCTCCCAGAATCGTGCTCCCAAATCTCAGATTTGAGCTGCATTTCTGCATCTGCAACTTGGGGTTAATAACCGTGCCCCACCCATATTCTCAGGGCTGGAAGAAAACATATGGGAAAGTGTTTTGGAGACAGAGCTGTTGTCTTATGAAGATGACACGCTTGAGGCTCAAGTTTCTGTTGCCAGATGTGGAGGCCTGGCCAAGCTGTGTCCCAGAGAGCTAGGGTGGGGCTGGGTGCCCAGAGCTTTCCATACTCCAGCTCTCTCCTGACCTCCCATGCTGGGACCCTGTCCCTTCACCCTGTCATAAGTAGAGGCCCAGTGAGGGAGGATAGAACCCAGCTCAGCTTCCTGTGACCAGAGCTGTCACCATGGCTGTTGAGGGGCGTGGTTTAGGGGAGAGGGGATGGCCTATCCACAACCAATCCCCAGGCCTGGCTGATCAGAGCTACAGGAGGGCGGACCCAGTCCTGCCTGGGCCTGTCCTGTCAGCTGGTTCTTTTTTCCACTGGGGGGCCTAGAATACCACAGAGCCTCTGAGGTATAAGTCAGAGCTGACCCTTAGGCTGAGACCAATTCCCCTTCTGTGTAAAGGTAGTCTCTTTAAAGGGGGGAGGGGACAGGGGGTGTCAAAGGCCAGGCTGTAAGAGGCGCTAGGGAGCTGCAAAGGGAAGTGTTTAATGAGCAGCCGCCAGCATGCATGGAAATTGTATTTCACACCCCACTTAGCAGCCTGATGCCCAATGGGGGTTGCTGTGTATATTTGCAAGTGAGCCTCTGTGTGTGTGTGTGTGTGTGTGTGTGTGTGTGTGTGTGTGTGTACAATTCAAACACATGCTCCTGGGGTGGAGGTGGTAGTGTAGGAACAAATGGTGGTGGGGGGGTGTCAGGTGGTAAGTGGGGTTAAGAGAAGGAAAGAATGACCAGGAAATTGATAAGGTAGTAAGGAGCAGATGAAGCCTGCTTAATTGATTCCTTCTCTTCTGCCTTATCTGATTAGGGCAGATATACTTGACCCCCATCTCTGCTCATCTATCCTTCCCGGTGCCCTTCCCCAGTATAGCACAGGACACACACACACTCCAAAGAGTGTTGCTGGTTGAGGCTTCACAGTGGGGCTTGAATAGTGCTGGGCTACCCAGATGGGCTCGCTTGGGAACTAGTCTGTGCCATGGGGCAGGAACCCAGTCCCATTTGAACAGATAGTTCTCTCCCTGGCTCCAAAATCTTCGATGGCTCCCTGCTGCTAACAGAACAAAGTCCTTCTATCTCAGCCCGGCATTTGAGATCCAAAATAACCTCTCTGGTTTCCTCTGAGACACAGTCCCTTTAAAAAGGACCTAGACTCTGATGTCTCTGACATACCATTAACCAGCCTAAGCTTTCCTCCAGGCTCCAGGCTTATACAACCAACTGCCTGTAGGACACCTCCTCTGGCTTTTTTTTTTTTAATTTTATGTATGTATATATGTACATATGTATGTATTTAAGTATAAATAATGTATGGTGTTATATTAATTTTAGGTGTTCCTTTAGCTTCTTGGATTCTGCCTAAACCTGCTCCTGCTCTGGCATTCCTACCTCTGTGGATGCTCTACTGGGTACTCCCAACCAGAGTGCCAGGTAGCATCACCAATTGTTCCCCTTTCTCATATCTGTCTAGTTTCCTTCTATTGATTTTATTGCCTCAACAGCATTCAAGCATACCTTCTCATTTCTATCTCCACTGCCCCTGCTCTAGCTCAAGTTTCAAGATCTCTCATGCTGCAGTGAGAGAACATCTCCAAGACACATGCATGACTGTGTTACTCCTCTGTCCCCACACTCTCTGATGGTCTTAGGAACCTTGTGAAAGTATCTTAGAGGACAGGAGTGACAACAGGGGACGCTCAAGCCAGCAGGACCTTGATTCACCAAAGCAGCCCCACCCCCCACTGTTAATAATGTTGGAATTCTGTACTAACACTTCATGAAACCACTGCCTTAAAGTCCAAGATTCCCACTTGCTAGAGACGCATACTCACAACTGGGTGCCTGTGTTTTCCCAGGTCCTCCCTGTCTCCCGCACTGTGCTCCAAATGGTGTGTTGCTTCCCAGCAGGCCATGCTGTTTGATGCCTCTGTATATTGCACATGTAACCCCTTTGTACCCTTCCTTATCTAACTAATAGTATTTTAACTAAAATCTATACTTCATTCGATTTTCTTAGTTTTCTCCTAATATCCTTTTTTTTTGTCCTAGGATCTCATATTATATTTAATTGTCATTAACTAATACTTCCTCACCCCTTACAATTCAGCTCAGGTGTTTCTTCCTCTAGGAAGACCTGATGCTCCTGCCCCTGCTCCCTGTCCTGGATAATCTAGATGTCGCTCCTCAGTGCTCCCATGAGCCCTCTTTAGCATTTAGCATATTGCCTTGTCCTGCCTAGCCTATGGCTGTGGTTATCGCCCCAGTAGGAACCCCAGGGACCAAACCCTTAAGCACCCTCAGCTCCCAGAGGAGCAAACAGAGAGGAGTTACTGAGATGAATGAGGCAAGGGGGAGGGAAAAAAGGGAATAAAAAGTCAGGAAATGAGCGAGACAGGCAGGCCCCTCCCATGTCAAAAGCCATGATTCCTGCCAAGAACTCTTGAGTCTTTGGTTTTGAAAAGGCAGTAGCCCTGCTTTCCTGACAGGATGGTGGGAGAGCAGAAGGCCATCCCTGTCTGGGTGGGTTCCAGTCTCTCTGGCACCCACCCAGTGAAAGCAATAACGTGTCTTCTGCATGCCCCATTTCGTTTCCCAACCTGCTGTCTGATTCAGAGAACATAGCAGTGTGGCAGTGGGATGGTTGACCTTGGCCCCTTGCCCTCTCCTGGGCTTGAGGAGGGTGGTCAGGCCAATCAGAGATGCTCTGTGCTTTGCTCTTGGCTGTGTGAGCCGGGACAGCAGGGGCAGGCCTGATGTTTGTTTAGTCTGATCTAAGCAGGTCTTTTCTCCTCTCTTGGGTCTTGATGTCTGCAGATAGCCTCCCCTTGTCTGGAGACCTCCATGTGCCTGGAGGCAATGAACTAGAAGGTAGGATTTTCAGAGGAGAGAACTCTTGAGATTGTGAGTTTTGGCCCCTGCTCTGGTGGAGAGTAGCGGGGAGGATGTCTTATGGAAGGGGACATCTGAGCCCTGACTCTGGGTAAAAGATAGAGTGGAGAAGACACCATGTCCCTTGTGCCTGGACAGTCCTCCCTCTGCTCAGGCCTGTCTGGGAGATGAGAGCCAGTTCCTAAGGCAGGTGTCCACATGGCTCAGGTAGCTCAGGGCCAGAAATGCAGGGATGCAGAGCCTGCCTGGAGACTCTACTAGGGCAGGGGGCTGAGGAAGATGAGAGGACAGAGTCCCAGCACTGCCTGAGGAGCCCAGAGATCTTGGGAGGACTTAAGGCAGAAATTTATCCTTGGATTTCCCCAGACCTGTCCATGGGTAAGGGTATGCAGCCTCAGAAGGAGGGGGACTTTTGGAATACAGTAAGGAAGGGTCTGCAAAGCCAGAGCTAAGAGACTTTCTGAAGATGAAACATGAAATCCACTCCTAGTGCGATAACATGGGGAACATAGGGTGAAATCTAGCCCTAGTGTCAGGGTAATTGTCCCATCCTATGCCTGTCTGGAGAAGAGCGATGCTACAGAGAGGCCTCAGGGACAGACCTTACCTACCAGGCCTTACAGCCCCACCCAGAGGGCAAACAATGGGCAGCACCTACTCCCACCTACTGTCTGGGAGTGCCCCCAAATCTAGCCCAGATGGCAGAGGAGAGCCCCCATGGGGAGTTTAGGAAGCCCATACACAGGGAACTGGAGAACTGGAGCCCTTGACATACTCAGCTGAGTATGTCTGTCAGGTCTTAGAGTCTTCTAGCCATGGGCTATGAGTCACTGATCACTGCACCTAAGAGACCCTTAGCAGACAGATGCGGGCACTCTTGATAGCAGCTCTGGAGGAGCAGACCCAAGCTCATTGCAGACCCCTTACCTCCTAATAACCACCTTTTGCCCTCCTCTGCACCTTCTCACAGCTCTTTGGCCTCTAAGCTTGCCTATGGCCTGTCCTCCCCAAGGTCCCTCCTCCAGGGATCCTATACCCGTTTTTCCCAATCCTGGTTCGAGGCTGACCTGCCACACAGGGTCCGTGTGCTTGCCAGACTTGGGTGAGCTGCGGAAGGAAGGCTGGGAGTGGGGCTTCTTGAGGTTGTAAATGGCCACATTACCGTCGTAGTGGCCCACCACCACCAGGTAAGGGTGGTCCACGTGCATGTCAAGACACATGATGCCACTCTCGCTGCTGAAGATGTATTCAGGGAAGCTGGGGTTCTTCATGCTGTAGAGCAGCAACATGCCCCGGCTCTGCTTCATGAAGTCATCTGTCCCAGGGAAGAAGCCAGGCTGTGGTAGGATTCAGCTGACCCCCATGCCCCTCCCCCACTGGATGGACAAGATCCGCCTGCTCTGCTTGTCAGAGAGAGTGGGATTCCTCTCTGGGCTTCATCTCTTCTCTTTCGGAAATGGAACCAGGAGACCTGACTTACCCCTTCTTAGGCTTCATGGGAGGGTCCAACAGATAAGTTGACCAGGCTTATCTGAGGGACGGACAATCATTCTCCTTAATCTCCCTGGGGTACAGGAAAGAGGGATGCAAGCTCAGAGCTGCTAGGTGAAGAATGTATGTGGGCTTGGGACAGAGCAGTAACCTCAGAGAGGGTTCAGGAGCCCAGCCCAGGGGCAGGTGGTTGTCCTTAGATGCCTGGATAATGCCCATGTGTTCCCCACGCCCAGCCCAGGAAAGGAGTTCAGTTTGGACTAACATGGAATTGTCTCTACGAGTTACAAATTAGCCACCTATGGGCATCTTCCCATACCCTCTAGCGCCACAGTCCCCAGCTGCAGCCTGCACCCTAGCTGTAGGCATGCTCCCAGAATTGAGAGGTCCCAGGACAGCCGGTCATCCTTCTGTGTCATCCTTCTGGCCTGAGCACAGCTTTTGGTCATCAACAGTGGACCACTCATCCCCCTCCCTGCCTGTCCCGTGTCAGTGGGGAGCCTCCTGCTTACTTTCATTCTCTGCTCATGTGGCACCCATCCTCATAATGTAGTCACTGAACATTATAGTCTCATCCCTCAAGTCTAGCTCTCCTGCCACCAGTCCAGGACCCTTCCCAAGCTCAGAAGAGGAAGTCTAGAGCAGCCCCCCATCTCAGGGACCCTATGCTAAGGGAGACTTTTATCTGAGATGAGGGCTGTCTTCCCTTCTCTGCCGGGCTACCTCTTTTGTCCCTGGCAACTGCAGGCCTGGGCCGTCCAGACAAGGTGGCCAGTCCTGAAGTCTGGAGCCCATAGGTGGGAAAAATAAGGAGGCCACTCCAATTTGACTAGTCTCGATGAGTCATTCTTTCTGTCCTATTCCTAATGCTGCCCCTTACTCAAGAGAGTAAGTGCCTGGGCTGGGCTCAGGGACAGTCTGGATTGGGTTCCCTGGGCTCTGGACATAAGCTTGACTACAGTTACCAGATACCCCCAACCTAGGCACTCTGAAAACATCAGTTGGTACACACTGGGAGCCAGGACTAGGGAGCAGGATGTAGCCAGGAGCCAGGCTGACCTTAGGTGGGTAGAGTTGGAAGCTGAGGCAAGCTGGCATGCCCACCACAGCAGCTCTCTATGGGGGAGCCCACCTTCCCTTGCTAATCCTCACCAACTCTGGGATTCCCATTGGGAACCCCTCCAGTGATCACTTGCAAAGGAGGCTTCGTGTGCAAGGAGGGAGTTGCCCCTCCAGTGGAAGGTTCCAGGGTGCAGCTTGAGCCATGGGGAAGGCACACAGTGGTTCAGGAAGGAACATGGTTATGCTCTGGAGAAAGTGAACCTCCCACAAAGAGGAGGATCTGGGGGCTTCTAGATCCTCTGGAGCCAAGTGGGTCACCCTATGCCTGGCACTATCTCAAAGCCAGTAGGGAGTTGGCAGTCCCTCACCCTATAGGGCTCCTTCTGTATGGCCCTGAGGGATGACTCTCAAAGGGAGAGATTTGTAGCTGCTGAAGGAAGTACCCCACCCAGATCATGCAGGGCTTGAACTGGGCAGTGTGACAGTCACTTGTAACTCCTTTTGTTCATCACACAAATCCTGAGCACCTGACTGGGCCTCCCCTTGGGCTGGACTGTGGCACTGCACTGTTTATGTGGGCTTACCCTCAGCAGTCCTTAGTTTGATGAGAGAGCCAGACCCTGCAGCTGAATGAGGCCAACCCCTCCATGGGTAGTCAGTGGTAACTGCCAGGCCACAGGAAAACTATTGATGCCCTTAATGTTCAATCTGTCCTTGATGCTGGGCAAGACTGACAGGATTAGTGGGTAAGCACAAAGGTGAGTGGGTGAACAAGTGTGAATGAAAGCATGAGTAAGTGGGTGACTGAGATGCTTGGACTGAGTACTCAGATGCTCTCCTTATTTCACCAAGGGGCAAAGGCAGGTATGACCCTCGCACTTGCTCCTACTGTGGCATAGGACCTGGCCCCTTGAGGTACAGCAGTGGTGACTCACTTTCTCTAGACAAACTTTAAGCACCCCCTGCCCCTGCTTGTGTACACAATATCTTCATGACCAGTGAAACGACAAAAGGAAGGTCGGAAACCCTAGCCTGGCTTAATAATTCTGTAGTGAGGACACCTCTGGCCTGCTCACAGAACCACTGAGACTATAGGCTGGACTTACAGCTCCAGAATTTTATAGATGGGGAAACTGAGGCCAGAGGGGAGAAA
Source organism: Panthera leo (assembly GCF_018350215.1). NCBI lineage: Eukaryota > Metazoa > Chordata > Mammalia > Carnivora > Felidae > Panthera > Panthera leo. Next base: position 56,206,748 of record NC_056691.1, on the reverse strand, counting down.
TAGTGTGCCTGAGTGCATCAGACCCATCACATGGTGTTTGCCTTATGCAATATCTTGTTTATCACTGAAATTACACTGTACTAATATGGTATTCACATGGAAGTGGAGAAAGGAAGGGATACCAGACTTAATGTGGTGGTGGTGACTGGAAAACCAGTCTAATCTCTCCAGAATCTGGACTAGAGAACATGTAAGGGATGGGGTAGTCAAGCATGGTAAGGGGAAACTCCTGGTATAGAGAAACATGAATTTCAAGAGACAGGGACACAGAGAACAATCAATCACACAAAGACCTTAGACCTATCTTAGTTCCCAAGCCATATGCATCCTGACAATAAGTCCCTGTTTCTTAACCCCCCTCTAGTGGCCTCTGTTACTTGTAACCAAATGAGCCCTCCTGACATAAAGATCACAGTTTCTTTTCTTTTTTCTTTTCTTTTCTTTTCTTTTCTTTTCTTTTCTTTTCTTTTCTTTTCTCTTTAAGTAAGCTCTACACTCAATGTAGGGCTTGAACTCACAACCCTGAGATCAAGAGTTGCATCATGCTCTACTGACTGAGCCAGCTAGGAGTCCTAAGATCACAGCTTCTAATCATGGCTAGACTATGTGTTTCCTAAATGCCAAAACCACAGTGGAAGAACACAGAAAACTTTCGTTTAACTGGGGCTTCCACTGCACTCCATCTTATTCTATGATCTTCTCATCCCTGAATCCAGTGGTCCCTGTGAGACCTCACTATTTCATTCTCTAAGTATACCCTGTGTGACATCACAGCCCAAATCTCCAACAGTAACATCATGATACCATCATCTTGTCTTCCAGAAGTCCTAAAATGACATCACTACTCAGACCACCGGTGGTCCCCATGTAATATAATCACTCAGGCTACCAGCAGTCCTAGTGATCATTGCCCAGCTCTCTAGCATTCCCAGTATGTTATCACCGACCAGCAGCCTAGTGACATCATTGCTCGGCCCTCCAACATTCCCAGGACAATGCCACCAACCAGGAGTACAACATTGGCATCAAGGTCACCTACAGTGCCTTGGTTCCCAATAAAGACTAGAATCTCATCGGGCTCAAGGCTTACAGGGCCCTGGGCCCTGGGGTACTTTGTCCTGATCCCACAAATTCTCCGGTTCCTCAAAGTAGCTCCAGTAACACAGATGGGGGCCCCCACCTCCACACTCCATTGTATAGTGGCAGAGACTCTGAGATCTGGGGCCCCTGAAGGAATTCCAGGTTCCTCCAGGCTACAGATTTCAGTAAGTATATGTGACTATGTAGAAGGGGAGGAGGAATAGAGGAAGGGAAAGAGGGAGAAAGAGACAGAGAGAGGGAGGGGGAGGCAGAGAGAAACAGAAGGATAGAGAAACCACCTAGTCTGTAACTCTGAGACAGAGGGAGAGGGCTGCTGGCCTGGCCTTAGCTCCACTTCATGCTCTTGCCCTTCTCCAGGAAGTCTTCCAGATCATTCAGCCTCTCCTCTGTGTGTGCCCCCTCACTCTTCTCTACCTATATGTCATTATGACAGGTGGTCATGAGCAGGTCTTTTCCTTAGCCTGCCACAAGACTCCATCAAAGGATGGAGTGAGCATGGCTTGGCCCAGCAGGTTTACTCCTTCCAGTGTGAGGGTTGCCTCCTCCTACCCCTGCTCTGCTAGATAATCTCTAAGGCCTCCCTGACTCTGACCTTCAAGGATTCATAAGATTCTGGGAAGGAGAGTCAACCCCCTAATAGAATCTGATCTGGCAGTTCTCAGAAAGCCATGGTCTCAGGGGAGGGAGTGCTTAATTCCACCACAGACCAAAGCTCTCACTCCCTCAGCTCCTTGTGCTAGGGCCCTAGCAGAGTAGTGCCCAGGGAGGAGTAGTTCTTCTTGAACTGGCCCAGTGGGGGCCGCAGTCCCACGGCTCCACCCCTGTCTTGCAAGTTATAGCTGTAGATCATAGGGGGCCACTCTGGAGAGTTGTGGCTGTCAGGGGAAGCCTGGGCTCTTGCTCAGGATTCAGGGAAGGCAAGGCAGACAGAGGGCATGTCGGTCCACCAGGATAACACCAGGTCAGTGGCCAGAGAGAAGTAGGTGCCAAGCTGCAGAGACCAGTTTACCAAGCCAGCCTCGACAGCAGGCTTCTTCTCTCTTCACTGTGGCTTTTCAAATGAGTCCAGCCCAGGGCTGACTTCAAGACAGCAGCTGCTTAATGACTCCCTTATTAAGTCTGGCAAGAGGCATTTGGAGGGGGGCTGTGGTAGGCAGAATAACACCCCCTAAAATGTCCAAGTCCTAATCCCTAGAACCCATAACTATGTTACTTTGCACAGCAAAAGGGGTTTTGCAGATGTGATTAAGTTAAAGACCTTGAGACAGGGAGATTATTGAGTGGATTATCTGGATTATCTGAGTGGACTCAGTGTAATCACAGCAGTTCTTACAAGGGAAAGAGGGAGGCAGGAGAGTCAGAGGAGATGTCAGAATAATGCAATTGCTAGCTGGAAGGGGGCCACAAGCCATGGAATATGGGCAGCTTCTAGAAGCTGGAAAAGGCAAGGACATGGATGTTCCCCTAAAGCCTCCAAAAGGATTGAAGCCCTGCTGACAACTGATTTTTTTTTCTCAGTGAAACTCATTTTAGACTTCTGACATTCAGAACTGTAAGATAATAAATTCGTGTTGTTTGAAGCCATTATGTTTGTGGCATTATTGTAGCAATTTGTTACAGTAGCAATAGGAAACAAATATAGGCATTCGGGGAGGTTTGATCCAGACTCTACTTCTAGGAATCAGAGGGAGAAGTCCCATAGATAATAATATTTCTTGGAATGGTTTGGAAGCAGTGTTTCTAGAAGTCAGGAGGATGGATGCAATGATCCCCAGCTGTTCTAACCACAATAACAAAACCCTCCCTCAGTTTCCTACACCTGGCCCTGCCACCTTGGACTCCAGGAATAGAAATGCCCTTTGGGTTAGGATTTTTAGTTTCCAAAGGCAGGGAACCAGCCCAAGGCTTCCCCAAGAAATGGCATCAGTGCTAGAGGGTTCCAAACCTCCAGGATGGCCCAGAGGCCACGGTGCCAGGCTGGGTTCAGTCTCCCAGGCAGCTGGGCTTTGCCGAGCACTCTCATCCGATTAGAAGTCATATTTAAACAGTGTAGGAAATAAGAGCAAGGCCTTGGAGACAGAATACATCAAGCGGGACATTTAATTTGATTTAGGGAAAATGAGGCAAACATTTGAGAACCTAAATAACTAACCAGTAATTAAACTAACAACGGGAATGCCCTTGCACTACAACCCAGCGAGCACAGTGGCCTTTATAGACTGTATTTACAAAGAGACCTGACAACATAATTAGTCCTGTAAATTTTACGCAGCCTGCAGCTGAGGAGTGATGGATTTTGTGTGTGGAGGATGAACAGGGAGAAATGAGGTGGATGAATTTCCATTTTCAGTAAATGAAATTAACACTGCTTAATTAGTGAAGCTGACAAATAAATGATCAGGAAAGATTTAAGTCCCTGCAAGTGTATCTCTGGCCTAGGCAATCTCAGAGACAGGCCAGGATGTGATGGTACAGAGTGGCAAAAGGTTTAGTGCTGGGACTCAGGGCCTGACTTTGGCCACTTTTAATGGCTGCTCCCAGAGGGAAGAGGGGCTGAGAGACAGCTAGCTCTTCTGCCTTTCTTAGATGTAGCCCACTGGGAAGCTTCTTCCTCATCTCCGTGCGATAGCCAGTCAGAACCACACAGAGTGTCCAGGATCTGTTCCGCCATCTCTGCCCAACAGATCATGAGGAGTCCTCATTTCCCTGCTATCAACTGGCTAACGGGCTGGAAAGGACCCCTTCAGTACAGTAGGCTGATAGAATTGCATCCTAGCTTTGCCCCATGGGCCATCCCTTCCTAGACTACTTTCCCTTGCCCTCCAACGTTCCTCCATCTGCTTTCACCTGCTGACAGCATCTTTTTCCACTCTGCTGAGACATGGAGCCTGGCCCTAGGGGACATCCCAGTGTCTGCCTTATATGCAGATTGACATCCCCACCATCTCATACCCAGTAGCCACACAGGGCTCCCATTTGCTCCTGACCTGGCCTTGCTCCAGCCAACCTGCTCTGTGCCCAAATAGGAGAGTGGCCCCAGTCCTTCTTAGGTACGTGCCTACCCCTTCCAACGACCTTCTTGGCAGTGTTATAGAATAAATATCTGGGAATTCCAGGCAAAAGGAGGTCTGGGCTGAGCTCATCAGTATCAAATCCAACAACAAACCCAAATTCTCACTCCAGTGTTTGTCTGCCTGAGGCAAAGTCTGATGCTGGGAGGCTGGCATCTGGGAGTTTCCAAAGTCAGTGTGATGCTGGCGACCCAGCTGCTCCTCACAGTGACCCCATCTGGTAACTAGGGTGCCTAGTTTTTTCCCTGCCTCAGCTTTGCCCTCTTTCTTCCAGGGGGCTTTCGGGGTATTCGAGAGCACAGGACTCCCAGAGGTGACCTCAGAAATGAATGCAGGAGCCCTTCTGAGTCTCAGCGCAGACCGGCTCTGCTCAGGCCTCTGCAGAATGGTGCTGAGATGTGCAAGGTTCTGGAGAAAGATGCCCACGTGCAAGCTGGCCAATAACTCTGGTGCCAGTGGCAGCAACAGCAAATACCACCACCGCTGCTGCTGGGGCCTGCTCTCTAGAGTAGGTAGGGGCTTGTCTGATTCTCTTCCATCCCCACAGCCCCCTTTCTCTGCTTAGGTCCCCTGAGACTCCTGCAGGAAAGAGAGGGGACAGAATGACAGACAAATCAACAATGATTGTCCTTTATGTGTGGGTAGTTCTTATAGTTCACAGGACCCATTTGCTTTTCTTTCAAGTGTGTCTAGCAACAGCCCAGGAAGTCTGGCAGGTGTCAGTTTCTTCATGTCACGAATAAGGAAGCCAAGGCTCAGAAGATACTTCTGGGGGCGCCTGGGTGGCTCAGTCGGTTAAGTGTCTGACTTCAGCTCAGGTCGTGATCTCACGGTTTGTGAGTTCGAGCCCCATGTTGGGCTCTGTGCTGACAGCTGGGAGCCTGGAGCCTGCTTCGGATTCTTTGTCTCCTTCTCTCTCTGCCCCTCCCCAACTTGTGCTCTGTCTCTCTATGTCTCAAAAAATAAATAAATGTAAAAAAAAAATTTTTTTTAATAAAAATTAAAAAAAAAAAAAAGACACTTTTGGCCCCAGGTCACACCACTGGGAAGTGACCCTTCAGCCAGAAGGTCTGCCATGTGGCCAGCAAGGGACAAGGAGACCTTTCCTGGGTGCATGCCTGCCTAAAGGAGACCATTGGGTCTGTCAGGCTTGGAGTCATCTATTCCTGAAGGGTGGGTTACTCTTCTTCACTGTTCCTGGCTAAAGCTGCCCCTGTGGGTAGCCTCTGCATGACCCCGACCAGCCTGCCACCCTGCTTCTGGCCCTGGGTGGGAGGAGGATGGGGGTAGAACTGATGCATTTTCTCCTCCCACCTGCTAGGGAGCCTCCCTCACCCCTGCCTCCGTCCTGGGCAGAGAGCCTGGGCTGAGAGGAGCCTCACAGGGGGTCCACACCCACTCCCTGGAGGGCCTGCCCAGCCCCCAGGTCCTGTTCCAAGCCCAGTAGCTGCAGCAGAGCAGGAAGAATGTGCTAGTTCCCTGCCAGAGGGGGAGGGTGCTTCCAGCTTGGCAGCAGCCCACCCTCAGGAGTGGGGACACAAAGCGGGCATTTAGGGCATCCTCAAAGGCAGCCCAGACTACGAGACTGGGAGCAGCTCCAAGGTCTCCTCCCTGAGAGGAATGATAAACACCAACTCCTCCTTGCCCTCCCTCCCACCTCCCGCACCCTGGTCAAAGAATGGGCTGGGTGGACAGGCGGTCTGAGGGGTAGAGCCCAGGAGCTTGCATGTCTGCCAGCCAGGAGAAGCTTGGAGAATGGAAGGTTTTTTCTGTTCACAGAAGCTGATCCTCCCAGCCAGGGAACATGCTGTTAGCTTGGGGAGCTGCGCTAACATGAAGTGTGGGGCCCTCTCCCGTTAGGAAAAGGGAATGTCCAGGCCAGCTTGGAGGTAGTGGCTTCTGCAGGGACCATGGAACATGAAGGCTAAGCAAACTACCACAGTTACCACAGTGCTGCCTCCTGCTGCAGGGGTGAGGGGGGCACTGGCAGGAGTGAGAACACCCTGGACAATAGTGGTCTTCCAGGGCCCAGGGGCCAAGTGATGAACATCAAGCCCTTGCTCCCACCCCTGCCTGTTCCCGGGGCCGGATCAGGAAACTTCCCTCCCTCAGCCTCACCATCCAATCTCTCCCCAGGTCTGGTCCAGCCTACCTTTTCAAGCTTACCAAACCTACTTCTCCATCCCCGGTCCAAAGTCGTGCTCCAGATACTGCCATCTCTTCTTGGGGTGCCTTACCAGCCTCCTAACTGGTTTCCCAGCCCCCACCCAGTCTCATGCCTGCAATTCCCCCTGCGCTGGTTCTGTCCCTGTGCTTCTCAAATTCCTTCAGTGATTTCCCCTCAGGAGAATGTCCAAGCTTCTTAGAATGACTTCCCAAACCCTTTGGGGGCCAACCCTGGCTTCTTCAACAGCTTCATTTCCTCCCATATCTCTTGTGCTTCTGGACATTTGCATATGCTGGTCCCTCTGTCAGAAGTGCCTCCCCTCTTTCTTCACCACAATAACACATTCAAGGCTCACTTTGCTATATTCCTTCACCCAGCACCAATTGCTGGTATGACTGTCAGTCTTCCCCATTAGACTGTGAGCCCCTTGAGGGAAGTGACTATATCTTAGTCATCTTACTTCTTTCACATCTGGCAAAGAGCTCTGCATTGAATAGGTACTTAAATGTTTGCTGATTGAGTGAGCAAAGGAACAAATAGCCAGATTACTTACAGGAGCCATGTCCCACTGCAAACAGATCATTGTACTTTGGATTCCTGCAAAAGAAGTAGGAACCCATTGGCCCAGGAAATGAACATGGCTTTCCTGTGGACATGAGCGTTCCCATGGATACTGGTGCCTAACTATGCTGCAGATATCTACTGTTGAGTGTTGAGACCTGGGATAATCCCACAATCCCTTAAGAATCCCAGTCTCATTTTTTTTCTATAATGCTACGTGTCATCCTCAAAGTAGTTAAGTGCAATAGAAGTGCCGTGCTCGGGGCTTGGCACCCAGCAGGCGCTCAGGGGCTCCGGGTTTGTTGCAATGTCTACACTCACCAGCAGAGGGCGGTGACGGCCAGGCGCTTGGCTTTGTCATTTTGGAATTTCCAGAGCGGCAGCAGAGTACCCTCCTGGTCTCGGTATTCGTCGGCAGCATCCTCATAGTACTTAAAATCTTAAACAAACATAGGCTGAATCAGCCCTAGGACTGCCATTTTATGGCAAGCCCAGGTCCGCCACTTTCTGTCTGTATCTCCTTGGCCCAAACAATCAGACTCTGTGTTTCAAAGTGAGAACAGTAATAGTACCTTATCTCAAAGGACTGTTGTGAGGATTAAATGTTAATATATGTAAAGTACTTAGAAAAATACCTGGCACCTAGTAAGCTCTCTATATGTGTTATTGTTACTGTCATCCCTGTTGTTGGAGGCAAATTACAATAAAGTAGCCATGTCCTCATAGATAAAATCCCAGGTTTGTCCGTCCTTATATCTGCGGCTAAACCCCACTATGGTGAAGCTTCTTGGATCCCTGATGGGTTCTCTGAACTTAAGTTCATCTCCAGCCCTAAATTGTCTCTGCCTCCCATTTCCTCCAACTTAGGCAAAAGCTCCATCTGTCCTTCCACTTGTCTAAGCCAGAAACGTGAGTAATCCTTGACTGATCTCTCCATCATCTCTCATATTTTCCTTCTGACTACTTTTAATCCATTCACTTCTCTCCAAACCCATAGCCACTGCCCAGGCCCCAAGAGCCATTGCCTGGATTATTACACCATCCTCCTAACTGGTCTGCCCACCTCCAGTAACTCCTCCTCCAGCCCATGCTCCACAGAGCTACCTGAATGCAAATAAATAAATCACCTCACCACACTACCTCCTTCAACCCACTGAAAATCCCCCAATGGCTCCCCTTGCACATGGCTCCGTGGTCAAACCAAGGCTCCAGATCATGACTTCCATGTCGTTTCCAGCCAGCGTTCACATAACCTCTGTATCAGTGTCTGAAATGTCCTGCTCCTTCATCTTCCTGGCAAACTCCTATTCATTGAAGATCCAGATTAAACTCTTTCTCCTCTATGAGGCCTTCACTTTCTTGTTGAGCAGAATTCATTTCTTCCTCCATTCCAGCCCTGTCTCTACTGAAATATCTGTCATGCTGTGTTGCTTCTATTTATCCTTTTGGTTGTCTCTCCTACCAGGCAGCTCCTGGGGAGCAGGAAGCATGTTATATTCATCTCTCGACTTGCAGTGCCTAGCACAGGGCCAGCCATAGAGCAGACACCCAATGACTGTTCAAAGAGTGCGATGAAATAAATCAACAGAAGTGAAAAGTTTCTGTCTTTTTTCCAGTCAAGGGTAACCCATTAGAAAACTAATCCTCTCATCCAACACGGTCAAGGACATGCCCAGGCACTGCCCCCCCAGCCTTGAGGTTGTGGGACTACATTCAAACCTCAAAAATGTCTCAGAATAAAAAAAGACTTGAGTGATCAGAGGCATGAGCCTTGATCATATCAGAGATCCCTGAGCTTAGGCTATCTTTGAAAATACTTCATTTCAGGAGATTAATTGGTAATACTTCTCTGTTTTCACTTCTTCATGATTACACTTTCCCAAAGGGAAAAGAGTATGCAATTAAAAAAAATCAAAGTTCAATGCATTTTTATGTGATTGTGTTCTTACAAATGAAAAAGGTTCACCAAGGCCAATTTCTCCATGGATATTAATCGTGTTTGCAGCCCTTTGGTGGGCTGGTTGCAGAGGCTGGGTTTCAGGAAGCCAAGCTGCGTGAGTGACAAATTCATTCACAGCTGCTGTGTACTTTGACAGCTTTGAAAAGCACTCAAGGTCGTTTTCCAGCCTGAATGATAACAAGGGGGCTTGTTTAGGCTTCTGGTCTTGGCAACCCTGGTTTCTATGTCCCATGGGTGAGCAATGAGCATCAAGTCACCAAGAAGAGCCCTAGGCTGTCAGCAAAGGAGACCAGCCAGCAACAAGGAGCTGCCAACTTTGGGGAGGCAGCTGCTCCAAATAAATGCACAACCTCTTAGGGAAATACAAGCCACTTGGGAATGTGCTGTTCATGCCATGGGAAGGATTCTGTTTCCCTGGCTCTGTCAAAGACACCAGAATTTCCCAGGCCCCCAGGATTTAAGCGTTTCTGAATCAATCTCTTTCTTCACTTCATCACTAATTAATCACCAGCATAGACTTATTGAATGTTTTTTTTTTTTTTTTTTTTTTTTTGAAAAGTCTCTTCCAGCCCAGTGGCTCTGTAGCTTTGTGATGAAGTGCTTCAGCTATGGATCTAAGGGGCTGTGTTCAAGTCCTGATTGTACCACTCATTTGTCATACTAGCTACTATTTTGAACAAGTAGCAATAGCCCAAATCTATCACCTATAAAATGGAGATATTAATGGAATTCACCTGACAGTGTGTCTGTCAGGATGATATAAAATAATACAAGTAAATTGCACAGCACAATGCCCAGTACATAGGCCATTCCCAGCGAATGCTGGTACTGGTTTTTCACTCATAGCTGTTTCCTTTTCTCCATTTCCTGGAAAAGGTGTGGTGAGGCCCACTCCACCCCACACCTGAACCTCATTTTTGTCTCTGTCCCTGTATTCTGTCCAATTGCATCCTTCTCCAGACATACTCTCACTGGGCTGTGTTCCTGCCTGGACAGAATCTTTGAACTGTCTGCAGAAAAATCTCAGATTCCCTGAGATATTCCAGGCCCTTCATTAACTGCCTCCAATCACCTCTGTAGCCTGAGCTTTCACTACTTTCCAAGAAACCCCTGTTTGAATCATTGAGCCTGCTGCACTCTATTCCCAGAGACCAGTCCCATTCATTTTTACCACCAAGTCACTGCTTTTGCTGTCCCTTGCCCAGAACATCTGCCCTTCTGCTAATCTACTCATACTCTGCTTATCCCTTGGCACTTAGCTTAGCCCTCCCTACAGCCTTCCTTGACTGTTGCCACTCATCCCTCATTTCTCTTCTTCCATTCTTGAGGATCCCCAGAGCAGTTTCAGTCTGCATTCTAGCATTTATATTATCTCCAAGCTGGACACAGCAGAGAAAGAGCACAGAATTAGGAAACTCAAGACCTAGATTTGGGTCCTCTCTGCCATTCAGCAGCCAGGTAGACTTGCCCTTACCTGCCTCTTGTGTAAAGTAGGGGTAATACTCTCTGCTCTGCCTGCCTCCCAGACTGTTGCGAAGATGACATTGGATCACTAATATGTAAGTTTTGCTGCACTATTGTCAGATCTCATCACTATACCCATTTTTCTTATTCCATTGTTTGTAGTTGACCTGTGTGTGTCTTGTCTCCCTAGTGACATCCAGAGGAGGAAGGGATTAGTTTTTCTCCTCTTGCACCCCTATAGTACCTAGCATGGGACACTCAAATACTTGCCTTGTATGAGGAATTTTTAATACAGGCAGTAATAGTAGTTGCCAGCACTTCAAATCTTACCTTGAGCAACATCATCATAAGTGTTCTGGTTGACCATCCGCTCCACGATTTTAGCAGCCTGAGTCACTTTGGTGATGTCATCACTCTGTGGAGATACAGAGGCCACAGGCCCTCTTAGCTAGCACCTGGAAAGGTTATGTCTTGAGCCACAGCCCAGACTTGCAATTTTCTCTCTGACACCACCCACCCCAGATAGCTCCGTAAAGATATCTCTTCATGCCTCCAAAGCCAGATCACCTCACCACACCCTTTGGGGAATGCCCAGCTCTTAAATGGCACAAGGAGTTTGCACTGCCATACTTGGCCCCTGGGTACAGCCTGTCTTGTACTCTTTCATTCTGAACTTGTTCTGGAGAAGGCATATCTCAGAGCACAACACAAGACATTGAAGAGTATTGAAGGGGAGAGCAGAAAATGGGAGGTAGGAGGCTTCCTTAGTGGAGACAGAGAGGTTTTATCATCTCAGGCAATGACAAAGACTCTCATTAAAGCCTCAGAGAGCTTCTGGTCCAACAGATATGCTTGTATACAGGGAGTAAAAGGCAGAAATGACTCCTAATCTAAGGCCTTGCCCACTGCAGGAAGAAACCAGCTGAGTGGGCAACCCTTGAGGAGCTTCAGAGCACCAGGCCCATGGCTGTTGAAAATGAGATTTACTAGCAGTGCCAGCATCAGGCAGTGGTTAAGAGAATGGATTCTGGAGCCACACAGACCTTCATTCCCTTCCTATCCCATGCATTAGGAAGGAGCCAGTTGGCAACTTTAGGTAAGTTACTTAAATTCTCTGAGTCTTAGAGTACACATGATACAGCGGGGATGGATAATGCCACCTGCATCTGGGGTCATTGTACTATACTAGCAACTATACATAATCTTGGGTTCTCACAACAATCTTACAAAGTAAGATCATTAGGATGTCTTTACAGATGAGGAAACAGGTTAGAAAAACCTAGCTAATAAGTAGCAAAGCCAGGATATAAACTCAACTCTGTGGATTCCAGGTCCCATGCCCTCGAGCCCACACAGAAAGCCAGTCCCTCACCAGTCTGACCACCTTTGCATGGTCCTGGCAGTCTCCAGTTTCCAGATGTGTGGTGGACCACTGCCTCCCTTGTTCTGGATACTATACTACTTGAGAAGACACAGCTTTTTGTTGGTTCTGACTAAATTTGTGGCCTCTCAGACCTTTCTGCCATTCCCATCCTAATCTTTCAGATCATATAAGCCTGCATTCATTTCTGTATATTCATCCAAATGATTAATGAGACAGAAATCTGAGATCTATCATTGCAGACTTTCCTACAGGGTATCATAGAGTTATTCTGCTTTCCCCCTCCCACTCGAGTTTTATACCAACCTCGTCAGATGCAAGTCTCTGAGAAAGGGGTGTCACTCTGTGCATGCACTGGGCCTGAGCAAAAGATCACTCTATTCTACAGATAGCCAGGGCCAGTACTTGAGATTCCCAGTTAAAACTCAATTCCCTTGCTTACAGGTTGCATACTAAGGTATTCACTGATGTTGGGGGGTATCTTATATCCCACAATGTTATGCCTTCACTGTAGCTTCTTGGTCCAGAGAACTGAGCTCTGCCTGCATCACAGCCTTCAATGTCAACCAAAGCTGGAAGAAAGTGCAGTCCTACTTCCCTGGACATATTAGACACCAAGTCTGATATACATGTTAGATCCCAAGGGCTTAGACCCAAGGACAATTTTCACTTTCAGCCACAGGGATATTTCTTTTCTTCTCTGGGTCCTGGTGGCTGCAGTTAAAGTTTCTGCAATAATAGTCCTAGCACACAGCCAGCCTATAGCCAAACGCTTGATGGATCTTCAAGTGAAACTTGACCCAGGCTAACACCCTCTCTGAAGCTCCTAACCTCTAGGGAATAGTACAGGGGAAGTCAAGGGTCTGGACAGGGCAACCCATGGGACAGGGACTTCATCTTTCACTTCAGAGTTCCAGTACTCAGCATGATCATGATCACAAGTGCTTGGTCTGTAATTGAATGAAACGGAATTGGGGCAGTTTATATTAAGCCAAATCAGGGAACTCTTAAAACTCCCAGAAAATGTGACTTTTATCAGGGACATGTAATTGAGTGGAAGTGGGCATACCTCAAACAAAGGAAGCAAAACTTACTTAAACTTATCTGGCTTCCATAGCAAAATCGCTTCCTGGAGAGCTGTCTGGGAGCTCTCCAGGGTGCTGAACCCAGACCTCATCTTTCCCATCCTATTACAGGTCAAACACATCCATACTAGGACTCTGGCTCCTGATTCAGCTTTCTTTCTGTTGAAAGGACAAATGTGGCCCTTCAGCATCTCTCTGTGGTGATCTTCTTTGTGGGGACCTATCACTATAACTTCCATAATGATCCCCAAGCCTACACTGGCTATACTCACAATGAGCCCCACAAAATAGACCTCTATAATGACTCCTATTATGTTTCTTCACGGTAAATCCAGCCCAGAGTGGCCACACCCATCAGCCTGAACCTGCTGGTGTCTGTGATCAGCCCTGACTTAGCACCTGGCCCATAAGACTCACCTAAAAGATTGAGCACAAATAACCCAAGGACTGAAGGTCAAAGAGCAAATCACTCTCCAAAGCCCCATGACCCCTTGCTCAGGGAGGTGGTGCCTTATTATCACATTCCATCCCATCCTGAGAAGACTCCTGAGCTCTATCAGGGTGTGCATTGGGCTTTCAATAACATTCGTGTCTTCTGTTGTCGCCTAGCCCCCAAACCCTGAATCCTTGCTGGCCTCCAGACCTATATAAGATTGGGAAGAGGTGTGGAATGCCAGAGGCAGCTGTGGCTCTCCTCAAACCTTCCTACAAGGAAAGAACTACTCATATTTCAACATTAGCTCCCCACGTAAGGTCTGTAAAGTCCTTCCAGATAGCCAGGCTTCTCTCTACCAAGAGACCAAGATCCCACTCAGTCATTCTCTGTGACAGATCCATGGGAAACCCCACCAAACCTGGGACTCCATAGATGTCATCTTCCTCATGGCCATCTTCCCCATTTTTTTAGCCACGGGTGTCTTTGCCTTCTCTTTCTCTTTGGTCTTTTCCTGCTTCTCAAGCTCCTCTACATAGGCGTCGTAGATCTCCCACTAGGCAAGGGCAAGATGAGAAGGTTCATTGCAGGGCAAAATCTTCACCCAGCCAGCTCCTATTCAGCTTTTAGAGCTTGAGAAATAGATTATGTCAGGCCCTGTCACATGCCTCTATAGCATCCTCTACTTGGCCCACTGTATGTATTCAATGTCTGTCTTCTGTGCTGTCAGCTCTAGGACAGGAAGGAAGGAATTCTCAGGGCAGCTCTGGGATGGGCTTTCCACCCTGTGTCTCAGGGGCTCAGTTATCAGCTGGAGATCAGTATTGTTGCAAACTACAAATCCTACTAGGCAAAACAAATGGGCAAATATCAAGGTGGATCACATTTTTCTTGGTGATTTATAAGACTCTGAACTAGGAAATTTAAAAAATGTTTCCCCCATGGAGATGTGATAAACTTTCTAGTTCATGTTTGGCTAACTACAGCACTGACCACACCTTCTGAGCATAAAAAGATAAACAAAAAGTGAGGGAACTCCTGCTAACTGCATCTGACAGCAAGAGAAGCTCAAGGATCATAACAAAGGAAGCAGCAAGGATGGGGGGGGGGGAACCCAGATCACTGTGTGCTCTCCAGAGTTGGGCAGTCACTGCCACCTGGAGGCCAGATAGACACACCTTATATTAACAATTCACCATGGGCCAGTACTCCACACCACAACATAATTCAATGTTTGTTATCTCATTCAGAGCTTTCCAACAGCCCTGCAAGGCTGATTGTTGTCCTTTCTTGACAGAGAAATAGAAATTGAAGCATCAAGCGTGACATGGTTTGCCCAGGGTCTTACAGTATGAGCAGCAAAGTTGGAGCCTGAGCTCAGGTCTCCTGGCACCATATCCTGCTCAAATCAGCATGGCTATCCAGTAGAATTTGAGGGGGAAAGAGGGTCTGCAGGAACAATTAAGACTGCTGGAAGGACAGATTAGAGTGCTAACACTTCAGAGTCAGCATGGGGTGACTACAGAGAGTTGGAAGCCATGCCTATTTCCCTCTTTGACAGTCTTGCCCCTGAGAGGCATGTGGCTGATCCACAGCTCACTAGGTGGGGACCTACTGTCTAATATGCCTGATGTTCAGAGCCTGGACAAGGAGCATGGAGATGGATGGATGAGGAGGGCAGGCTGCTAGAGGAATCTTTGACAAGGATGCATGAGGTAGAGAGGTGGGGGTGTGGTGATGACTTTTAGACTGACCCAGGGTCTCACCTGATTAGCTGTAGCCGAAAAGTTTGTCCTGGGAGGAGGTTCCATCTGGCATTCTCGGTCCTAGTGAACAATGACAACAAGAAACCAACAGAGAGCCCTCAACTCCTTCTCACTTAATCCAACAGTATATCCATCCATGGGTGAAGCATTTCAGTTGGAGCAGAGGGAGGGATGGGACACAGAACTGGGAAGTAAAGAGGGGCTGAACAAAGGATGAAATGATGCAGTGAAATCCTACATTTTCCTTCTAAGCTTCCTTCAGAAGACTAAGCTAGAAATAGGGGGCAATGAAGCCTGATTATGCCAGCTTCAACTAAGTGGGGGTTAGGCAGGGCTCTGGCCAGCCTTTAGATGAAAGACACAGAGGTCATCCCCTGGAAAGCTACTGGACTAATATCCCTCACCCTGAGAAGACTTCTCCCTAATACTGGGGCCTGTGGCTCCACCATGGGAATGCACTCCCTCCTCATTGTGTATCACCCAGATTACTGAATAGGGAGTACACAGTGTGATTAGAATCTGCCATAAACCCACCATGTAGACTTCTGCCCTCCATTCACAGATTCATTTCTGTAAAACACTGTCTTACATAT
Source organism: Panthera leo (assembly GCF_018350215.1). Lineage (NCBI taxonomy): Eukaryota > Metazoa > Chordata > Mammalia > Carnivora > Felidae > Panthera > Panthera leo. The sequence goes on along the minus strand of NC_056691.1, from coordinate 56,191,166 downwards.
GTGAGTCTCTCCCCTGAAATCCTGAGAGATTCTTTCAGCCTGTATTCAGGGTCCTCCATACTTATGAGCCAGGGAGATTTTTCGGCCTTTTCTAGTTAGTCTATCACAGAGACCATCAACTTCAGTCAAACTGGCTCTTAGTCCTGCCTCCCTGGCACATCTGGCCTCTCCTCTCTCCCCCAGATCTTGACCTCCTCTTCGAGGCCCTTACATGTTTCAGTCTCAGTTGAAGGGCTCCAGATTCCTTGTTACCCACTCTGAACTCCCATGAGGATGGCTTATAAGGACTGAACACATGCTTCAAGCTCTCCTCAGAGAATTTAACTGTGGTGCACCCTTCCAGACCAAGAGCTGCTGAGGCTGGAGTCAGGCCTGTTCCTTTCCTGCCATGCATAGTATAGAGCTGTGAGGTAAAGGGGCTGGGGTGGGGCTGCTCTACCCGGAGAGGGTTGTTTAAGGTCTGTGAGGCCCTCTCACTGAAGTTGAACTGGTTGGTGAGCTTTCGCTCCTTGGGCTGCTTAGGAGTCATCAATTCTTCTTCAGTCACTTTTTCAGCTGCCTGGAAAAAAAGACCCATAGGACCAGGGCTCAGCTGTGACAAGAAGATGGTGGGGAGTCAGGAGTGGGGAGAAGTCATGTCTTAGGATAGGATAGAAGAGGGAGAGGGTGATGATGCCAGAGGCATTGGCACCTGCAGCCTCTAACATCTCACCTTCAGCCCCACCCCATAACAAGTTACCCCTGAAACTTCCATCCACAGCTAGAGCTGGAAGGGGAGAGATGGGAACAATATTATATGGTACCTCAGCTGCAGGCATATCTATTTGACTCCCAGCTTCAGTTTCAGCTTCAGCTTCAGATTCCTTAGGCTCTTCTTCTTCTTCAAGGATTTCAGTTTCTGAAATCACCACCTTGGTGGACTCCTGAGAACCTTGGTAGGATATTGCAGATGAACCCAAAGTCCAGGCCTCCTCCCCCATCCTCTGGTAGGGCAAGGCTTTCTTGGTTCCTGTTTTTGAGACCTCACCTACCCCAGGGTTCTCATGGGTTAACTCCCAGACCTATCCAGGACAGCCAGCTGTTGGACTTTATGTAAGTAGAGGCTCTGCAAAGTTATGGCTTAGTGATCTGCTCCCTAGGGTGACCACAGAAAGGGGATGAGGCTCTGGGCTGTAGCATCAGGCTGACCCTGAGGCCTACCTGCTGCTAACTCATCACGGTAGTGCTGCCGTCGTCCTTCATCCGAGTCTTTGGGGATCAGATTCCCAACCTGGCTGAAGTGAACTGCCAGTTGGTTCACAACACCAATAAACTTATATGTGCCTTCCTAAGAGGAGAGAAGACTGGGTAAGACCAAAAGTCCTGAAAAGGGCTGCTGGAGTCAGAATGTAGTCTGCCTTCATTCTATAAGGCTTAACGTGGCCCATCTGTTAACGATATATATAGATCTCATCAAATCCTCAGTTAACCTGAAGTTTTCATTGCATTGCAGCTTAAAGAGGAGGCAAATGAAATAAAATTTTTAAAAATTCTCATAAAAGACATATTTTTAAATATCTTTTCTTTCCAACTTTGAATAGCCCTGGATTTGTCTATCACTGGCTCTTACATCCATGCCAAGCAATCCTGGTATACCTGTTTCATCACAGATTCCAGGCAGGTCATGCATAGTCCTCAAACATACCTGGCCTGGCCTACTCTGAACAGTATTTAGTGAATGTGAGGGCTGGATAGATCCTCAGAGATACCAAATCTCCAATTCCCCTGTTTCCATACAAAAGGTCACAGATAGCTAGAAAATGTTTGAGTTTGGCACTTGTCCAGTTTATAAAATGTCCAGAAAATGAAAATCAGGGCTAGTCTTAAAGTCTAGGTAACCTTGTTCATTTCTTCTTCAACAACTAATTTTTAAACAAATACAACATGCCAAGTATTTTGTTTTAATTTTTTTAATGTTTATTTATGTTTGAGAGAGACAGAGCATGAGCAGGGGATGGGCAGACAGAGAAGGAGACACAGAATTCAAGGCAAGCTCTAGGCTCCAAGCTGTCAGCACAGAGCCCGATGTGGGGCTCAAACCCACGAACTGTGAGATCATGACCTGAGCCTAAGTCAGATGCTTAACCAACTGAGACACCCAGGCACACCAACATGCCAAGTATTTTCTAGGTTCCAGAGACATAAAGCTTAACAAAAGCAGATATGATCCCTGCTTTCACAGGGCCTATTAGTCTGGTTCTTCTAGACAGCCTCCATATTGACAAGCATCTTAGTTGTACTGTTGACTTTGAGACCAAGGTTTCCTTCCTTTTTTCAAAATATATCTTCCCAGCCCTTTTAAAGTCACATAGAATATTGTTGTATTTGTATGACACACTAGGGTAAACTCACTGGAGAGGAAACCAGCCCATGGGCTCCAGCTGTATCAAACCCACCTGCCTCTGGAGGGTTGAAAGAATCACTATTTCTGCACATAGGTTGGGACACTCTGCCTTAAAAAGTCATCACAAAGCCCTTCTTCTCTCAGTAACTCAGATGGATGGGAAATGAAACAGTGCAGTTATTAAAAGCATGGTCTATGTTGGTGGGCAGAATGGATTCAAATCCTGATTCCTTCCCCTATTTTCTGCATGACCTTGGGCTTAACCACTCTAAGCTTTATTTTTTTCATATGTAAAATGAAGATAATAATATTTAATTTTTAGGATAGTTATAAGTATTGAAAATAATGAAGATAATTTATTTATTACTGTTTAAAAAATATTAGATAGAGCATGAGTCTGAGAAAGGGACAGAGGGAGAGAGAGAGAGAAACATAAGCAGGCTCCACACTCTGTGCGGAGTACAACGCAGGGCTCAATCCCATGACTCTGGGGTCATGACCTGAGCTGAAATCAAGAGTCAGACACTCAACCAACTAAGCCACCCAAGTGCCCAGAAAATAATTTATTAACAGTGTCTGACACGTAATAAGTACTCAATAAGATTTCAAGGGAGATTCATTATGGAATTTTTTAAATCTCTGGAAAATTCCATGTAAAATTTCAAGGTTCTGGTCAAAGACCAGAGTTTAAAGGTGATCTCTCTAATAGCAGAGAAGCTTTTGGAATGTAGCAAGTCACTGCCAAACCAAGGAGCACCTAGAGGCCCCGACCCCAGAGGGGATGACTTACTTTGAAGCTGTACCTGACGATGTTCTGGGGTGCATGTGGGTTGTTGGCTGTCAGAATGCGGGTGAACTCCTCCTTTAGCTCCTAAGGGAGAGAGATACCAAGAAATACCAAAGGCCCACACCTCTTCTGAGATTTGGGAGGGCTCTTCAGGGTGTCAGCAGACATCTCACACCCAGGTTCTGTGCAGGCTCCTAATCAGTACTATGAAAGAACACATCTCTGAGGGTAGAGAAGGTAGAAGGGGCAAGGGCAGGATGCTGCTCACTCACCGCATCAGTCAACTCCAGCTGGTCAGGGGGTCTAACTGTGGCTTTGGACTGGGCCCATTCATCTGCTCCTTCTCCCACTTCAGTCCCTGAATCTTCATCCTGGACAACAACCTCACATGAGGATCAGCAAGCAGTGCTCCCCCTTCATTCACAAATCCTCCCAGAAGCCAAGCTCTGCCCCTGATAAGTAGAATACAAAATGCACAACAGACCACTCATGGAAGAGTCCAAAGGAACTGCTTAGGTCAGAGTTCTCATTGCCTGGAAGATCTTGGCCATGTCAGCCCTGGGGGTCAGTACTTATCTGGAACATTGTGGTGGGCCTTTTGAGCCAGAAGTGAGACCAGAAGTGGCCCCTCCCTATTCTCTCCCATACAGCCTGGAACCTAATGGTCAGGACCAGCTGCCAAAGGCAGGGCTTTATGCAAAATGAAAGGACATCCAGCTGTTATTTAAGATGCTTCAGCTCCGATTCATATTTTATCTTCCAATTTGCCACCTTATGGTTACTCTTATGGCAACACTGTCAGTACTTGGTAACTTTAAGCCTCAGAGTCTCATTAGATCCTTAGAGCAAAAAAATCAAGGACTAGAAGTTTTTCCTTTCTGTAATAGACAGTTAAACACCTTGCTGAAGTGGCCCATGATGTATTAAAAAAAACTCACCCTTGTTAGCAAAAATATGCAAAGTAAAAGAATGCAATTCTTCACTATAAAACTGTTGAAAACTAAAACAACAACAACAACAACTACAAAAACCCAAAACAAAGAGACCACTCAGCCAAACAAAACTAATCCAGTGGTGGTGACATTGTGGGAAAATTGCTACCCATAAATTAGTGCAATCTTTCTAAAGAGCATTTTGGAAATATTTACCAAAAACCTAATAAGCATTTATTCTCTGTGACTGAAGTTTCTATGTATAGGACTTTATATTAAAGAAATAACCAAGGACATGCCCAGAGATTTAAATGCATGAATGTTTGCTGGAGAATTGATCATAATAATGAAAAAGAGGAAATATCTAAGTGTCCAACAATGGGGCATGGTTGAACAAATTACAGTATAGCCTTAAGGAACATATGGTAAAATATTATACAGTAATTTTAAATGATGCTATAAAAGTATGTTTATTGGCAATGGAAAGCACTCTAAATATATTATGTAAAAAGCAGATTATAAAATAACTTACAGTTTGATTCCATTTAAAAACAGGGGTGCCTGGGTGGCTCAGTCGGTTAAGTGTCCAGCTTTTGACTTTGCCTCAGGTCATGATCTCATGGTTTATGAGTTCAAGCCCTGAATCGGGCTCTGCGCTGACAGTGTAGACCCTGCTTGAGATTTTCTCCCTCTCCCTCTCTCTTCCCCTCCCCTGCTTGTGCTTTTTCTCTCTCAAAATAAATAAACTTAAAAATAAATAAATACACATAATTTTTATATATGCACAGAAATATCTGAGAGAGTATAACATCATGTGTTAACTAAGAGGTTTTCAATAATGGTGGGTTTAAGGGTGATTTTTTTTAAAAATAGGCTTCACACCCAGCACAGAGCCCAATACGGGGCCTGAATTCAACCCTGAGATGAGGACTTGAGCTGAGATCAAGACTCAGCCGCTTAACCGACTGAGTCACTCAGGTGCACCTAAGGGTGATTTTAATGGTCTTTTTGCCCATTTGAATTTTCTAAAAAAGATATAGCTAATATTTTCAACAGAAAACAATGCTGTTAGCATCTTGCTGAGAGCCTTCAGTGGGCTCAGCACTTACTCTCTTCCTGGCTCCTCTGCCTATGTTGATGCTCTGAAAGAAAGAACAGAAACAAGAGGTAAGTCATAGGCAAATCTCTGTGGGAATATCAGAAACAGTATTACAGGGAGGCTTCTTCCCAGAGATCTCAAAGACACTGGACATTGAGCTTTCCCAAGTCTTAAAAGTGGTCCTCTTAATGGCAACATGTGCTTCTTACCCCAGTCAAGGAGGCCCTGTATCTGAGGCAATCCCATTCCAGTGTCAGTGCCACTGACCCATGAAAAGCAACCAGGTAACTTAGCACTGGGCATTTCTTATTTGCAACTAGTTCCACAAACATTTTTAAAAAGCATATTCTAAGTGCTCAGCTCTGTACTATGCGTTAAGGAGATTTCGAGGTCAAATTATATTTATAAATACTTGTTTGGGATGAATGTAAGCTCTTTATAAGCAGGTACTTTGTTTTATACACTGCTGAGAATATAGTAAGTGTTCAAATACTTATTTTTTTCCCCCAGAGTGAACATAATCCTTTATTTCAAGGTGATCCTTTTTTTTCTATAATTCATTTTTTACAATTTACATCCAAGTTAGTTAGCTCATGGTGCAATAATGATTTCAGGAGTAGGTTCCCTAAGCCCCTTATCCATTTAGCCCATCCCCCCACACACAACCCCTCCAGCAACCCTCTGTTTGTTCTCTATATTTAAGAGTCTCTTATGTTTTGTCCCTCTCCCTGTTTTTATATTATTTTTGCTTCCTTTCCCTTATGTTCATCTGTTTTGTATCTTAAATTCCTTATATGAGTGAAGTCATATGATATTTGTCTTTCTTTGACTAATTAATTTCACCTAGCATAATACCCTCCAGTTCCATCCACATAGTTGCAAATGCAAGATTTCATTCTTTTTGATTGCCAGGTCTTCTTTATCCATTCATCCATCGATGGACATTTGGGCTCTTTCCATACTTTGGCTATTGTTGATAGTGCTGCTATAAACATTGGGGTGCATGTGTCCTTTCGAAACAGCATCCCTGTATCCCTTGGATAAATACTTAGTAGTGCAATTGCTGGGTTGTAGGGTAGTTCTATTTTTAACTTTTTGAGGAAACTCCATATTGTTTTCCAACTGGCTGCACCAGTTTGCATTCCCACCAGCAGTGCAAAAGAGATGCTCTTTCTCCACATCCTCCCTAACATCTGTTGTTGCCTGACTTGTTAATGTTAGCCCTTCTGACAGGTGTGATGAGGTGGTATCTCAGTGTGGTTTTGATTTGTATTTCCTGGATGATGAGTGATATTGAGCATTTTTTCATGTGTTGTTTGGCCATCTGGATGTCTTCTTTGGAGAAGTGTCTAATTCATGTCTTTTGCCCATTTTTTCACTGGATCATTTGTTTTTTGGGTGTTGAGTTGGATAAGTTCTCTATAGATTTTGGATATCAACCCTTTATCTGACATGTTGTTTGCAAATATCTTCTCCCATTCCGTTGGTTGCCTTTTAGTTTTGCTGATTGTTTCCTTTGCTGTGCAGAAGATTTTTATTTTGATGAGGTCCCAATAGTTTATTTTTGCTTTGGTTTCCCTTGTCTCCAGAGATGTGTTGAGTAAGAAGTTGGTGCAGCCGAGGTCAGAGAGGTTTTTGCCTGCTTTCTCCTCGAGAATTTTATTGACTTCCTGTCTTACGTTTAGGTCTTTCATCCATTTTGAGTTATTTTTGTGTATGGTGTAAGAAAGTCGTGCAGGTTCATTTTTCTGCATGTTGCTGTCCAGTTTTCCCAGCACCATTTGCTGAAGAGACTGTCTTTATTCCATTGGATGTTCTTTCCTGCTTTGTCGAAGATTAGTTGGCCATACATTTCTGGGTCCATTCCTGGGTTCTGTATTCTGTTCCCTTGATCTGAGTGTCTGTTTTTGTGCCAGTACCATACTGTCTTGATGATTACAGCTTTGTAATACAGCTTGAAGTCTGAGATTGTGATGCCTCCAGATTTGGTTTTCTTTCTCCAGATCGCTTTGGCTATTTGGGGTCTTTTCTGGTTCCATACAAATTTTAGGATTGTTTGTTCTAGCTCTGTGAAGAATGCTGGGGTTATTTTGATAGGTATTGCCTTGAATATGTAGATTTCTTTGGGTCAAATACTTATTGAATAAATGAAGAATGTCATCAAACCGATTAGTGATCATGATTCTGGGAAAAATGTTTTTCCTCTTTGGACCTCAGTTTCCTTGTCAGTAAAATGCATAGGATTGGATGTGATGACCTTCCAGCTCTAACACACTAAAATTTTATGTTCCCAAGAGCAGCATGCTTTATTCATCTTGATAAACATTTATTGGGCATCTATTTGTGTGTCAGGGACACACCTAAGCAGTAGGACACAGACGAAGAGAGAGTAGGTCCCTACTCCAGTTTGTTCAGGGTCCATGGAGGACAGAGCAATGTAAGAATGTTCATCATTTACTCTCTCATTCACTCACTCACTCACTCACTCACTCACTCTCTCATTCAGTACTCCTTTGAAAGCCTCCTCTGTGCCAGCAACAGAGATATGTGTACCCAGGGTGCTATAGGAGTACACAGAGACACCTACTGAGCACAAGAAAGGCTCCCAGAGGTGGCTGTTTCCCAGCTGGGTATCAAAGAACAAAGAACCCAGCTGGGTTGTCTAAATGGAGAAAACATTATTCAGAAGAAGAAAACAGCATATACAAAGGCAAGAGAAGAACAGTGACAGAGCCAGTAAAATGTTCCACCAAACAAACAAAAACCCTGCAATATACATATATATACATATATATAATTGTTAATATATATAATCATTCATATATATATATATATATATATATATATATATATATATATATTACAATAGGTGTTTCAGATGATCAAGCAAAAGGGAGATCAGTGGAGGCTAGAAATGTGACAGAAGGGTTCTTGGAAGAAGAAGGTTTAAAGTATTGAAGGAAAGGCCAAGGCAACATGGTGGCAGTACAGCACATTGGACAGAGACCTCTGCTCCCAGTTCTTGCAGGCCACCTGTATATTCTTGAGGAAGTCTCTTGGGCCTCAGTTTCCCAAATACAAAGTTAAGAGAGTTAGACTAGATGGGCTCTTACAGCTCTTACATAATATAGTCTATGGGAGAGGATTTGATGGTGGAGAGGAGGAAAGGGATTCCAGGGAGAGGGAAGAGCATGTCTCAGCTTGGGTTAGGATTGTTATTGGTAGAGCAGGCAGCAGGATTCAGATCTCTGCCAGGTTGCCAGGGTTTCCAGTGATGGAACCCTTCTCTGAGGCTAAGCTGCATAAGCCAGAAATCTGCTTTTTTTTGAAGCACCTCTGATCCCTAAGGTAACAAGATGCAAGCGTCACAACTCCAACAGCTTTCTGGCCCACAACAGACATTGGAGGGCCAATCCCAACCCAAACTGCCAGCCTTAAATAGAAAACGAGATCCAGTTACCATTGCCCCCCGTAAATATGTCTGTAAAACATTTATCTGGCAATAAAAGAACTGACAAGGCAATTTGAATGTAATTGTTTTTGGCAGTTGGAAATATTTCAATTAACACACTATAAAAGCCACACTATAATAAATGCAAAACAGGCCAATGAAATCAGCTGCAGTCCTGACTTCCCAACCATGGCAAAGGAGATTGAATGTCAGGCTGCCACTTTGGGCCCTTGGTCTTCCAAAAGGAGAAGCCTGAGATGGACAAGCCTGAATTCCTGGAAAGCTTTTGATGGTTCCTCCCAGAAGCCATCAAACCACAGAAGAACAAAGCCCAAACTCCCTCCCTGGCCTTCAGAACTCTATCATCTGGCCCCACGTCTCCATTCCAGCCTGCTCTCCAGCCCTTCCTGTGCTAGCATTTTGAGATGCAGCCTAGCAAGGCTACCCACATTTCCTGAGCATCAACTGTGCTTTCCCACCTCTGCACCTTTGACTTTTTTTCAAAAAATAATTTATTTATTTTTGGAGTGCCTGGGTGGCTCAGTCAGTTAAGCGTCCAACTTCAGCTCAGGTCATGGTCTCGTGGTTTGTCAGTTTGGGCCCTGCATCGGGCTCTGTGCTGACAGCTCAGAGCCTGGAGCCTGCTTCAGATTCTGTGTCTCCCTCTGTCTCTGCTCCTCTGTCTCTGCTCCTCTCCCTCTCACGCTCCATCAGTCTCTCCCTCTCTCTCAAAAATAAACATTAAAAAATTTTAAAAATGTATTTATTTTTAAGTAATCTCTATACCCAACATTGAGGTCAAACTCATGACCCTGAGATCAAGAGTTGCATGTTCTTCCAGCTAAGCCAACCAGGTGCCCTTGCAGTTTTGCTTTTTACTGTTCCTCTTGCCAGAAACATCATCTTCCCTTTCCCTCTTACCACTCCCACTATCTCTGCCTAACAAAACCCTACCCAACTAAACTCTACTAGTCCTTTGTCTAACCCTGACATATTATCACTTTTCTTGTAACTCCCTCTATTCTTCCATTCTTCACTTTGAGTGGCTGTTGTGAGATGAAGGATGAAATGTATCTGCAAATAGATACTCTGTTATCTCTGGATTTTGGTCTGCAAAAGGGAATAGTATTATGAAAAGAAATATAATACTGCAGTACACATTAGACGCAGCTTGGACATTTCAGCAAAGGAGGTCTACCATTCTTATACTCTTGACCAAAGAATATCCTCTACTTTTGGATAGGTCATTCTATTTGACTGAGGGAGGATGCCTATGGAGGAATGATGCAGGAAGAGGAAATATCCCCCTACCCCCCGACAGACCACCCTATCAGTCAAATTAACCCTGATAATCAATGGGATAACAGATGTCCCAGTCTGAACTCCTTCATAATAGATCATTTTTCTATTCTCATTATTACACATTTTAGTATGAGCATCTTAAGCAAAGGAACTGGTAAAAATTCATTTCTCTTTCAGAATGAGGGCTCCCTTGCTCTTTCTTGAAACTTCTCCACCTTCATTTCCATGTCACCTCTCCAGTAATTCCTTCTTAATATCCTTGACCAGGAATATATGCTTGGAATATACCCTTGACCAGGAATATATTCTACACACTCCTCTTGGGTGTTCTTATCTCCACACAGAGCTTCATCTTCTACCTTATGATGAGGTTCAAATCTATTTCTTTTTTAAAAATATTTCTATTTTTTTATTTTTTGAGTAATCTCTATGCCCAATACATGGCTTGAACTCACAACCTCAAGATCAAGAGTCACACACTCTACTGATTGAGCCAGCCAGGTAACCCAAAGTTCAAATATATTTCTGTAGCTTAGACTTCTCAGAACCCCATGTTCAAAAAAATAGCAGAGTACCCAAACTCAGTATGTTTAAGAGCCAACCTCATTATGTTCTTTTTCCAACCCAATCATTATATTCTTTTTCAATACCACATTTCCATTTCTTCTAGTATTTCTTATCTCATCCAAGTGCATCCCCATCCACTCAGTCACCCACGTTGGAAATTGGAAGCCATCAAAGACACCTGCCTTTCCTTCTCTCCCATTAGCACCATGTTTCAAAGTCTAACAATTCTATCTCTTCAATATCTTTCATAACTATCCTCTTCATTTACACCTTCCTTAATTCAGGCCCTTACTATCTTTTGCCTACATTTGATTTCCCTGACTCCAGTTTCTCTCCACTCTAATAATTATATCATTATCATCATTCTCAGCTATTGAACACTTACTCTGGGCTAGTCATTTACTAAGCAACTTACATGCATTATCTCATTTAACCTTCAGAACCACCCTATCAGGTAAGAGCTACCATTATTCTATTTTACAGATGAGAACACTGAGGCTTAGAGAGATCACCCAAAAATGACCAGGATTTGAACCCAAACTAATCACTATCTATAAGTGATCTTCCTGGAAAATTAATCTGATCATATCACTCTCCTGTTTTAAAGCCTCCAAGGGCTGCTCAATAGCCCTGAGATAAATCTCAAATTCTAACACAGCATCCACATTATCCCCTACTCTTTTCCTCCCACAGCTATGGGATGGTGATTTGACAATGAAAATTCTGGGGCACCTGGGTGGCTCAGCTGGTTAGGCATCCAACTTTGGCTCAGGTCATGATCTCACCGTTTCTGAGTTTGACCCCATGTCGGGCTTTATGCTGATAGTTCAGAGCCTGGAGCCTGCTTCAGATTCTGTGTCTTCTTCTCTCTCTGCCCCTCCCTTGCTTGCACTGTGTCTCTGTCTCTCTCAAAAATAAATAAACATTAAAAATTTTTTTAAAAAAATGGAAGTTCTGGTCAAGGTAACAGATGATTATTATTGCCACCTACTGGGCATTTACCTAAACTTAGATCATGGGGTACATGGCCCCCTTAAAAGCATAAGCAACCCATTTGTTCCTGAGCATATTTTAGGGGTAAGGAGATAAAAAAATTATTAAATTACTTCCTATCATGAAGAGGTAAGATTTATAAAACAAATACATGATCAGATATACTGATGGAGCCCAAACATGGGCTCTGAAGTCAACCATACCTTGGTTTGAGTCCCCACTCTGCCACTTGTTAGTTCTATGACTTTAGGCATGTTACTTGTCTTCTCCGAACCTCAGTATCCTTATCTTTAAACTGGGCATAATGGCATCTTCTCAATCATAGGCTTGTCATGAGAATTAAATGAGTCAATGCACACAAAATGCATAGTGTGGTGCTTAGCCAGAGTTTATGCTCAATTAATGATAGTAGTCAGCATTATATTCCCATTTATAGACCCTGCTCTGCCCTTAGTCACACAGATTCTGTGTGGCCCTTGTTTACTAGGAAGCACCTACCCTAGGGACTAGAGCCTTCAGCAGCTCACATTTCCACCTAAAAGTTCAATACTGAAACATGTTTGTTCCTGGAAAGAGGGGCTCTTTGAAGCATGCAAACCCACAGATGCAGCATCCTCCTTCCTGGAGCCCAGGAGACTTCCTTTACCATTTCAATTGTCTTGGTCCTTATTTTGAAACTCACTAACAGGTTTCCATTAAGCTAAATTGAAACTAAATACCTCACCAGCTTGCAGTTTCCATTTTTAAAAGGGTAAGAGCTCTTAGTCCCAAAGGAATAGTAATTCACCAACAAATCTTCCTCTGGCTACACTGACTACATTTTAAATCTCTGAGCCTAGTGCAGTGTTAAATGCACACAGAAGGCACTCAATAAGTGTAGTTGAAAGAAATCTCAAAATTTTGAAACATTAGATATGAAAGGTAATAGACATTATCATACACTATTGTGGGAATGCCAATTGATGCAAACTTTTCATAGGGTTATGTGGCAATACCTGCCAAAATTTTAAATGCAGATACCCCTCAACTCAGCAACTCCACTTTCTTGAATTTTTCCTGTGAAAGTACTCATACACATGCATAAGATGTACAAAATTGCTCACTGCACCATTATTTATAATATTTTTTAATGGGGGAGACCCAGATATTCATTTGTGGGGGCCCAGTTAAATAAATTATGGTATAGCCATTCAATAAGATACTATGCATATTTTTAAAAGAATGAGATAAACATTTATGTACTGTTATGGAAAGCTCTCTAAGGTATATTGTTAAATAAAAAAGCAAGCTACAGAAATAGATGACCCATCTGCTTACTTTAAGAATATGCATATATGTGTATTTGCATATACATATAAAATTTCTGCAAGAATATATAGACTCTGTTGATAGCAGTTTGGTTTAGGGAATATGACTGGGGAATTGTGGGGAAGGGGACCAATACTTTTATTGTATACTCATTCTCATGGTTTTAATATTTCTAATGTGAATGTGCATTACTTTTATTATTTACATGCTAATTAAGAATTTTTAAAATCAGAGACACCTGGGTGGCTCAGTAGGTTGAGCCTCCAACTCTTGATTTTGGCTCAAGTCATGATTTCACAGTTCGTGGATTCAAACCCCACATAACAGCATAGAGCCTGCTTGGGATTCTCTCTCTCCCTCTCTCTATGCCTTCTCCCACTCATGCTCTCTCTTTCTCTCTCAAAAATAAATAAGCATTAAAAAGAGAATTTTTAAAATCAATGAAGTACAGTTAAAGAGGTTTTTCTTTGCTGTTAATGCAGTGTTAGTTAGCACAGTGCTCTGAATGCAGAAAAAGGAGATATGAGACCAGGCTGGTGCCTCCATGGAAACCTATGGGACCCTTGCCAGATAAGGCTACAGAAGGCAAGGAAGGTAGGATTTAAAAGCTGAAGCTCTAGAGTATGCCTTGGCTATGTTCCTGACTCAGCCATGAACTATATGTGTGACCTTGAGCACAGTATTTAGTTTCTAATCCTCATTTTCTCTTCTCTAAGGTAGAGAAAAATATTAGTGCTCTTCTCAGAGTTGCTCAGAGGATAAAATAAAACAATTCATGAAGAGCACCTAACTCAGAGCCTAGCACTCAGTAAACCAAGTAACAGTGGCAGTGTAGACTTTGTGATTGTCATTATTTTATTATTCTATCATGGTCTGCTATGCATGGCAGTTGAGTCCCATTCAGAGGGCATTTATTGAACAATTGAAAAGTGTGTTATCCAGGCTCCAAGAGGTCCTTATCAGAAAGGAGCCTATAACCCTGAGAGTGTCATAGAGGGATAACAATAAAAACACCTTCTGTTTATATAATATCTTTCAGTTTACTAAACACTTTTGAGTACATCATCTCATTTGACCCTTAAACTAATCTTTGGTGGATGGATGTTAAATTTTGTCCTTTTTTCCCCCTGAATCTATTGAGATGTCATTATATGCTATTTCCCCTTTGTTCTGTTTTTTTGTTTTGTTTTGTTTGTTTGTTTTTTACTTTTTAAAGTTTATTTATTTTTTTTTCTTAAGAGAGAGAGAGTGGGGAAGGGGCAGAGAGAGAGGGAGAGAGAGAATCCCAAGTAGGCTCCATGCTGTCAGCATGGAGCCCAATCTGGGGCTCTAACTCCCAAACCATCAGATCATGACCTGAGCCTTAACCAAGAGTCAGACACTTAACCAACTGAGCCACCCAGGCGCCCCTATTTTTTTTTTAATGTTTATTTATTTTTGAGAAAGAAAGAGACAGAGCATGAGCAGGAGAGGGGTAGAGAGAAAGGGAAACACAGAATCTGAATCCAAGCTGCCAGCACAGAGCCTGACATGGGCTCTAGCTCATAAGCTGTGAGATCATAACCTGAGCCAAAGTCAGATGCTTAACCAACTGAGCCACCCAGGCACCCCTGTTCTATTAATGTGAAGAAATACTTTGATTTATTTTTTAATGTTGAGCTGACTTTGCATTATTGGGATAAACCCCACTTGATCTATTATTCTTTTTATGTATTGCTGAAACAGTGTTGTTAATATTTTGTTGGAGTTTTTGCATTTATGTTCATAAGGGATATTGGTCTGTAATTTTCTTTTCTTGAAGTAACTTTGATTTTGATATCAGAGTTATTCTGGCATCATCAAATCAGTTGGGATTTGTTCCCTTCTCCATTTTCTGTAATACTTTGTGTAAGATTGTTGTTATTTATACCTCATGTACTTGATATAATTCATCAGTGAAACCAGTAAAACCTTCTTTGTAGGAAGGTTTTAAGTTAAGGTATGGAGTTCTCATATTTTCCTTTTCTTCTTGTGTCAATTAAGGTAAACTGTGTTTTTCAAGAAATTTGCCCATTCCATCTAAATTGAATTTATTGCCATAATGTTGTGATAATATTTCCTTATTATCCTTTTTAATGTCTGTAGGATCAGTAGTGATTTCTCATGTTCCATTCCTGATATTGGCAGTTGTGATTTCTTTTTTTATTTAAGTTTATTTATTTATTTATTTATTTATTTGAGAGAAAGAGAGCATAAGTGGGGCAGGGGCAGAGAGAGAGGAAGAAAGAGAATCCCAAGGAGGCTCTGTGCTATCAGCACAGAGTCCAATGCGAGGCTCAATCCCACCAACAATGAGATCACAACCTGAGTCAAAATCAAGAGTTGGATGCCTAACTGACTGAGCCACCCAGGCACCCCTGTTGTGACTTCTTTTTATCTTGATGTGCTCTGCTAGATTTTGTCAGTTTTATTAACCTTTTCAAAGAACGTACTTCTGGCGTTGTTAATTTTCCCTATAGTTTTTCTCATTGTTTCTATGAAACATTGCGTTTAAATCTTTCTTTTTTTTTTTTTTCTAAATCAGGCATTTAAAACTATGCAGTTCCATTATGCACTTTAGAAGCACCCTAAAACTTGTGATGCCATATTTTCATTACCATTCAATTAAAAACGTTTACTAGTTTCCCTTGTGCTCTTTCTTTTCTTTTCTTTCTTTCTTTTTTATTGAAATATAGTTGAGACACAATATGACATTAGTTTCAGGTGTACAACATAGTGATTTGACAAATTTATACATTATGCTATGCTCACTACAAGTGCAGCTACTATCTGCCCTTGTGCTTCTTTTGACTACCTTTATTTAGAATTATGCCTTAATTCCTAAATATTTGGGTATTTTAAAGATATTGCTGTTATTTTTTATTTAATTCCATTTTGTTCAAACTATTCCTAGTATGCTGAGATTCTTTCTCTCATGGATGGATGTTGAATTTGAGTTGAATTAAAATCTGTAAAATTTTAATCTTTTGATATGTCTTGGGACTTACTTTATGTCCCAGCATATGGTCTATTTTTGTGAACATTCTGCAGTTCTTGGGTGTAATTTTCATTCTACGGTTCTTGGCTGTAGTGTTCTATAAATGTTAATTAGGTCAAGTTGGTTAACCAAAATCTTCTATATCTATCAGTTACTGAGAGACAAGTATTAAAATAAACTATCTTTGTGTATTTTTCTTTCTCCCTTTAGCTCTGCCAGTTTTTGATTCATATATCTTGAACTTCTTTTTTTAACTTATTTTTAATGTTTATTTATTTATTTTGAGAGAGAGAGTGTGCATTCATGTGTGCACATGCATGTGACAAGCCAGGGAGGGGCAGAGAGAGAATCCCAAACAGGCTCCACATCTCAGCACAGAGTCCCACATGGGGCTCCATCTCACAAACCATGAGATCATGCCCTGAGCCAAAACTAAGAGCGAGCCACTTAACCAACTGAATCACCCAGGTGCCCCAATGAGACATTGGAATTTCATCACTAAATTTTTTTAATTTTTATTTCTTTATTTTTGAGAGAGAGAGAGAGTGGGAGGAGGACAGAGAGAGAATCTCAAGCAGGCTCCATGCTGTCAGCACAGAGACTGCTGTGGGGCTCAATGTCATGAACTGTGAGAGCATGACCTAAGCTGAAATCAAGAGTCCCATGCTCAATCAACTGAGCTACATAGGAGCCCCCTTTTTCTAGAGAGAGAGCACACATTCAAGAGGAGTGGAGAGGGAGAGGGGGAGAGGGGGAGAAAGGGGAGAGAGGAAGAGAGGGAGAGAGGGAGAGACGGAGAGAGGGAGAGAGACAGAGAGAAAGACAGAGAGAAAGAGACAGAGAGAGAGAGAGAATCTTAAGCAGTGTCCATGCTCAGCGCAGAGTCTGACTCAGGGCTTGAGCCCATGACCCTGGGATCATGACCTGAGCCAAAATCAAGAGTCCCACACTCAACCAACCAAGCCACCCAGGTGCCTTCATATATCTTGAACTTCTATTAATAGGTGCATATACATATACATTTGTGACTTTATGTCTCCTCTTGAATTGACCATTTATCATTATGAAATGTCCCTACAAGTAGGGACATACTTTGGGAATACTCCTTATCTTGAAGCCCACTTAGTCCTGCTAATACTTTAACCACATAACTTTCTTTCGATTGCCATTTGCCAGGAGAATTTTTTCTACTCTTTTATTTTCAACCTTTCTATGTCTTTGTGTTTAAACCGTATCTCTTGGGGTGCCTGGGTGGCTTAGTTGGTTAAGCAACTGACTCTTGATTTCAGCTCACGTCATCATCTCATGGTTCATGAGATCAAGCCCTGCATTGGGCCCTGTACTGACAGTACAGAGCCTGCTTGGTTTCTCTCTCTCCCTTTCTCTGGCTCTCTCTCTCAAAATAAATAAATAATCTTAAAAAAAAAAATAAACTGTATCTGTATCTCTTATAGGTAGCATATAGTTGGGTCTTGCCTTTTCCCCCCCTAACTTAATAAACTCTGCCTTTTAAAGTAATGGTATGGTTGCCTTAGTATGTTGCTCTTTATTTTTTATTGTTTTCCACCTGCTTTTCTTCCTCTGTTCAACTTCTACCTTCTTTTGTGTTAACTGAGTTTTTTTAGTATTTCATTTTATTTTCTCTATTGGTTTTTTAGCTGTGCCTTTTTATGTTACTTTTTAGTGGTTACTCTAAGGTTTATAATATGCATCCTAAACTTATCATAGTCTACCAAGAATAATTAACATACCACTTCATATTTCACAATGCAATAATCTTGTAATGTCTTAGTTCCACTTATCACCACCACCTCATCTTTTGCCCTATTGTCACATATTTTATTTTTATATACATTATAAGTCCTACCTCATAATGGTATTATTTTTTGCTTTAAACTGTCACATATGTCTTTTAAGAAAATAAATAGAAGGAAGAAGAGCTAGTCTTTCATCTTTAGCCACATATTTATCATTTCTAGTACTTTTTGGTCCTTCCCATAGATAGAGCTTCTATCAAATATCATTTTTCCTTTAGCCTGCAGAACTTCCTTTTGTGCTTCTTACAGTGAAGGTTTGCTAATGACAAATTCTCTCCGCTTTAGTTTATTTGAAGATGTATTTATTTCACCTTTCTTATTTGAGGGATATTTTTTGCTAAATGTAGAATTCTGGGTTGACAGTAATTTTCTTTCAGTGCCTTTAATATGTCATTATATTGTCTTCCAACCTCCATTATTTACAATGAGAAGTGAGCCATAATCATATCATTATTCCCCTGTATGCAGTGTGTCATTTTATTCTGGCTACTTTCAAGATTTTATTTTTATCTTCGGTTTCCAGTATTTTGACTATGAGGGACATACAGTTTTCTTTGTATTTATCCTGCTTAGGGCTTACTGAATTTCTGATAATGCTATACGTTTTCCACCAAGGTTAGGAGATTTTAAGCATTATTTCTTCAAATATTTCCCTCCTCTTCTATTTCCTTCTGGGATTCCAATAACATACATGTTTCCAATACACATATGAAATATTCCCAAAAGTCACCAAAGCTCTTGTTTTTTAATCTTATTTCTCTCTGATCTTCAGATTAGATCGTTTCAATGGACTCATCTTCACATTCAGCTTTTAGGCCCATCTAATAAATTTTACATTTCTGATATTTATTTTTCTGTTTCCATTTTTCTGCTTAGATTCTCCATGCATTAAGTCAATATTTTCTGTAAGTCCATAAATATATTTATAACAGCTGCTTTAAAGTCATTGTCTGCTACTTCTTTCATCTGGGTTATCTCATTGGTATCAGTACACTCTCCTTTGAGATCTACCTCCCTGAGCCATGGTTAAGAAATTGTTCCCTGCCACAGAGCAAGGATAAACGCATGACTGACTCATGCTGGGTGTTTTCCTTCCCTCAGGAATCACTGTCCCAAGGGAATGCAGCATATATTGTGTCCAGAATTATAGCTGTTAACAGTGGTAGGGCAAGTCCAGTATGGATTATTCCATCGTGGCCAGAATATAAGTCCCCTATACCAAGGTCTTTAAAAGTTATATACAGGGGTGCCTGGGTGGCTCAGTCGGTTAAGCGGCCAACTTCGGCTCAGGTCATGATCTCACGGTCCGTGAGTTCGAGCCCCACGTCGGGCTCTGTGCTGACAGCTCAGAGCCTAGAGCCTGCTTCGGATTCTGTGTCTCCCTCTCTCTCTGACCTTCCCCTGCTCATGCTCTGTCTCTCTCTGTCTCAAAAATAAATAAACGTTAAAAAAAAAAGTTATATACAGTGTGCTGCATTTTAAAACTCATTGCAGAAATGGGATGTTTAAAACACACATACAAACAACAACCCTAAAGTAAAGGCTTTTGTAAAAGATGGAACCTTTTGTAATGTAAATATCAGCCCTGAATGGTGGCACTGGGTTGGAAGAAATTGGAGGCCCTTCCTGCACAATTTTTGGGAAAGATTTTTCAGAAACATTGTAGAAGTTACTTTGCAGTAAAGCAGGTTATACCTTGCACTCCTTGTAAGGGAAACTACCCTGCTCATAGCTTTGGCTGCTTGGAAAGCCATTAGGATTCTGTCCCTCCCTGAATCAGACTAGGGTGAACAGATAAGCTAGGGTCAATCAGATTCCTTCTCCACGAGTTTGAACTGGGAGTACCATGAGAAACGGCGGTTGGATGGAGATAGTGATGAAGATGGTTGTGAGTCAGAGAGAGGCCGAAGTGGCATGATGAGCTGGAAACACACTAAAGTTATGAAGGAGCAGAAACCGTGGAAAAATTCGCTGATTGGGAAATGAAAATAGGGAATGAAACATAGATGCTAAGAGAAGTAGACCATGAGAGATATGAGAAATTAATTAGTACTTGCATCTGTTTCAGAACCAATAGTTTTCCAATTCTGATTCTAGGCTACTTATGTATTTATAATATACACCCACAATCTCCCACAAATACCCTTTACCCCTTCACCCACCCTCCCTTTACTTGAGGTAACTTGAGTGAGCCAATGTTCTTTGCAATTTAAAGAGCTTAACTGAAATTTGTGTGCCTTAGAGTTTGCCAGGCCCATAAAGAGCAGAAGTAGGAAAGCCTTGAGTATTCCAGGCCAAGGGAACAAAATCATTAACAAAGAACAGAAGGTTGGAATCATGTGTCTGTCTAGGGATCAGCAGATTATTTTATCCACTTATATTCCAATTTGTCCCAAAGCAAGATTTGAGGCTGACTATATGACACATGGAAAAAAATAAATAAATGAGAAAATGGATGTGAGGTAAAAATAAAAGTAGGAAAAAAAGCTTAACATTAGGAGTAGGGTCCCTACATAATTAACAGAATTAGATTGCTGCTTTGACAAAGACAAAGTCATGAGCCACTTCTGCTTCAGCCCCAGAAAGAAAAGTTAGTAGTCACGGTATTGTAGTACGTACTTTTCCAACATTCATTTATTTTCTCATCAACTAATCCATGCAGTCATTATTCATTCATCCAGTAGTTATTAAGCATCTACTATGTACCAAATCCTAGGATGACAGCTAAAGAAAAACCCAGGTTGAGTTAGTCCTACCTCCAAGAGTTCTCAAATCTAGGTCAGATAAATAGAGGACGTAAACCCACCATACAAACCAGAATCCAGTGGCTTCATGAGTAGGACGGTGTTTTGAGACACAAACAGTGAAAAAGTTTGATCAACAGCTGTGTCCTTTGCTTACTTCTTCCATACAACTCTGTCCCAGTGATAGGGAAGACTGAACACTCCATTCAAATCCCTAACTGGCAGAAAACAATTTCATGTCACTTGCTCACAGCTGGAGCCAGAGAATCAAAAGTACTCTTCAGCATCAGCTTGCAGGCTGCAAAGCCCAGGGATAAGCACAAGCCCTCTGCCATTGTTATTCGAGTACCTGGCATGTACTGAGTACTAACAATGTGCTAGGCTCCACAGTAAATAGGGCAGGAGACTAAATTCTGGCCACAAATGCTAACAGCTGTTTTGTAATCTGATAATTGTGCATGACAAACCTCAGACTGTAATTCTGAAAACAGCATGACTATAATCATAACAAAATGGAACAGCCATTGGAAAAATTTGTTTTCTAGTTATCACTTCCAGAAGGAATTCCATAACACGACTATAGTTAGAGAAGAGAAAATTCTCTCAACTTCCTGCCACTAAACCTCTAAATTATCATCATCTGCATCCATCCCTTCTTCCTTTCTTCTCTCCTGTTACAGTCTCCTGTCCACAACTGATCCGCTCTCACCTCCTCTTCTCAGAGACTTGGCTCTAGTCAATATGTTATCTGTCTCCTGATCCCCAATTTCTTCTTATCTATGCCAGAGTCCTTCCCCTTGGCATTTAACATATTCAAGTCTTACTGTCATCCCTTAAAAAAATCCTTGTCAACCTGGTCTTTACTGTCTTCTTAGTTCCATTCAGTCTGGCTCTCACCTCAGAAATTGTTCTTTCCAGGGTCCCCAGTTGCCTAATTAGGAAACCCCAGTTTCCTAATTATTATATCTAATGGCTATATCTGGTTCTTATCTTCACTGACCCCTTAGCAGCATGCAACATGGCTGACCACATACTCTATAAACACTGTAAATACACTATAAACACACTCTTCTTTAGGACATTATTCTTCCTTGTTGTCTGCCATGCATGTTCTTGTATGTCTTCTATTCTGTGTTGTCTTCTAACTTCTCTGGTCACTTCTTCTTATCCTACATTTTGAACTCTTCTTCCTTTGTTCAAACCTTAAATCATGGTGCTCCTCCTAGAAATCTTCCCTCATCCCCCAGAATCAGTTGTTAGCATACCCTACTACATGCTTTCATAGCACTCTATGCTACTTCACAACCACATTCTATAATTCATTCAATAATCATTTATTGAGAGCTTCTGTTGTGATGGTCACTGTGCTAGGAGCTTGAGAATAGATGTGAGCAAAAAACATCCACAGGTCTTGCTCACAGTCTAATGGGAGAGACATACAATAATCAGATAATTACACAAACAAGTGAATAATTACATACTAAGATGCAGGCTAAGAAAGAAAGGATCAAGAGCAATGAGACTACATAATAGAGGAAACAACCCTATGTTCATTAACAGGATGGCAGCATTGAGGCATGTTGTGGGGATTGATGATTGGGCTGAAATCTTAGGAATACGTGTATAAGAGAGGATTTGAAGAGTGTTCCAGAGAGAGGAACAGCACTAATATGGGAAGAGTGGTAAAAATTAAGGCTTAGAGATCTAAACAAGCCTCAGCCCATATAGGCCCCTGAAGTGTTATCTAAAAAAATTTTCCCTATCCTAAGAGCAATGGGAATTCATTGAAGGGTTCTAAACGGGAGATGACATAATCAAAATGACAGGTTTTTGAAAATGTCTATTTATTTATTTATTTTGATGGAAAGAGAGAGTGCAAGCATGAGCAGGGGAGGGGCAGAGAGAGAGGGGAGAGAGAATCTCAAGCAGGCTCCCTGCTATCAGCCCAGAGCCCATGGGGCTCCATCCCATGAACTTTGAGATCATGACCTGAGCTGAAATCAAGAGTCAGACGCCTAACTGACTGAGCCACCCAGGTGCCCCTCAAACTGACAATGTGAAACAAATCATTCGATGCAGTTGTAGAGAATGGATTGTAAGGCATATGAGTGGATGAGAGTACTGGTATAAGGCTTTTACAGTACTCTGAGTGAGAGATGGTATAGGCTGGGCTAGGAAGGTGACAGTGAATATGAAAAAAGTGGTTTGATTTGAGAGGTATTTAGGAGATAAAGGGGTGAATGATATCTAGGGCTTGAGGAAGATGGGAGGTATAAGGATGACACTGAGAAAAAGGGTCACAAGAGAGTGGATATCTTAGTTTGAACATATAGAAACACTTTAACTGCCCTTAGATTCCACTCACCTCCTCTTGTCCTTTCTTCTATGGATCCCAGGCTCAGTCACCAGGTCAAAATCTCTGAATCATCTAAGATTCTTTTTTGGCCTTGTATGCATTCTTGCCCATTCTCCCCTACCCTAGTCACCTCTCATCAAGATCATCAGTTCTAAAAGTACTGTCCCTCAGGGGCCTCTGGAGAGACCATAAGATGATCCAAAAATGCAAATGCAAGTCCTTTCTTTGGCTCTCACAGGCAAATGATGCAAAGTTCCAGACTGATTTTTTTTTTTTATGGTAACTAACTGAGTTATAAAGAAGTACTAAAATTTGTTAGTCATAAACTAAAATTAGCTTTTAACTGGAGTTCACAGAAGACTCTAATTCAGTTCTCTACTAAGAAGTCTGGCTGCCAGGCAATGTTTGGCAACGTTGCAAAGCTCCTCCTGCACATATACACATTGCAACCAGTTGGAATTCTCAAATTTTTTGGGAAGGACACTTTGTTATTGGGGCATTACCAGTGATGTTTTGAGCTGGTCATGGTTTATGGTGCCTGACATTCATGCATTTTAATTACAAATTATGATTCATGGAGCTCTATCACAACCAATTTAATATGCCGTGGGTTATTTGATTAACCTTATAGAGTAGAGGGATACACCTCTCTGATCTTATTTCCTGCCACTGCCCCGCTTCCTCCTGCCTTGCTGATCTAGAACATTTATAGCAAGCTTCCACACCAGGAACTTTACTCTTGCTATGCCCTCAGTCTGGAGGCTAACTTGTTCATTTCTTCTGGATCTTTCTCGAATGCCACCTTTGTGAGGCTTTCTGTGACTGCTATGTTTAAATCATAATCTTCTGGTTCCCTGAACTTCCTACTCCATTTCCCTGCTTTATTTTAATCCTTGACACCTATTATCATCTGATAAGCTGTATATTTTACTTATTTGTTTATTGACAATTTACCTCCAACTAAAAGATAAGATCCATGAGAGCAGGGATTTTTGTTTGTTTTGTTTGTTTCTGTATCACCAGTGCCTAGAACAGTACCTGGCATATAGTAGGTGATCAATAAATAATTGTTGAATGAGAATGACTATGGCATCAGAATTGTTGACCTCTTAAATCTCTAATACCCAGATCTTAAGGCATGGGTACATGTGATTCAATTTTGAATCATTCATAGCTCTACTGCCAAAGCAGATATAAACATGAACCCAGAAAAACATGCTTCTATAGTGACATTTTCTTGATATCACTCCCCACTAGTCTCTTCATCTCAGGCGTTCCCCTTCCTATACTTCTTTTTTTTTAAATATGAAATTTATTGTCAAATTTGTTTCCATACAACACCAAGTGCTCATCCCACCAGGTGCCCTCCTATACTTTAAACACACTCAAAGGGGGCGCCTGGGTGGCTCAGTTGGTTGAGCATCCGACTTGGGCTCAGGTCATAATCTCACGGTTCGTGGGTTCGAGCCCTGCATCGTGCTCTGTGCTGACAGCTCAGAGCCTGGAGCTTGCTTCGGATTCTGTGTCTCCCTCTCTCTCTGCCCCTCCCCCACTCATGCTCTGTCTCTCTGTCAAAAATAAATAAACATTAAAAAAAATTTAAACACACTTAGATCAAAATTTCTAAAGAATAACTCCAGGCATTCAGAACTCATATTCATTTCATTTTCAGAATTTAATATATTCCAGGCATTGTGCTATGTTCAGGGGAATCAATGATGAATGAGACAGACATTCTCACTATGCTATCACATAGTCTAGGGGGGCTATCACCCTATCCCGTCTCTCCAAAAAGAGGACTTAATATCTTACAGAATATGACAGCCAAGCTGAGACCTGATGTATGGCTGGAAAATGAAGAAATTTGAGGTAGAATCGCATGGAAAAGGTGGACACAGACAAATGATTATACCAGGCAGGTAGAGGAAACATCAGTTTCAAAGGTCTGGAGGAGAAGAGTGTGTGGATGTCATTTTCCAGGAAGTGAGGGCAGTTCAGTGTGCTGCAACTATGGAATTTTCACAGAGCAATGGTGGGATCTGAAGTAGGTTTTGTGGCAACAGCTAGACCTTGCAAGGCTTTGCAGGCCATACAAAACAAGTTGGACTTTTGGGACTTTATCCTGAGGGCAAGAGGGAGTCACAAGCTCAGTCCTGACCTTCCCTTTACACTGCAGGCAGCCAAGTCATAGATACCTCCTCCCTGAAGCTTAGGCTGCTTCAACCTGTATGTCTCTCTTCCTGCCAGACCCAGTGATCCCATCCTCTCTTATCTTTGTATGCCTGTGTTCTCTCTCCCCTAGAGGGGGGAGTTGTGCTAGGTTCAGGGGAACCCCAGAGTTCCCCAGAGTTCCCAGAGGAAAGGCACAACTTCTCAAACCTCTCTAGACTGTCGCACACCCAGCTCACCAGTAACCCTGATTGACCTTCACTGAGACAAGAGAGTGAAGAATACAACCTAGCACAACCCAACCTTTTCTCACACCCCACTCACCAATATTACACATTAAAACAACTCTTCCCTCTAGGGGGCAGCACTGATGTGTCCATAGCCAGTGTATACATATGTGAACATAGGGTTGTTTCCATGCGTCCATGTGTATATGGCCAGTTGACCCAGCTTTTCTGCTTCCTATCTGCTGTCACCGCTCTCTGCTCTCAGTGAAACTAGACTCTAACGTCTCCCCTAATGGGCTGGAGAAACTGACCCCAAGCTTGTTCAAACTTTAAGTGCCAGGAGACACAAATCTCATCTGCAAGTGACAGAAAGCAATGGTTACCTGGGCCTGCAGGGTTGGGAAGAACTGACTGGGATGAGGCACAAGAAAACTTTGGGGGTAGAGGAAGTGTCCTATATCTCAATTGTAGTGGTAGTTCACAAGTGTATAAATTTGTCAAAACTTGTCAACATGTACAACTAAAATGTCCATTTCATTGTATGTGAGCCAGACATTAGTAATGCTGAATTTAAAACAAACTTTATGTAAATTAAGTCAGTAGGCCCAAGCACTGTATATGAGCTTAAAAACACAGCTACCCTGACATAAAACTAGGGCATGGCCATACAGGAACAGCAGCCTCCTTGTAGTTGCAGAGATCTAAGAGAGATGAGTCCACCTGCTCTGGAAGGACAGGTGAAAGAAGCAAACTAGCAAAGACTAATATGGAGAAAGCCAAACCAAAATATGTAAAGTCACAAACAGCATGGACACAGATTTGCTTTCCAAACCTCAAAATTCCTAGATCTGAGTGAAGGAAACTTAGAATAAATAAATAGAAGTCCTGCTTCACAGTCAGAAACCGCATATTAGTCCCAAGGTGATAATTCATAAAGGGTTTGGAAAAAGTGAATTCTTAAAGGACTGAGTGACAACCACAGAGGGCTCCTTGAGAAGCTGGGCCTTACCTTACCTTCCAGAGTGATGCTGGGGAGGAAAGCAGAACTCTGTACTTGGTGGGTGAAGGGGCTAACTCTTGGGTATCCAAGTTACCCAAGGGATGACATCTGGCTAGGTGGCAACAAGGACACAATGTTCAAATGGTTGAATGAGTCACAGGAGTGGTCCAGGGACTCACAGCAAAGAGAGACATATGATGCTCCAGAAATAGTGGGGGCCAGTGTTTGGTGTGTCCAAGTGTGTGATGTGGGGGTGGGGGGCAAGAATGGGAAAAAGATCTCTCTTCTCTTCCTCTTTACCTGACCTCTCTCTCCTCACAAGTCTCCCAGCACAGAAAATCTAAGCCAAACTCCTGTACATAATCTGTTCTGTGTCTCCTGTACAGTTCTCTTGCACTCCCTCTGTGGGGTCTCAAAGGCCTGTGTCCCCACCTAGCCCAGCGCTGGACATACAGAAAACGGCTGGAAAAAGAATTTCTTTGGGACAAGAATATAAGGGCAATGAGGAAGGTATTCGTGGGAGTGGGGGTGGGAGGTAAGACAGATGGACTGGTCAGGACGGTCTGTGGTGTGACTGGAGAGAGGGAATGGAATGGCGAGGGGAGGACAAGTGAAAGGAAAGTGGGAAATAGTGGATCAGGGGCAGTGTGTGAGAGAAAGCTAGGATTAGAGGGAGAGAAAAGGACAGGGTTAGAGGTCAGTGGAAACACAGGCAAGGGGTCACAGAGAGAGAGGTTAAGGGTCAACAGGGAAAAGAAGATGAAGGATCAGTAGAAGATGATCAGTGTCCTCAGAGGTCATTGGGAGAGGGCAGTCGGGGTGTGTGGTACCTGCTTACGAGGCGGCTGTTTATGGGGCATCTTGGAAGAAGCAGGAAACACCTCAACACTTGGAACACCTACAAAATACTCTCTCGCCTGAGGATTAGAAATGTGTTTGTCCTCTCGATCACGCACAGGAAATCCGGATTCTCTTTCACTTCAATTCCCAGTTGCAGGGGTTCTTTGGGGACAGCAGTCGATGTGGGTCCCCGCGCCCTTGCAGTATAGAATCGGCTCCTCCCAGACGCGGTTGCCCAGCAACCAACCTTTAGCCAAGGCGCAGGCGCCTCTGACGCCCCCTCCCGGCTCGAGGGAGAGGCGGGGCTGGGCGCGCGGGGAATCTCCGGCTCCACTAAGACCCGCCCCCTCAGGAATAAAACGACCCGCGGCCGAGCGCATTAGAAACTCCTGCATGTGGGCGGGGCTGGAGCACCCAGGCACCACCTCCTCATGAATAATGCAAGTCCAGGCGGTGTCCCGGACCCGGAAGTGGAGTTGCCGAGTCACCGCAGTGGCTGAGCTGCTGACAGGAGGCGGCGGCGGAGGAGGAGGCGAGGCAAGACCTGCGGCTCGGCCGGGCCCCAGCCGCGGTAGCACTAAGGCAAGCCCACGGAGCCACGCTGGTCTCAGTCAGCCAGCGAACCTCCCACCCCTCGCCCACCCCTCCATCTGCCCCGACGCCTGCCCGCCCGACTCGTCCCGGGCGGCCTAGGCTGCACCACCCACCCGGCTACTGGGGCCGCCGCCCCGCGCTGTCCCGTCGGCGTCCCTGGCCGCGCCCGGCCCCGGGCCCGCTCGCCCGCCGGCACCATGATGGAGGAGATCGACCGGTTCCAGGTGCCCACCGCGCACTCGGAGATGCAGCCGCTGGTGAGGGGGCGGGCGGCGGGCAGGCCAGGACCGGGAGGGGGCGCTGCCCGAGGGGGAGGAAAGGAGGGAATCAGGCTTTGGTGGCTGTGCGGAGGGGGCGCCTTGGGATGGAGCAAAGGGAACCTTGAAATCGCATCGCCGGGGGAGGGGGACTTGTAGGACTAGAAAACCGTAGGAGAATGAGCGGGCTGACAGCAAAAAGGCATGTAAGGGCTTAGGGCATAGTCAGCAGAGACAGGCCAAGGGAGCAATGGGGAGGGCCGTCGGGTGGAATGTTTGGGGCACAATGGTGTACACCGCTAGTGGAGGCCCTTAGCTGGGAAATGAAGGAAACTGTCATAGGGCACCGCCGCGGCCAGGCCCAGGGGCTGGGATGAGAGGTGAGGAGCCGCTTAGCTTTAGAGGCCTGTGATGCTCAGCGCGGGGGAGGGGGCCAGGGAGCAATTAGGCTAAAAGGGACTGGGAGTAGGCTTGCAGAGGAGGGAGCATGCCTGCCAGTTTGCTGGATACGGATGGGAATTCAGGCCTGGGCCAAGGACCGGTGGGCAGGGGGTCGGTGCAGGACCCCTGAATTATGTTCTTCTGAGGAGAGCGCAGGCAGTCTAGGCTGGGGGTGCTAGAGCTGGAGTCGAGGGGGAGAGAGCTCGGCGGCGAGGTGGAGAAACAGGGGCGCGGATGAGAGAGCTCTGGAATCGACGGGAGAGGGGGCGGGGTCGCGCCGGAGCCTCCAGTGCCCACCCTTTCGAAGAGCCCCCAGCATCCTCGGCCTACGTGCTTTGAGTCTTTGCTGGGCGCCCATCCTGCTGCCTGTCCGCGGTCCGGGAGTCTGGGAGGAATGATGTCATCGCTGCCGGCGCGGAGGGGATGGAAGGGGGAGGGCGACGCGGGCGACCGAGGCCAAGCTTAGGGGAGACCATGCCCTATGGCCACCGCTCAGGGGGGATTACCTGACTGGCTTGTACGACCGGCGGTGGGCAGTGGGGCGAGAGGCGCCGCAGCGGCCTAGCCAGCTGGTATAAGGAGAGGGGGAAGGGAGGGAGTGCCCCGCTCTGTTCACTTTTCCTTCTTCCTTCCTCCTTGGAGCCTGAGGGGGAGCTGGAAGGAGGCAGGGTAGGCCAGGAACCTGAAAGGCGTGGATGCCCTACTGTCTGAGCTCTGCTGGAGCCTAGCAGAGCTCTCCAAAGCTTGAAGATCTGGGGCTCCCTAAGGCTCCTCCTTGTATGTTAGGTGGGGAGGTGAGGAATATGTTCCACATTTGGGCCCCTAGACCCCTGGCTAACAGATGAGCTTTGTAGCTTCCTGAGTAAGTAAGCTGCCCATTACAGCAGACCAGACAGACTTTGTCAGGGACCCATGACCAACTCTAAGCCACACCTTTTGGGGGATGGTAGAGAGAATCATTAGGAGCCACCTAGCAGGAAATGAGCCCTTTTCCCTTTTTGTTACTGCTTAGTTCTAGAAGCCCAAACAGAAGCTCTACATAAGTATACAGTATTAAACTGGGGAGAGAGATGCTGATGGACTTTTTTTTCCTAGGCTGATACCATCATTGGAATATTTGGGGGCCAGAAAATCCTGGTGAGAAGTCTGTCCCATGAACTTGAAGAACTTTAGGCTGGTTTAAGAGGACATTCTTTTCTGGATTATCTTTCCAACCAACCTGGCTTGTCAAATTAGATGGCCCTTCCAGTTCTAAGCATCTAATCGAGAACCAAAAGGGATGATGGATGAAATAGGAGGGAAAGGAGGTCCAAGTTAGTCATGAGAAGAAAACAATGAGTTGGTTCTTGCCTCCCATCTGGGGTTCCTGAGAAGGTAGTCAATAGTTGTCCAAGGAAAGGGGGGAAGGAATGAGGTCACAAGGCTTTCTTAGTTGTCCTTGGTACCTTTGTTATTGCCTGAAATTCCCAATGATAGTTTGAGTAAATAGTGACCCCAGAAGACTCCTAAAATGCCCTGGTCTGTGTGACTCTGGATTAGAAGTGCTTATGTGAGGAGGCACTTATCAGAAAAGCTGTGGTTGCCTTCAGACCCTTTTCTTGAAGGCTAAAGGAGTCCTCTGTAAGAGGATACTTTGTTGAGGTTGATGAGAGTGATGGGAGTGGCAATTCAGTAATCCCCCCCTTTAGGGGCACAGACATTGCCCTGTAGATTTCTGCTTCTTGACCTCTGTTTCCAGGTTGAAATCTAGAGGATCCCCAGAACTCTTTAAATGCTCTGTGTATTATTGAGACTAGCAGATTCTTGTGTAGCATTTCTGAAAGAGCCTTCATTGCAGGGCATAAGGAATCAAAACCGTATACCACAAAAGAGAAGAGCAAAGTGGCTCTTTAGAGGTATTTGAGTAGACCATAAAAACTAGGGTCCCAGGATCAAACTCAGCTGTGACCTATTTATTATTTATTGAGACCTCTAGGAAGTCTCTCCTCTCCTCTGGATTCAGTTTTCTCATTTATGAAATGAAGACAAACTATCTCTTTAAAATTTAAGCAATAGCTCTTCACTCTGTCTTCCAAGGAATATCATAGGGAGTTGATATCACTGATTTAGCTAATTCATTCACCAAATATTTATGTAGTATCGTCTCTGTTCCAGATCTTATACTAGGTATTGGGGACACAGTGGTTAGCAACACAGACACAGTTTGGCAGAAGTTTATTGTTCATGCTTACTCCTTCAGTGTGGGCCTGCCCCTCTGAGGGCAGAATAGGGGCTGTCTCCTTTAGCCCTAATGGAAACAAGGCAATGCTGGTATTAGCTTCACTGCTCTTTTCTGGACCAAGCTGTACTGATAAAGGCCTATCACAGGGACTCCATCATTTAAATAACCCTCCCTCACCCATAGTGGTGGAAAGAATCCAGAAGCCATTCCTTACTTAAAAGGCTCTTCTAGGGAAGAAGATTTTTATTTCTTTTTTTTTTTTTTTTTTTTTTTTACTTGAAAGAGAACCTCAGGCTTGAAAAGGAGGTCTAAGAGAGTGGCAGAAGCTGGGAGAGAAGGCACAGCCAGCAGATCTGGGTGTTTCCAAGGTGCTAATTTAAGCATTAGTTCCAACTAGTGGGAAGAAGAGGAAGAGATCCCTGCCCTGTTGTTGCTGCTGCTGTTGCCACAGCTGCGTGGAGCCTCCTGTCTGGGGTGGGAGTTTGCCTGAAAGGAATGGCTTCCTTTCTTTTCCCATCACAATTATTTAATTGGCCTGGCTGCATCTCAGCAGCTGAACCAGGCCTGGGCCTATCACTGAGAGCTCCCCAGGGTCTCTTCCTGTCTCCTTATGAAAGGAATGAGAATTGCTCTTGGAGACCTAGTCCCTGTGCTCCACTCCTGCTGTGTTCATCTCCTAGACAATCCTGAGTGTTTCTGAACACAGATTTTCCAAAGAAACTTTCAGGGATAAGTACACCTTGTACTCAGTTTTGTGTCCAAGCCACACATGCACCTCACTGATCTAGGGAAGCTCCCAGATATCCAAGGGTCTCTGTTGAGCAGTTGGGTTGGATTTGGGCTGTTGTTTGTGTGAGTAGCAGGGATAGTGTCTCTGGCCCTATTTGTCTGTTGGGCTGGTTGGTGAGGCTGCATAGTCTATGTCTTCTCTTTGGCTTCAATTGGAAAGGAAGAGATTTGTTGAGGGGAAAAAAATGGAGCTTTTAAGGACTTAATTATGTCAGGCAAAATCTTACCTCTTGTGCTCTCAAAGACCTAAGAGACAACCAAAAAAAAAAAAAAGCATATGGCACCATATGGGGTCTCTGTACGCCTGAAAGAAATGCTAGTCTGTCCTCCTTGAAACCCATATTATCCATTAACTCATTTGTTTAGTTCATGAGCATATGCTCATTTCCAGATACTTTAAGGATAGAGACAAATGAGATTTCTCCAGTAGGTGGCCAGGAGAAGGATGGGCTCAAATAGCTATAGGAAGCTCTTAGATATATGTCAGGAAAGAGTGGAAATCAGTGAAGGGTGCCCCTGAGTAATAGTGGCACCTCCCTTGGAAGAAGATGAGGAATACTGAGGTTTTGATCCTTTGACCACATGAGTTTGGAAAGGTATCTGAGGCTCCTCTTGCCTCTTGACACTCATGGATGGGGATGGTCAAGATAGTACTTCAGTGAGTAGGCCACAGTAGCTCCTGAAAGTAGCAGAGAGAACATTGTAAAGAGAGCAGGAAGCCACTAAGGGAAACTGACCCATGTGTATCCTGTGGTCTGGGAGCCTCAAGTTACCTTCTTGTGGTCAGATGGCTTTTCAGTTTAAGAGTAGGTTCTCCTAGTGGGTGCATGCGGCTTATGACCCAGTAGTACTTCTCAGGTTTTGGGAAGAGGAACACCCTCTTCTCTTTTCCTATATTGCAAAGGGAGGATCAGATTTGCTCAGGCCTCCACCTTCTCCTTTACTACTCCTCTCTTCAATCAACAAACATTAAGAACTTACTTTCTGCCAGATGTTGTGTTGGGCTTGATAACACAGATTCTTGATTCAGGAATACACACAGTCAAGATGGCTTGAGGTACTATGGGTAATTAGCACTGCACGAAGTAAGAACGACGTCAAGCAGGGCCAAAGGAAAACAGGAAGGGCTCTCATCAAGTGATCAGGAAAGGCTTCACAGAGGGGACATTGCTGAACTGGCTCTTAGAAGAAGACTAGCAGCTTGGCAAACCAATAAGATGAGGTGAGGGTAAGGGTTCCAAGCAAAGGGCATGGAGGAAGAAACAAAAGCGTGCATTTGAGTGAATGAAGGGTTGTAATTAAGGGAATAAAATGGTCAAATTTGAGTTTAGGACTATCACTCCAATTCTGGATGAGAGATGGGAGGTGACATTGGAGGCTGGAAAACGAATATGGAGGTGGTGCAATAATAATCCAGGCAAGAGATGATAAAAGCCTACGCTAAAGCAGAAAGAGAGGAGGGACACATATATAGATCCTAATACAGCAGAATAGGCAGGATATGGTATATGTCTGAAGTTCTGATGGAGAGGTCGGGAGTCAAGGATGACTCTCAGGTTTATGGCATGGATATCTGGAAGGCAAGAGGCACCATCACCGCCCCAGGAAATTGTCGTGGTTTGGGAGGTTGGGTCTGTGTACCTCTTGGCTTCAGGGACTGCTTATATGGGAGAAGTCTGCTGTTTTCCTTTGCTCTGCTGTTGAAACTGCATTCTTGGGGTTATGAGGGACCCAGAAGTCCTGGAGCCAAAGACCAGAGTGACACTGGCCCCAACAGCCTCGAAAAGGATACTAAGACATGTGCTCACCTGCCAGTAAATACTTTTCTCCTGAAACCTGCTTTGATGAATGCAAGCAAATTGGTGGCAGTAAGGAGTCATGGTATTTTGTTGTTGTTGTTGTTGTTGTTGTTGTTGTTTTCCCAGCAGCGCTTTGATGAAGGAAAAATAAAATCCTTTGTTGGCTAAGAGAGTTCTTTATTTTGCATTTTCTGGCCTGGCCTTTTAACATCACCCTGGTTAAGCTTATAACAGTTTACTCTCTACTTGGTTCAGCTAGACTCTTTCACTGACTTCTTTTAGAATGGGTGTGTAAGTTACCGCTTCACTTGCAAGAGTCAGAATGGAAAAGGACACATACCCCCCTTCTCTGAGACCAGCCTGGAAAGCTGCACTTGGGAGAGAAGCAGTTTCCAGGCTGCTATCTTCCAGGCAGGGTGTACCAAGGGAGCAGGCTTCTAGAGTGAGATTGCTCGGAGGTGACTTGTCTTCTTAAAGGCCCCAAGTGTAGTCTCAGTTGGCAGGTGCTTCCATGGGCAGCTGGGTGTTAGGCTGAATCATTTCCAGCCCCCAGCTGCCTGCTGCTTTTGACTATTGCCCATAGTGAAAAGAAATGGAAAACAGAGCCTTCTTCACTTGAACCTGATTCACCTCAGGCACCCCCTCCCCTACTTGAAAGGGCAGATGGAGCCTTGTGTCTGGAAAGGATGTAGGAGACTCAGCTTCTTGGGCTTAGCTGCTTCATGCCTTCCAGCAGACCCTGGGAGAACAGGTACAGGGAGCCCCAAAGAGAACTGGAAGAGGAGAATCAGACTAATAGCAGATACTCAGAGATGCTAGCTGAAGCAAGAGGCATGGCTCAACAGGCTCTCAAGTCATTGTTCCCTAAGGAGACTCTAGTGGGAAAGTGGCCATCCGGGCCAGAGAAAGGAAGGAAGGAAGGGGGCAGAGCTGGGACCAGCTTTGGATCTAGCTCTGCTCTGGAGTTCAGAAATTGGCACATGACCCAAAGACTTCACTGTGGGGCAGCCAGATGAACTCCTTGACTCTAGGAAGGGACTCTGGAGTGGAGAAGCCCACTAGAAAGGAGGCTCATGGGGTCTGGCCTGGAGGACCTTAGACAGGGACCAAGTAGGAGTTCCCTCTAGGTGATACATTCTTAGGAGCTAGTTCAAGCAGATATGTCATTGCATTTGCTGTTGCTGCTATTGTTATTTAGCAGTGCCAAGTTGAGTATCAGGTGGTTCTTGAAGGTCAATTTTAAGTTTCTATAATAACAATGATGTATTTATGTGCATAAGACGGGACTAATGGCCACAAAGGGTGTTCTCTGACCATTCCAGCCCTGAGAAACGTAAGTATGACAAAAGGCCACACTCAGGCAGAAACAAGCCCAGCTACTGTGGTACCTGGCCTGGTTTTTCCTGTTTTCGTCAC
Source organism: Panthera leo (assembly GCF_018350215.1). Taxonomy (NCBI): domain Eukaryota; kingdom Metazoa; phylum Chordata; class Mammalia; order Carnivora; family Felidae; genus Panthera; species Panthera leo. Next base: position 56,156,658 of record NC_056691.1, on the reverse strand, counting down.
CAGACTTTGGCTGTCCTAACCAGAGTCCACCCCATCTATCTACAATACCTGAAGGGATACTTTAACTAAGATTTATTGAATTAACTGCATCTGAATCATGGAGTAAGAACCATACATATTTTACTATGTAGTTAACTTAAACATAATTATCTACAAACTATAAATGATTTATAGTTCCCATAATAATTTCCAGTTTTATCTTTGTAAAGGAATTGGTGAAGCACTTAGCGAAGCATGGCTTAGACCAGCATTTTCTATAGTATAATTCTTAGAAACATTGGTCCTTTGAGATACTTTATGGGGGAATAAAAAAGATCTATAGACAAATTCCTTTGGGAAACACTATACACTATCCCATCACAATGTTTACTAGTGTTTTAAAGGCTCTGAGAAGTTCTGCAATAAAGAAACCTTTCCAGCTTTGTTTAACCCAATGTTTCTCAAGTTTGTGTATCTATGGTAATTTTTAAAAAAATATTTATTTATTTTTGATAGAGAGAGGGGAGTGTAAGTGGGGGAGGGCAGAAAGAGAAGGAGACACAGAATCCGAAGCAGGCTCCAGGCTCTGCGCTATCAGCACAGAGGCCGATGTGGGACTCAAACTCATGAACCATGAGATCATGATCTGAGCTGAAGTCAGACACTTAACTAACTGAGCCACCCTGGCACCCCTATGAGGCCTTTTTTCATGTTACATCTATTAACATTCTACAGAACAAATGTGGTTTATGGAATACTCTTTGGGAAATTCTGTCTTAGAAATTAGCCTCTTTTTTGATTCAGTCTAGATTTGTAGTATTCCCAGTTCATTTAAGTCTCTTTTATAACCCACACCATTTTATCCCATGCTAGTCTGTAATGGGATGTTGCGGCTTTATGTCAAGGTCTGGACTTACTGCCATTAGTAGGAAGTTCTTGGTGAACTTTGGTCAATGCAAAAGCAAATACCTAGTGCCTAGTTTTTCTCATGATAATACTAAAGGCATTTTACTTCCTTTCAGTCCCTCTACTAAATGTTGGTCTAGTGAAACCAGTATTTTTACCTTTAACTTTTTTTTTGACAGCTTCATTGAGATATAATTCACATACTGTACACTTTACCCATTTAGTACTTTACTTTTAATCTTTGTGTGGTTGCTGCTTGCCTCAATTCTGTTTCTTCTTTTTACCTGTGGGCTGTGCTCTGCCCTTTTGTGTTGTGCTAAGCAGGAGAAACTATAAAGATTATAGTCATCAGAAAGAAATCTCTCATCAGAAGGAATCCCATCTCAACTGGGATTTAAGCTGAAAAAGTGATTTCCTGATTAGGTAGGGTACCTCAGTACTTCCTCTATGGTACCATTAAATGTGCCCCCTGGTCTTAGCAGCTCAAAAGGCATTCCCGAATAATCATTTTACACTCCCTACTCCATGGGCTATATAAAGCATGAATGATAAGCAGGTTTCACCCCTTGTATCAATGTCCATTGATCAGTAGTGGCTGTCTGGACCATGTATTAAGGTGGATTCTGAAGCAGAGTTCTGGGTCAGTGAGAATGAGTGATGTGGTTGATTTTCCACATCTGCCATAGTCTTTAGCGGGGGAAGCATAATTTCTGCTTGCCATCCTGGCAGCCCTGAGGCCTGAGCCATCATAGTTATCCTAGGCAAAGAACACAGGAAAGGAAGAATCTTAGAGATGTTAGCCGGCTCAGCAATCTGTTTCACAGAGGGGCTGGACTCTTATGATATGGCTCTCTAAGAAATGAATGGAGACAATGGAATAGAATAGAAACCCCAGAACTAGACCCACAAAAGTATGGCCAACTAATCTTTGACAAAGCAGGAAAGAATATCCAATGGAAAAAAGACAGTCTCTTTAACAAATGGTGCTGGGAGAACTGGACAGCAACATGCAGGAGGATGAAACTACCACTTTCTTACACCATTCACAAAAATAAACTCCAAATGGATAAAGGACTTGAATGTGAGACAGGAAACCATCAAAACCCTAGAGGAGAAAGCAGGAAAAGACCTCTCTGACCTCAGCCGCAGCAATTTCTTACTTGACACATCCCCAAAGGCAAGGAAATTAAAAGCAAAAATGAACTATTGGGACCTCATGAAGATAAAAAGCTTCTGCACAGCAAAGGAAACAATCGACAAAACTAAAAGGCAACCAACGGAATGGGAAAAGATATTTGCAAATGACGTATCGGACAAAGGGCTAGTGTCCAAAATCTATAAAGAGCTCACCAAACTCCACACCCGAAAAACAAATAATCCAGTGAAGAAATGGGCAGAAAACATGAATAGACACTTCTCTAAAGAAGACATCCGGATGGCCAACAGGCACATGAAAAGATGCTCAACGTCGCTCCTCATCAGGGAAATACAAATCAAAACCACACTCAGATATCACCTCATGCCAGTCAGAGTGGCCAAAATGAACAAATCAGGAGACTATAGATGCTGGAAGGATGTGGAGAAACGGGAACCCTCTTGCACTGTTGGTGGGAATGCAAACTGGTGCAGCCTCTCTGGAAAACAGTGTGGAGATTCCTCAAAAAATTAAAAATAGACCTAACCTATGACCCAGCAGTAGCACTGCTAGGAATTTACCCAAGGGATACAGGAGTACTGATGCATAGGGACACTTGTACCCCAATGTTTATAGCAGCACTCTCAACAATAGCTAAATTATGGAAAGAGCCTAAATGTCCATCAACTGATGAATGGATAAAGAAATTGTGGTTTATATACACAATGGAGTACTACGTGGCAATGAGAAAGAATGAAATATAGCCCTTTGTAGCAACGTGAATGGAACTGGAGAGTGTTATGCTAAGTGAAATAAGCCATACAGAGAAAGACAGATACCATATGTTTTCACTCTTATGTGGATCCTGAGAAACTTAACAGAAACCCATGGGGGAGGGGAAGGAAAAAAAAAAAAGAAGAGGTTAGAGTGTGAGAGAGCCAAAGCATAAGAGACTCTTAAAAACTGAGAACAAACTGAGTGTTGATGGGGGGTGGGAGGGGGGGGAGGGGGGGTGATGGGTATTGAGGAGGGCACCTTTTGGGATGAGCACTGGGTGTTGTATGGAAACCAATTTGACAATAAATTTCATATATTGAAAAAAATAAAAAATAAATAAATAAATAAAAACTGAGAACAAACTGAGGGTTGATGGGGGTGGGAGGGAGGGGAGGGTAGGTGATGGGTATTGAAGAGGGCATCTTTTGGGATAAGCACTGGGTGTTGTATGGAAACCAATTTGACAATAAATTTCATATATTAAAAAATATATAAATAAAATAAAATGAGGCAATACATGTTCGGTGGCAAAAAAAAAAAAAAAAAAAAAGAAATGAATGGAGAAAACTGATCTTTCCTACCCTCATCTTCAACATGGATTTTTGAAGTATTGACCTTATATAAAGTTAATAATCCTTTGGAAATAGATAGGCCAAGCAAGAGGAAGTAACCTTGACTCTGCTGACCGAATAAGGGGAAAAGAGGCAGATTTAGGAAAAAACCTCGTAAGTATCATATAAGTAGTTGGCCACACTTCAGATGAAAATATAAGCCCTTGACTAAAGGAGCAATGAGAAGGAATAGGCTATAAGATGAGACCCTTAAGCCAGCAGTTACTGGAGAGGAAGGGCCCTACTGTGAACTGTACAGCCTTAACACTCTCTTTTTCCCAGGCTAAATAGAACCTGCATTTTCCTCCTACCATTTTGCCAGAGACTGGTTTCCACATCTCCAGTTATCCTGGCTGCTGTAAGTGGATACTTTGAGGTTGTCGTCCCTGGAACTAGACCTAGACCTCCTCATCTGGTCTGACTCAGACTACTGTGGGACCAGCCGCAATCCATAACATTGATAGTGTACTCCTATTATTATCAGTTGAGGATTCATGATCATCTTTAATAACTGTACCTACTGTTACGTTGAACTCAAGATACATCTGAAATAGGGTAAGCCTTTGTCTTAGCAGTGTAGAATCAAGGCAAGAAACTGGGGTCACATGTTGGGCTAGGCTGGCTGCTAATACAGGTAAGGATTCACTGGAGCTAGTGAGATGGTGGTTGCATATTTATTAGAAACTATGCCACAGGGCACCTGGGTGGCTCATTCAGTTAAGCATTTGACTCCTGTTTTTGGTTCAGGTCATGATCTCACAGTCATGAGATCAAGCCCTGCATCAGACTCTGCACTGAGCAGACCCTGCTTGGGATTTTCTCTCTCCCTCTCTCTCTCTCTGCCCCACTCCTGTTCTCTCTCTCTCTCTCTCTCTCTCTCTCTCTCTCTCTCTCTCTCAAAATAAATAAATAAATAAATAACTTAAAAAAAAAAAGAAGCTATGCTACATTTTGTAATTGATTCTTACTCTCAGAGAGGGAGCTGGCTGGATTCAGCAATGTGGAATTTGAATCTAGGTGAGGCTGTGTGATTGTGTAGGCTAGGATAGACCTTCAGAAAGCTAGTGCTTATATGGACAAAAGACTTCATATAAACCTACTATGTGACATGGCCATGAGCAAAGGTAACGTGCTGTTGAGCCGCATTCAGGTCCTAGGAGTTCAGGTCCTTGAAGGTGACAGGTCAGTGCTATCTGAAGTCATATATTCTATGCTGATGCCATTATTCAAGAGGGGAAGTGATTGGAATGAAGAAAGGAGTCAAAACCATATTACGTGAGAACAGTTGGAAGAACTGAGGCTGTTCAGCCTATAAAAAATATATATATATAGTTGCAGGGAAAGCATTTTAAGATTTTTAAATGCCTAAACTGCTGGAGTTAAGAAAGGAAAAACAGTTAGACTTAATATTCACAAGGAGGAACCAGGGCCTTTGGGTTGGGAGCATAAACATGCTTCTATCTCTCGGCTTCATTGCCTCCTGTTCCCTGTGGTAACGGTTCTCAAACTGGGGCCAGAGGCCACGGCACCTGGAAAACATGTTGCTCTTTGCAAAATGCCATACTAAAGGAGGAGCTAGGAACAACACTCTAGCAATAGACGTGGCTCTATTATGTGTGTGCAATATAAACATGCCTAAAAAATCCACTGTGGAATTTAGCACGAGCAGCAACCTTCCTACTTTTCTGTTAATATGTGTTTGCTAATCTTTCCTGTCTTTCAGGGCCTATCACAAAAATGCCACATTCTTCATGCATCCTTATCTCTCTTTCAATAAAGTATGAACTGTCCATTCTACCTGTCCTGTGGCCCTAATACATTCTCTTTAGAATTTGAAGTTTATGGTTGCAATTATCCTTATTGTAAATTTCTTTCCTTTTTTTTAAACTTTTTTTTAAACGTTTATTTTTGGCAGAGAGAGAGACACACAGAGCATGAGCGGGGGAGGGGCAGAGAGAGAGGGAGACACAGAATCTGAAGCAGGCTCCAGGCTCTGAGCTGCCAGCACAGAGCCCGACGCGGGGCTCGAACTCACAGACTGCGAGATTGTGACCTGAGCCGAAGTCAGACGCTCAACCGACTGAGCCACCCAAGCGCCCCTGTAAATTTCTTTCTAAGGTAGATGAAAAGATGTTTCCAAAGTACCTGAATCACCTTGTGAAGCGGATTGGGAAAGTCGTTTTTGCCCATTTTACAGATATGCAAGCAGAATCCCAGAAACGGCTTGGCTATTAAACAGCTGGAGGTTGGCATGGCCAGAACATCCTGACTCCCAGGCCCTTGATACAATTTGGGACCTAATTAAATTCTTCATCAACTTAAACTTCTCCACTTGCTTTTGAGGCATCTACTCTAAGTTTTGCTCCTCCTGGCTGGCCATATTTTCTACCATTCATGCCAACTTTCCTTGTGATAGGTCTAACCAGGCCCCTCACCTCCTCTTGTCTATTGGCATCTTAAGGCCAACTCTCCCCACCCTTCTTTTAGGTTTATTTATTTAAGTAATTTCTGTACCCAACATGGAGCTCAAATTCATGACTCCAAGATCAAGAGTCACATGCCCTTCCGACTGAACCAACCAGGAGCCCCAAGACCTCCTCTCCTCTTAAGAACTCTCTCCCCTTTCCTTGTCTGCCTATCCCACCCCCACCTATCCTTCAGAAGACCATATAAACTCCCTTTCTCCAGGGGAAGTCTTCTCTGACTATTCTGGTGAGGTCTCAACCATCCCTAAAGCCTCTAAAACCTCTAGCACATAACTTGATACATATGATATTCTAATTTGGGGGGACCAATTTTATGTGCCATGTTGTGAGTTGCTTTCATGAAACAGAACTACAGAAGAGTGCAACTGGTTTCTTTAAAGATGAGTATGAATGGAGAGGATATTAGGAGGTGATTCTAAGGAGGGGACCTAGTAGAGACCCAGAGGAGAATGAGTAGGTGGGAATTAATGAGTGGAATAGAAAGTACATGTAGAGAATTGTGAGAGATTCAAGGGGATAGATGAATTGGGGCTCTCATTCATTATTCAAAAAATACTATTGTTGGCGGAGGGGGGATGCCTGGCTGGCTCAGTCAGTAAAGCATGTGACTCTTGATCTTGGGGTTGTGAGTTCAAGCCCCACATTAGGTGTAGAGATTACTTAAAAATAAAATCCTATGGGGTGCCTAGGTGGTTCAGTCATTAAAGTGTTTGACTCTTGATTTTGGCTCAGGTCATAATCTCATGAGTTCGTGGAATCGAGACCCATGTCAGGCTCTGCACTGTCAGCATGGAACCTGCTTGGGATTCTCTCTCTCCCCCTCTCTTTCTGCCCCTTCCCTGCTCATGCACATGCACTCCTTCTCTCAGAATAAATAAATATACTTTTTTTAATCTTAAAAAAGTACCATTGGACATTTGTTCTCTGTAAGACACTGTACCAGACACAAGGAATAATGTGATGAATACAGCAAACATGGTCCCTGCCTATATGAGCTGGAAGTCCAGTAGGAGAGATAGATACTAAACAAATGAAGTGTGCTAACAAAATTACAATAACAAACTATGACAAGCGATGAAAAAGACAAGAACAAGATAGCATGAGAGAGAATAATAAAACCTCCCACATTAGACTGGGGATGTCAGGTAAGGCTCCAATGAGAAAGTAATGTTTGGGATCCAAAATTTATAAAGAACTTCCCAAACTAAACAAATAATCCAGTTAAGAAATGGGCAGAAGACATGAATAGACACTTTTCCACAGAAGACATCCAGGTGGTCAACAGACACATCAAAAGATGTTCAACATCATTCATCATCAGGGAAACACAAATCAAAACCACAATGAAATACCATTTCACACCTGTCAGAATAGCTAAAATTAACAACACAAGAAACAACAGGTATTGGCAAGGATGTAGAGAAAGTGGGAACGGTCTTGCACTGTTGATGGGAATGAGAAATGGTGCAGACACTCTGGAGAACAGTATGGAGGTCCCTCAAAAAGTTAAAAATAGAACTATTCTGCAATCCAACAATTGCAGTACTAGGTATTTTTACCCAAATAATACAAAAACACAGATTTGAAGGGGTACATGTACCCCAATGTTTATAGCAAAATTATCAACAATACCCAAATTATGAAAACAGCCCAAATGTCCATTGACTGAAGAATGGATAAAGCAGATATGGTATAGGGGCGCCTGAGTGGCTCAGTTGGTTAAGCGTCCAACTTCAGCTCGGGTCATGATCTCACAGTTCATGAGTTCAAGCCCCGCGTTGGACTCTGTGCTGACAGCTCAGAGCCTGGAGCCTGCTTCAGATTCTGTCTCCCTTTCTCTCTGCCCCTCCCCTGCTCATGCTGTGTCTCTCTCTGTCTCAAAAATAAATAAAAACATTTTTTAAAAAGCAGATATGGTATTTATATACGATGGAATATTACTTAGCCATCAAAAAATATGAAATCTTGCCATTTGCAACGATGTGGATGGAGCTAGAGTATATTATGCTACATGAAATATGTCAGTCAGAGAATGACAAATACCATATGATTTCACTCATATATGGAATTTTGCTTAAGAAGCAAACCAGATGAACATGTGGGAAAGGGGGGGAAAGGGGGGCGGAAATAAGTCATAAAAGACTCTTTTTTAAAAAAATTTTTGTTATTATGTTTATTTATTTTGAGAGAGAGACAGAATGCGAGTAGGGGAGGGGCAGAGAGGGAGACAGAATCTGAAGCAGGCTCCAGGCTCTGAGCTGTCAGCACAGAGCCCAGTGTAGGGCTTGAACCTACGAACTGTGAGATCATGACCTGAGCCTAAGTAGGACGCTTAACCAACTGAGCCACCCAGACACCCCATAAGAGATTCTTAACAACAGAGAATGAACTGAAAGTTGATGGAGGGAGGTGATGAGTCGCTGAATTCTGTTCCTGAAACCAATGTTGTGCTGTGTGTTAACTAAAATTTAAATAAATATTTAAAAAGAAAAAAAAAAAGATAGGGCGCCTGGGTGGCTCAGTTGGTTGAGCATCTGACTTCGGCTCAGGTCATGATCTCGCGGTCTGTGAGTTGGAGCCCCAGTTGGAGCCTGCTTCAGATTCTGTGTCTCCCTCTCTCTCTGCCCCTCCCCCACTCATGCTTTGTCTCTCCCTCTGTCAAAAATATATAAACATTAAAACAAAATTTTAAAAAGAAAGAAAGTCATGGTTGGGGCACCTGGCTAGCTTAGTCAGTAGAGCATGGGATTCTTGATCTCAGGGTTGTAAGTTCAAGCCCCACATTGGGTGTAGTGATTACTTAAAACTAAAATCTTTTTTTTTAAGTTTATTTATTTATTTTGAGAGAGAGAGAGAGGGAGAGAGAGAATCCCAAGCAGCCTCTGCACTGTCAGCACAGAGCCTTTTGCAGGGCTCAAACTCATGAACTGTGAGATTAAGACCTGAGCAGAAATCAAGACTCAGACGCTTAACTGACTGAGCCACTCAGGTGCCCCCCCAAAAAAAATCTTTAAAAAAAAAAATCTAAAAAAAAAATCTTAAAAAAATAAAAAGTAATGTTTGAGCTCAGACCACAGAATGAAAAGGACCTGGAATCCCTGACAAGGAGTGACTTGCTACATGTTCTCCGGTGGGGTGGGGGCTCCCAGATTTGGTAGTCTGAATCTCTTACAAATTGACCTTTCTCCATCCTCTCCCTTTACAGCATTAGGTAAGTTTTCAGGAGTAAAGGACATAGAAGAATGTAGGAGGGCTGGTCCAGCCTGTCTCTCATAGGTAGCAGAGCTGATGACTGTGCTGCTAGCTTTGTTGTGAGACTGGAGGAGCTATTAATGGAGTTGTGGTGTGTGACGTGTAATATTTAGTGAGCAACTTGACTGTCACAACGAAGAGCTCCTACCTGAGTCTTCCAACATTATATGACTTGCCCACATCCTCCTGGAGATGGAAAAAAATATCTGGAGCTCTTGGAGGGAGGAAAGAGTGCCAGCCTGGATGTCTTGTTCTCTGTGGGTTAGGCACGGGGTTCATATTCTCCTTACCACGAAAGTCAAATGCTACAAGCTATTCTGTCCAGGGGCAGACCTGACTCCAGTGGGAAAGCCAGCAGCCACACTGGCATGTAGATTGCAGCAGCTAGTGAGAAGGGCCTCTACTGGGCCTCTTACAAACTCCAAAGGTGTTCGCTAAGGATTTCAGCTTCCAGAAAGTCCTCTCTGCCCTCAGCTGTCCTGCTGCTTCCAGCCCTGGCTCAGAGGATATCATAAGCTCAGAGAAAGGCCAAGTGGGGATAATGATGTGGGAAGGTGGTGGTGGTGATCAGTGGCTTGGGAAAAAAGAGGAAGAATTATGTGGAGTCAGGAAGGGAGACTAAGTTGGGAGGTGATAGTCAAGGTAGTAAACAGCGGCACCAAAGGGAACCGGTCAGGAACCATCTATCCATCTCCCTGTCAACTTCCTAATGGAACCTCATGTTTCAGATCCTTTATTTGCCAAGGGACTGAACTATAGCAGTGAGGCAGTCTCAGGGAACTCCTACAAGAATTGGCTTGTGTATCCTTGAGGGGCTATGGAGATGAGGGTGACCTACTGAGGGGCACTGGCCTCAGGGCAGGAGCTGTACACAGCTGTGGTAGAAAGTTGGCTGGGTACATTCTAACTTTACCACTTTTGTTATGACCTTTAGCCAAGCTCCTAAACTCTTTCAGGCTATTTATAAAATAAATAAGATCACGTACATGAAAATGAACTGCAAATTACCCTCTCATTTCTGATCTAAGGGTTGATGGCAATTAAGGGGTTGGTGTTTTCCATTTATTGGTCAGTGGTTCCCAAGGGAGCTTTTATAGGAGAGGGTGAAAAGATGGCTTATTCTTCTCATCATCAAATGAGGAGAGCCCCTGGCCTCCTTGACAAGGCCATGATGAGACCAGGCTAGAGATGGAAGTAATCTGTGCTCCCATTGATTCCCAAAGGGGTTCCATTGACTAGAGGAGTCCTGCTCTGCCCCTCTGTACCATGACTGTTTTAGAATTCTTTTGGCAGAGTGGGGCCTTCCTGGAAAGCCCCAGTACTGATGTTAGAGGAGGATGTCCTGCTTCTGTTTCAGCTCCCATGGGCCAACTTTCAGGGCCCAAGAAACAATTGAAAATGTCCACGTTGCTACTATTCTCCCCAGTGGGGACTTGAGAAGGTAGTTTCTAGTCTGCAGACCTTCAAATTTTAAAAATGTTTTGCTATGGAAAATCTCAAGCATATGCAAGGTAGAGGAAAAGGTAAAATGAATTCCCTAGTACTCACCCAACTTCACCGATGATCAACCCAGGGCTAACCTTGTTTTACCTATACCCCACCCCCTAGATTACTGTGAATAATTATTTCATTTATAACCCTGTCTGTCTCCTATATTTCTGCAAGCTGGTAATTATATCTCAAGGTCTGATTAGATTCAGATTCAACTTTTTTGTGAAGAATACTTCTGAGGTGTGCTGTGTACTTCCTAGTGCATCACATCAGGAAGGAGGTGCAGGACATATGGGTTGTCCCACCTTTTGTGAAATTCAGATTAACTAGTGGTATAGTTAGTCTAATCTCTCCATCACAAATGTTGCCTTCAGCCTTTCACTTAAAGTTTTGAGCAACCATTGCTGGTCATTGCCTCAGTCCATTGTCTAATCAGGAGTTTCTTTTACATATGCACAGCAAAGAACCCCTGTCAATGTTCTGTCAAAGAACCCCTGTCAATCCCCCACAGGTATTACAGATATCTCTAGGCCTTTCTCCTTTAGGCCCTACTTTTTCTATCACTGCCCTTATCCTATACCATCATTTCCTACCTTATCAGCCCAAGATGTCCCTAGAATGTCTTCAGACCACAGGTACTCACCCTGCTTCACGAACGCTTATTTGGAGTCTCTTCTCACTGAGGCAACACTATCTCCCCCACGAAGCTTCTGCATCTGCTCTCTGTGAATCCTGCTAGACCTATGCTTGACCATGCTAGAGTGTGGAGGCAAGTCTAGTGTTTTCCTCCTCTGGGAGAGAATTCAGCAGGGGCTGGGTTTATTTTACCTTTCCAGGGATTTCTAAGCAGCCTTCTTCTATGCTGAAGACAGACTTTCTCACTTGTTTCCTGAGCTTCCTGCTCCAGCCTGGGTCCTGGCAAGGACCCAGGCCTGATTTCCTGTTTAGCTGGGCTGTGGGCTGTGAGAAGTTGGAGGAGGGGTGGGGCAGGCAGCTCTAGCAGCTCTAGCAGCTCTAGCTCTTAGGCCCTTTTCGCTTTCCAGCCAACTTAAAAAAAATCTATGAGAGCAAGAACACAGCTATCTCCTTCTAGTACTTTAGCATTCCTGTGCTGCTCAGGATCTTCACTCTTAGTTTCTCCCCTTACAAAGGAAAGATTGGAAGACTGTACACTCTGTGCGCATGTGCCCCAGACAAACACACTGTATATACTATGGGTGCTGTAAGCTAGCTAACCAGGAAGGCACATAGAGGTTGAGAGCTTCTTCCTGCAAAGCTGAACCTACCTCAGGGCCCTGCCCCTGCCCACAGGAGTGCTGTGCCTCCAACCACCCCATCTTAGTAGCTATTGATGCCTTAGTCACTATGTCCAATCAATGCGTGGAGCAGCTGATGGGGCAGGGAATCTGAGATGTGGAGGCTGGCTAGGGACCTGGCTATGCAGCCACCAGAAAACATTAGGAGTTCTGTAGTGACAGCCTGTCACCAGTATAGGATTTCTTATGAGAGTCTCACAGCCCTGAATGTCCCACTCACATTCCTCTTTATCCCTAGTTCTTCCTTGGTCAATGGTTTTGAGAAGAGACCTGTTGCACATTACTTTTTTGCTCCCTTCTCCTGAATGGCCACAGCAGGAATTGTGTGAAGCCCTATCCCTTTATCCCCATGAAAGGAGGTATCAGAGGAAAGTGTTGCCAAGTAGTAGGTATGCCCAGTACAGCCCCTTACATTTCAACAGCTTCCCCCTTGCTTAACTTGGCCTGCAAAGCCTTATGTCTGGTTCCTGACTTCTTCTCCAGCTTACCTCATACCACATTAACCCCAATCACTGCATCCAACCTTACTGGCTTTTCCTCCATTTCTCTGATGTCCCAGACTCCATTCTGTTTTAGTGCCTTCGCACATGTTGTTCCTTATGCCTAGAATGTTTTCCCTGTACCTTCTACCTTTTTTGGTTGACTCTTACTCATCATCTTTCAGGTCTTAGCTCAGCTATAGTTTCATCACAGAGGCTTCCTTCAGACTCTAGACTTTGTCAGTGGCCTTCTCCTTATTTTACTTTTTGCATTTATAATTTTGCATATGTTTGTATGAGTATGCTATTCATATGGATCCTTTTGAAGGCCAAGTTTCATGAAGGCAGAGATCATATCTACTTTTACTTCCCATTATGTCTCTTGTGCCTCGTAAGGTGACTTACACACAGTAAAAATTTACTAGATATCTGTCGAATTAATTAACTAATTAAATCTTCTTGTTCCCTTTATTTAGTAACCTCATGTCACATCTTACTATTATATTCAACCGTACACCCTGTGATGTGTGCCTTGCTGTTTATGGGCACTTACTGTCAGGGTACACACATTTTATTTAATCCCGTCCACAATATGAAGAAGGTATACTCTTAGTCTACAAAGAAGGCAAGTGAGACCCAAGGTCACACAGCTAATAGATAGCAATGCCCAGATTCAAGCCCAAGTGTGGAGTCAAAGCCTGTGCTCTTAACCATAACACTACACTGCCCCCTTTTGGCAGTTTGGAGAGTTATCACTGGCCTTTTTCAGTCACTACTAGGTCCTGGTTAATTTCAACCCTGATTATTTCAATCAATACTTTTTGGAACTTACAGCCCTAAAAATCCATGATCCAGTTTCAGTCCTTCTGCTTTTGGGCCAGGTTGTGGAAGTATACAGGGAAGGGAATTCAATCTGTACTCCCCAGTGTCCAAGGGTGCATGTGTCTCGGGTCTGTTTTCCATCTGTTTTCCGTAGGACCTCTGTAGCCTCCAGGGCTTAATGCAGTGTCCTATTTTAAAGAACAGAAAGTTCAGCTGTTAAAACGGCCTAATGGACAGTGGTCTGGGGAATAAGTACAGCCTGATTAAGATTCTAGGAAAGATCATTGAGATGGGGAGAGATTGTCTTTTTGTGATTTAGTCACTAAAGATAGAGCTCTGGAAATTGGCTTCAAGTATTTCTTAGGAAACAGACTCAGTAAGAGGACAATATCTCTTGCTGTTGATTAGAAAAACTCAAGTTAGTATCCCAAGCTCTTTTTTAGTGGCCAGGGAATTCTAACACTGGCCCTGTAAAGAGGGTAATATTACATCCCTAGAAGGAAAAGGGATGTTGGAGTGCCTGGGTGGCTCGGTTAGTTAAGCATCTGACTCTTGACTATGGCTCAGGTCATGATGCCAGGGTCATGGGATTTAGCCCATGTTGCACTCCATGCTGAGTGTGGAGCCTGCTTAAGATTCTCTCTCTCCCTGGGGTGCCTGGGTGGCTCAGTCGGTTAAGTATCCATCACTGGATTTCAGCTCAGGTCATGATCTCACAGTTCATGGGATCAAGCCCACATCGGGCTCCAAGCTGAGAGCTTGGAGCCTGCTTGGGATTCTCTCTCTCCTCTCTCTGCCCCTCTCCCCACTTGCATGTGTGTGGGGGAGCTCTCTTTTTCTTTCTCAAAATAAATAAATAAACATTAAAAAAAAAAAAAGATTCTCTCTGCCCCTCCTCCCCCCCTAAAAAAAAACAAAACCAAGAATGGTAACTCACCAAAGATCATATAATCAGCTATCCTTAAAACTAATCTAAGTCTTTCTAACTTCAAAACCTGAGTATTCCCCACCTCCTGTTGGGAAGTACTGTATATATTGTCACAGCCTTTCTGGGAAAACAGCTGGCAATATAATGTGTGCATACCCATTGACCCCTTCAAAAATTCTACTTCCAGGAATTTATTAAACTAAAGAAATAGGGGCACCTGGGTGGCTCAGGTGGTTAAGTGTCCATCTCTTGACTTCTGCTCAGGTCATGATCTCATGGTTCATGCGATTAAGCCCCGGGTTTGGCTCTGCGCTGACAGTATGGAGCCTGCTTGGGATTCTCTCTCTCCCTCTCTCTCTGCCCCTTCCCCATTCACACATGCACACACTTACTCTCTCTCAAAATAAATATAAATAAACGTTAAAAAAATAAATGGATAAGTGTATAAAGACTTTTTTATAAGATATTATAAGATATTATAAGATATTATAGTAGCTATAAATTAATAGTAACAATATTATAACATTATATTACACTGTTGTAATAGCTGCAACATAATAATGGGTGGGGGGAGAAACAACATAAATCTCCATCAATGGGAACTGATTAAATAAATCATGATACATCCATCCATCCCACAACATATGTATAGGCAGCCTTTTTTTTTTTTAACAGTTAATTTTAAAATAAGTTTTTTAAGTTTATTTATTTGAGAAAGAGCACATGAGCTTTAGATGGGGAGGGGAGAGAAAGAATCCCAAGCAGGCTTTGCGTTGTCAGTGTGGAGCCCAATGTGGGGCTCAAACCCACAAACTGTGAGATGATAACCAAGAGTCAGACACTTAACCAACTGAGCTACCCAGGTGCCTTAGGCAGTCTTTTAGAAGGAGGAAGAGATAAAATCCAATATGGATTGACATGAAAAGATGTCCAGATATATATCTTTTTTTATTGTGTTAAAATACCTATAACATAAAAGTTACTATTTTCATATATCATTTGGAATGTGGATGATATGATTCATCTATGCCTACCCAGAAGATATAGCATTTACTTCATAGTTCCCATATTTTTCAATCAGGTATGCACATCAACAAGTTGGTGAAATGAATTGGCTATGGAAATGCTGCCAGATACCTGGATGCCACCCGTCTGGCCAGTCTTGTTCCTTCTGGGCACCCCAAGTTTTGAATGGACTGGCCGTACTTCACTCAGTTCTTCTCACTTCCTTCTTAAGTTCTATAGAGCTCTGTAGCTTTGGGAAGGCAGGCATTTCTTTGAAAACAGAATGCCATCACACCAATTAGATACATTTCTGTTTCTTATTTCCTTTTTAGAGATCTCCCACAGTCTCACTTTCACCACTGGGAAGCAAGGGAACAAAATTATTCTCACATTGCCCAAGGTAAAGCCATGATCACTGATGTGTCAATATTCTGAGTGGTTCTCTTTGGCTTCTGGCCTTGCTCCCATTAGTGTTGCTGCTTATTGTGGTTTTCAGTATGGCCTTTTTATGAGGTAAAGTAGGAAAGGGGTCAGGAAACTTGGGACCTAGCCCTGGCTAGGGGACTTTAGGAGAGCTGATCAGCTTTGCAGGGTTTCCTTTTTTCTTCTCTGTAAAATTGGGGTAAAGAATAGATGCTGGATTTTTAGGGCAGTGAAAATATTCTGTACGATACCATAATGATGGATACATGTTACTTTACAATTGTCCACACCCATAGAATGTATAACATCAAGAGTGAATTTAGTTGATTATGATGTATCACTGTAGGTTCATCAGTTGTAACAGATATACCACATGGTGGAGGATGTTGGTAATGGGAGAGGCTATGTATATGTGGGTATACATAGGGGGTATACAGGAACTCTCTGTACCTTCCCCTCAATTTTGCTGTAGACCTAAAACTGCTCTTCAAAAAGATAAAATCCTTTATTTTTAAAAGATATACTATTTCTATCTCTTAGGATTGTCAGATTTAATGAAATAATAAAGAAAAAGTTTTGAAAGCATAAGTTGCAATGCAAAGATAAAGATCTATATTTTTCTGGATTTAACCTTTTCTGACTTGCATTGTAAACTCTTAAGAGGCATGTCTCGAAATCTGTTTCCTATGATGTAGCAACTTAATAGGGAGATAGAGATACTGAACAATCAGGAAAAGCCACTTCATTCTATTTTTTATGTTTATTTATTTTTGAGTGTAGGGGGAGGGAGGAGCAGAGAGAGAGGAAGACAGAATCTGAAGCAGGCTCCAGGCTCTGAGCTATCAGCACAGAGTCCAAAGCAGGGCTAGAACTCACAAATCGGAGATCATGACCCAAGCTGAAGTCTGATGCTTAACTGACTGAGCTGCTCAGGAGCCCCCAAAATCCACTTCATTCTTAAAACCAACCTGAGGAAAGCAGAGGGCAGAGGAGAGTCAGATACTCATTTCTGTTTTAACCACTTAGGTATTGTTTTAATTCTCCCCATTGAACATGCCTTACTTTTGTAAGTTAAAGAAGCCAATAAAGACTTTTTTAATGGTGGGGCGCCTGGGTGGCTCAGTCAGTTAAGCATTTGACTCTTGATTTCAGCTCAGGTCATGATCTCATAATTCGTGAGTTGGAGACCTGCTTCAGGCGCTGTGCTGACAGTGCAGAGCCTGCATAGGATTCTCTTTCCTCCCTCTCTCTCTCTTTGCCCCTACCCTGCTTGCGCATGCGTAGTTGTGCGCCCTCACTCTCAAAAAATAAACTTAAAGATTTTTTTAATGGCTTAAAATGATGTAGTTAGGGCTAGATAGAAATTGGAAGTCATCTGCACATAGAGCTAACAGCTGCAGCAAAGAGAACAAAGGATTTAGAAAGATAAGCAATTGGAAAAGCAGCTAGATTGTCAAATTGGGCCATATTATTAAAACTATCGAATGTTAGGTCAAGGAGTTTTTAAGTAGTGGGAGCCACTGAAAGGTCTTGAACAAGGGAATGTTGTAATCAGAGCAGTGTTTAATTTCCAGAAGAGTAATTTAAGAGTAATGCATAGGATGAGTTGGAGGAAGAAGAAATAGTTTGGGCAGATAAGTGGGTTACTCTTGCAGTGGTCCTGAAGTAAGTTAATAAGGAAGAAATTGTTACAGTAGGTTCATGATTAGCTTGCCAGAGGGATAAGGAGAAAACAGGTGGGTCAAAATGACTTCCCAGTCAGGTCAAAAGGAGACAGGAGTCAACTTGAAAAAGGTTCCAGTGGCCAAAGTTGGAACAATTTGAACAACAAAATAAATAGTGGTAGTATTGGATTATACCCCCCAAAAGAAAATATATGTGTATTAATCCATACTGGTATAAATAAATGGCTGAATAAATAATTGAAGGAGAAGGAACATTTTCAAGAATTATGATTTGTTATGTAAAAGTATTTTATGTAGAAGTATTTTTTTTTTTTTTTAGAAAGAATGAGGGGAATTTAAAAATTACCTTTAGGGGCACCTGGGTGACTCAGTCAGTTAAGCATCCAACTCTTGATTTCAGTTCAGATCATGATCTCATGGTTATGGGATCAGGTCCTACGTGGGGCTCTGTGCTAACATCATGGAGCCTGCTTGGGTTTCTCTCTCTCTCTCTCTCTCTCTCTCTCTCTCTCTCTTTCTCCCTCTCTCCCTCTCTCCCTCTCTCCCTCTCTCCCTCTCTCCCTCTCTCCCTCCCCACTCATACTCTCCCTCTGTCTCTCTCAAAATAAATAAACTTAAAAAAATTACATTTAGAACATCATAGTAATAATTGCTGCTGGCAAGATCCACTGATTGCTAAAACTAGTGGGTGAAACTTTAAGGAGAAACAACATATTTGCACAGCCTATAAGAACCTCAACCAAAATATGTATTAATTACCATGGTAGTTTTAACATATATCCACAAATTCTTTGATACTCCTCCTCTAGAAAGTGGAGCTTAATTCTCCCTCGACTGTGGCCTGGACTTAGTGACTTGCTTCTGACTAATAGAGAATGGTCAAAATAAGAGAAAAATAGTAACTATAGTGGAGAAATCTGGTAAACACCACCCCAAGTAATTAAAATTAGTATCACCAGCAGTAAGTCATATACCCCCTGATATGCTGTGATACAAAGGACACATCACTTATGTGGTATTCTTCCCCCAAATCCATAACCTCAGTCTAATCATGAGAAAACAAGGCACATCAAAATTGTTGGAATGTTTTATAAAATACCTAACCAGTACTCCTCAAAAGTCAAAGTCATGAGAGTCAGGAAAAGACTGAGAAACTAAGGAGACCATGGAGACATATTAATGAGAAGCAATATGAAACAGAAAAAGGGATATTAATGGAAAACTGGAGAAATTTGCATAAAGTCTATAGTTTAGTCAATACTATTGATTTGATCAATGTAGATTTGATCAATGTACCACGATTATTTAAGATGCTAACATTAGAGAAAGCTGGGTGAAGAATGTACAAGGATTCTCTGCACTGTCTTTGTAACTCTTCTTTAAATATAAAATTATTTCAAAATAAAAGGTTTTTTTTTAATGTTTTGAGTTAATTTAACTGGGAAAGTGGTTTGTACCATTAACAAGATAAGGGTAGTCAACAGGATGAACAAGGCTGGGGGGCACAGCAGGGGATGACATCAGTGGAAGTCATAGGCAGTTGGAAATGTTGGTCTGGAGTTTAACAGGTCAGAGCTAGAGATATATATTTGGAGGCCAAACCCAGAGAGATATCACTTGAAATAATAAGTTTATAATATTATATTACATTTCTACATGCCAAGAGAGAACATGTGTAAAGAGTCAGTGATCACACTGAGGAAAGGATCTATGTCTAGGGTATGCGAGGAAGAACAGTAGGGAGGCTGGTCAAAACAGATAGGGATAGGATGTTTTTATAAAAGCCAAAGGAAAATAGAATTTCCAGAAATATCTGGTCAGCAATGTCCAATGATACTGAAAAGTGATGGAAGATCACCTGAGAAAAGACCATTGGATTTTAATTAGGACCTCAAGTGCTGACCTCCAGGAGAACAGAGTTAGTAGAGCAAATATGGAGAGATGGGGGTGGTAGACATAGGAATCAAATGGCCAGGACTTAGTGAGGAAGCAGGCTTGCCTAAACCAGGCAAAGGGACTTGTGTGGGTGCCAAGGGGGAAGAAGCCCTGGAGGAAAGTAGGATGCTCCTCGGCAGGGAAGCAGAAAGTACTAACCAGAGCAAGTAGGCCAAAAGGCTGGGGCCCAAAGTTTAAGAAGAGGAGGAACCTTGACCACAAAGCCTTTGCCATTTCCTGGCTATGGAACACAGGCTGAAAGATAGAAGCTCTGGATCAAGAACTACTTTTTTCCTTCCTGAGCTAGGAAGCCATTCTATTTCCCAAGTCCCAGCTTGTCATCACTGTGGCCTAGAAAGTTAGGCCAGAAAGAAAATGAAATAAATTGAACTTATTTATCCTCTCTTCAGCTTTTCTCTGAGATGGAGAATAGTCTGTTTTAAAATTAGGCATCAAGCAGTATTGCAGAGTGATTTCTATGGGGGTATATGTGTGTGTTTTATAAAAGCTACCCTGTATTGACTGCCTACCATGTGTCAGGGACTGTGGTAAGCACTAAATATACATGATCCAATTTAATCTTCCCACCAAGCTTTTGAGATGAGTACTATTATATTATGTTAAATATGAAAAACAGGGTGAGGAAGCTGAGCACTGAGAACTAGAACTAAGGCTGGAAGACTGGGGGCGCCTGGGTGGCGCAGTCGGTTAAGCGTCCGACTTCAGCCAGGTCATGATCTCGCGGTCCGTGAGTTCGAGCCCCGCGTCAGGCTCTGGGCTGACGGCTCGGAGCTTGGAGCCTGCTTCGGATTCTGTGTCTCCCTCTCTCTCTGCCCCTCCCCCGTTCATGCTCTGTCTCTCTCTGTCCCAAAAATAAATAAAAAACGTTGAAAAAAAAATTAAAAAAAAAAAAAAAAAGGCTGGAAGACTGAAGAAATGCAGACCACCAAGGCTCTACTCATTCTTCCAGCTCTGATCCACTGTTGTACCAGGGGTCCAGTCAAGAATGTGTCTGTCTCCTTCCTAGATAGGCTAGAAATCCAATCTAAATAGCCATCTACAGCAGCTCCCTACTCCAGGTGGCCAGATGGGAGCTCCAGAACACTGTTGTCTCCCAAGACCTTTACACAGTGGCCAATTGGTTCTGGGGTCACTACAGTTGGTGTGGCTGGTTCAGGGACTGGCTTTGGAATAGGATTTGGTAGCTTTATATCATTGGCTATGCTAGGACCTCTCAAGCAACATCTCTTCTCCTATGTTATTCTGGGCTTTGTCCTGTCTGATGGCCACCTTCCTCATCTTCTTCACCATGTGAGGGTCTGTGAGGGGCACCTACCCATCCCTGCTGCTTCAACTCCAGACCATGCCTGTACTAGAGTGAACTCAGTTTTATTATTAAACACAGTATTTCTCTAAACCTCCCCCTCCCACTACCAAAAAAAAGTTGAAAAACAGACCCAGTAAGGTTAGAAATGTGATCATGATTGCACAGATAAATGGCAGAGGTAGAACTTACTCTAAAACTCATACTTTTAACCATTTCACTATATTGCCTCTTACCAACACTCATGCACATGCACACACACACGTGCACACACATACAAAAGGGCCTAGGCTGTGTGCCAAGGGCTATAGATGGTGGGATTAAGGTTTTCTTCTTCTTTTTTTCTTCTTTTTTCTTCTTCTTTTGTGCTTATCTGGAATTTTTATAGTGACAATGTATTCCTCTTGAATCCAGAAAAAGAAATATTTTATTTATTTAAGTCTAAAGTTTTGGTACTGTTTGCCAGATTTCCGTAATATCCATGGTGAGAACAAAGCAGATACATTATGCTAACATGCAGACAAAGGAGACTATACCATCTCTGTAGCAGTACAGGCTCTGCAGTTACAGAGCAGAGAATCTGGCATGTGTGTATGTGCATGCATGCATGCATGCTTGTGTGTGTGTGTGTGTGTGTGTGTGTGTGTACAAGCACATGTGTGCAGTGGCCACTGAAGTGAGGAGAGGAATGGCTGATCTGTCTGAAGATGTGCCACATGGAGACCTCTTTCCTTTCCCTATGACCAGCCACCTTGCCTGAGCCAGACCCATTTAGTCCTGAGCTTCCAGAAGTACTACAAGATACTTTTCACATACACCAAGATCCTTAATCTCAACCTTATAATCACTTGTTGAAAATCTGACTAGGGAGCCAGGCTGCTGGCATGAAGCCCAGGCTGCAGCTATATAGAATGACTTGAGTCACTACTTCAAGCAATGGGTCCAACCATTTAAGGTCAGTGTTAACTGGCATGTGGGGCTTTTGTTCAGAGACTCCTAGGTCTTCAGGTGGTGGCAGTTCAGGACCCTGGATAGCTCCTAGAAGAGCCCAGTCTCTGCCAGGTCTGAAAAGACTAGGTGCTTGAGTCATTAAGGCCCTTGCTTCTTTAATTTTGAATAGCCTTTCTATACATGTCTCTGGCTTCTTCTGTCTCCAGGATCTTCCCTATGAATCCAGGGACTCCCCCTTATCCTTTCCAGCCCTTGCCCCACCTTCTTCCACTCACATCTAGCCTGACCAAACTCTCTCTGTTGAGGTCACTATCACTCTGAAGGTGAAATAAGCTTTCAAGACAGCATCTGAGCTGTCCCTGGTTAGGGTCTCACACCCCAATACCTCAGAGCTGTAGAATTTTGGAGGGATGGTAAGAATCTAGTGGAACAAGGGAGTGTTAAAAGGACTTTTGTCTCTAATACATCTGCATTCCCATCTTTAATCTGGTATGTGAGGCAGGGGAAACTAAAGAGAAGCACTGAGCAGATTTCAAGGTCTGCGGCTGGAACGTTTCATGAGATTTCACTCTGTACAATCAGCCTGGCAGTGGTGCACACTTGACTTAAAGTGTTTTGGATTTTTTGTTGTTGTTGTTGTTATTGTTGTTGTTGTTTTAGGGTAAGAGCGTTGACATAAGGTGTATAGGGGCAAGTGTAGCAAATAGAAACAGAAATGAAACTAGTGAGTCTGGAGGTTCTCAGCCTGACACCCTCACCCTAGCCATGCACTTGGACCCTAGGCAAAAGAAAGGTAATATTGTAGAGGGGTTTCCCTCCTGATTCCCCAAATCATCTAGAGGAGGGGTGTACGAGGAATCTGGAAGGGCAGAGGAATCACAGTCACCTACTAGGGATTGGATTTTCTAGTTGATAGTTCCTTTTCTACTTCCAGGCCTCTTCCATAGCTAAATTAATCAAAGCCAGCAAATGAGGTTACCGTGTTCTCACTTTGATTGCCTCGGCTGGTGAGTAAGGAGGGAAGGTAGGTCTACCTGGATTGAGGCTGAGTGAAAGCACTGAGGATCCTATCCCTCCAACAACCCTTGCTCTGGGCCTTGTGTAAGGCTCTCCTCCATTGCTTTCTTCACCTCTCATACTCTTAGATCCCTTATTGAAAGAACTGTCTGAACTAAAAGGCCATTACATGCTTTATACCCCCAAAGAACCTCCTGGTCAAAGAAACAGGTGCAAAAGCAATACTAAACCACCAGAGAACAGCTGCAGGCTCCTTCTCTTAACACTGGACAATCAAAATGGGACAGGCAAGGGCAAGGAGGAGAAAAGAGCATATGGTGTTTGCTGAGCCATGAGTAGACCTGACAAGAGTTTGGGCTGGAAGGACTAAGACTGCCTCCACTCTACCTGAAGAGGTTTGGCTGGATAATACTCCTGAAGATGGGAGTATTAACAATGTAGTAACTAAGTTATGGATGGAAAGATGTTCAGAGGATCTAGATCCAGACTGTCCCTCAGCCAGGCCCCTCTCTTGCCTGTGGAAACAGTGTTTTCTAGCTTCCAGGAGAGGCCCTTGCTATGGGATTAAGCACAGGCTATTGACATATAAGCAAGCCTAGACAAGAAACAAGAACAGATGAGGACTCTGTCAGATCCCAAGAGAGTTGCTTGTGTTGGTTTTTGTTCAAGTAGAACAGGCCTAACCTCAGCCAGAACTTGCTTTTGGCCTGTTTTCTCAGGGGCAAAGCCTTCCCCATGTTTGCCTTCCTTAACAGAGGATGCTCTGTATTCATTGTTTTATTAGGAGCAGTGATTATGTGACCACAAACCTTACTAAATTAAATATAGTCCTGAGCACTCAGAAGAAGAAAAAGCTCAGGACTCAGGGGAAGGAGCAGCTGGCTAGAAAGAAGAGTCCACGAATTCTAATTCCCGGGCTGCCATCTGGCATTGACCTGGGACAACTCATTTACTCTCTGCCCTGGAGGCTCTTTCTGGAATCTCAGGGCCTGAATAAAAACAGGCCTGGGAACTCAGAGAGTGAAATGACCTGTCTAGACTCTCTAAGTCAGTGTAGTTCACAGGCAAACCTGGAATCCACTAAGCCCTACTCTCCAGCCAGAGGCTGTGCTTACTGTTCAGGGAGGTTTCTTGTATTTTCCTTTGCTGTCTCCTTGCCCTTATGTATGAACTCCCAAACGTTCCCATGCCTTGGGTGGCTCACTGCCTGGTACGCATGGTTGTAAGCCCCAGGTTGTCAAAACAGACAGAATCAGAGCAGCCCTGCCCCTATCTCCCTCCAAAGGATTTTCTGATGGTTTGGTTCCAAGCTAGCTTCCCACTCCTCTGAAACTTGATAGTAAGAGTTGGGCCTTACTCATTTGATGATGATGTATGTATATCAGCAAGCAAAATATGAGCCTGGACCTTAAGTCTCAAAGAAAGTTGTGTGTGCTTAGCTGTTGATCAGCCCCCACAAGTAGTCAACCTGGAGTTGAGCTGCTGCATTGGCCATGGGCCTTAAGTGAGTTTTAACTAGGCCAAACCTTCAGGCAAGCAAGGGAGTAAGTGAGGATTTGGGGACTCCTACTTTGGCTCTTCTCCAAAATAACTTCCTGGAAGGCAATCTTTCAGCCCCTAGGCTTACATACAGAAGTGACCCTACAAAGAGTACACAATACATCTGTCTGGGACACCATTAGACAAGGCCCTGGCACAACCTGGCAGGCCACTGGACTTTTGCCACCTCTGTTTCAGAAAGAGCCTTGCTATGGCTCAAACCAAATAGAAAGCAATCTGTTTGTCTATTATCAGATCACAGCCCTTCATTCTCTATGCTAGGCACTGGGAGGACACAGAAGAACTAGGCATGGTCCCTGCCTTCGTGAACATTTGTTAAATAAATTATGCAAGTATTCACTGAAGTAAAATTTGATAAGTACATAAAAGAAATGGAAGGGGGGTAGTGCTGTGAGAGTATATTATAGAGGGACCTAACCTATCCTGGTATTAATGAAAAAATTTTTTTCTTAATTTTTGAGAGAGAGAGAGAGACAGAATGTGAATGAGGGAGGGTAGAGAGAGAGGGAGACACAGAATGTGAAGTAGGCTCCAGGCTCTGAGCTGTCATAACAGAGCCTGATGCAGGGCTCAAACTCGTGAACTGCGAGATAATGACCTGAGCTGAAGTCAGATACAGCTGACTGAGCCACCCAGGTGCCCCCGTGCAAAGCTTTTTATAAGAGATGATGTGTCAGCTGAAGCCTGAAGGAGAAGTAAGGTGTAGCCGGAAGGGGAGCATGAGGCAGGAAGGCTCTTCATGCTCCACCAGCAATGAAGACCAGTGAGGCAAAATGTAGTAATGGGGGTGGGTGGGGAGAGTGACACAGGATTAAGTTGGGGAAATGAGAGGAAAAGTAAGTGACTGCTTCTTTGCCACCATTTCTAGCCCAGTCTGAATTGCTCCTTTCAAAAAAAAAGGGCTGGTTGAGACCCACCCAAACTGCTATGACATACCCCCCCGCCCCCCCGGGGAGGCTGGTGCTTCTTCCATCTCCCCAGCACAGGGGATTTTCATAGGAATGCTCAGAAGAGGCACTTTCAGCCCCAGCATAGGGTTCACACAAATGGAGGGGTCTTCACCTGGCAGCGTGGCTCAGAGGAGGGGGGTGGACAAGAACTTTCCCTACAAATCCTCTCTGTATGTTTTTCCAGTACTTTGAACTACTTATTAATCTATGACAGAAGCCATTTCCTCATTTTGATGGTTCTGCTGGGAATTCCGCCCCATCACCCCCCTCCTGTGGTAGATAAAAAATGTCAGCTTTCAAGATTTTATACTTGGATTTCAGAATCTAAATTGCATTACTACATCCGGTGAGACGGCGCCATTCCCTGTTCCTATCTACGTGCTCCAGGCACCATGAGGCTGATAACATCAGCGTGTCGAAGCAGCTCGATCCAGACAATTTGCAGCTGGCTGGGGCTAGGGCAGAGGGGGTGGGTGGCAAAATTCTCTCAGAATCCAGAGCAGCCCAGGGTTGACTGGATTTTCAGGTTCTTTCTACAGACTATTAGTTCTCCTATCTGTAGAGAGAGAGTTTGTCTTGGTCCCACCTAGATGTAACAAGGAATTGTAAAGTACTCTCCTAAACATTGATAGGATAAAATCACTAAAAGCCAATGCTCAGGTTTTCCTTGGAGTGAAAGATAGAAGAGAATAGAGGGAAGAGTAGAAGTCATAATATGAACAAGTGAAATTGGGTGTCCATATAGAATCCAAAATACTCCTGGAAATGGTTACTCTGTACTTCCTTGAAGCCCTGATGTGAGGCCTTGTAACTAACCTTCTGACTGCCATTAGCTTGTGAAGTACATGAAGAGAAAGCATTGTTCCCCTGCCAGGAAACACAGGAACTTTTGGAGTTTCTTTTCTAATTGTAACCACGACTTAACTCTGCAGAACAAACATTCCCTTCACAGCAAAACTTTTCAACTTATTGGGTTATTTTAAATGCATCAAATGGCATAAAACATTCATTCAACTCTGGCAGCATTCACAGATCCATTTTTGTAAATAGCCAAACAGGCTCTTCATCCTCAAAACATGATGTTTTCAAAGCGTAGTCAGCACCCAAGATCAAGGCTTTGGGAGAAGTCAGTCCAAATTCACTGAGCTTGCCAGTGCTAGGGCAAGCCTGGCTTTCCTGCTCACTGCCCACTCACCCACAGGTTCTGGTGTTTGGATGGAGGAGACAGAACTAGAATCTACCCCCAATTCTAATTATAGATATATTCTCTTACAGTGGAGGTATGCAGTTTACTGACTCCATTACTATACCTCAGGGATGCATCGATAATTAAGTCAAATGATTATTTTTAAGATTTTATTTTTAAGTAATCTCTACACCCAACATGGAGCTCAAACTTACCACTCCAAGATCAAGAGTTGCATGCTCTACTGACAGACAACCAGGTGCCCCTAGGTCAAATGATTCTTTAGTTTTACTTATATTTGTTTATTTTTATAGAAAAGTGTTATTGAAGGTTTAAAAATGAGAAATCATGATCACTACAGAACCATGATCACTTGGAGTATAGTTTCCAATGCTAAGCCTCTCCTGGATGTCCATGGTTGGTGGAGCAGGTGTTTCTCCTTCTAGAAAAAGGTCAATGCAGACTTCTCTCCACTGACCTGGATTCCCAGGGTGCTCTTGTTAGGTTTGTGCAGGCCTCCTGCCTAAAGGACTAGAAGTCCAGGGTTTTTGCTGCTTTTTGCCATGGCCTGGGGAGAATGACCCAAGGATAAGTCATGGGACTGTAGTGCAGCCAGAACTCGGGCAGCTACAACCCACTCCCACTCAGTTTGCTGTTACTTTGAGGTTGCCCAGGCCCTGGTCAGCCTCTCTTGCCTTCAAACCACCCTTGCCCACAATTCCTAAGAAATAGCAGACCTGCCATGGTCTCGACCATGGCTAGATTTCTCTACTAGGGCTTCTCTTTGGGGAGTCTCAAGCTTCCCAAGGATCAGACCCATAATACTGAGAGAAAAATAGAGTTTTTGCTGAAATGTCAGCAAACCACAGAAGAACCTGTGTCTTGAATTCTCTTTCTTGACATCTTCAAACATCTGGCCCTTCTCCACTGTCTCCTACCTTTTAGTTTCAACCATGCTCCACTCCAGTCTCTCTTGTCATATAAGAGCCCCTTCAACACTCTGGTTCTGGTTCCTCCCTGTTTTACATTATCCTTCTCAAAACCTTATTCTTCCCAGACATCCATGACATCAGGCTCTCTTTGACCCTCTGCTGCTCTGACCTGGGCTGTCAGTTCTCTTCTTCCTACCCCTTCAACCCTTCAATGTTGGTGTTCCCCAAGTTCTTTTCTCTGATCATTCATATTTATAGGTGCCCCCCCCCCCACACACACTGAGGAAACCTGGAATCATCTTTGTCTAGGTCTTTCCCCTCAAACCCAGATCTAGTCAGCCACTAAGGCCTGGCAGTATGACCTTGATGTGTTTTTCTTCTCCAGTCCTATTATTTTCCATTAAAGTCCAAAGCCCCTGAATGTGATTTACAAAGCCCTTCATGATTTTAAGCCTTCTTCCAATTCTAGTCTCATCACCTGCCATTTCACCCCACCATTTAACATTCTAGCAAAATTGAGCTATTCTTTTAGCCTGCCATATAGTCATGTGTGTCTTCCTCCCTACTCCTTTCTTTTCTTTCCCTACCTCTTTCTCATCTGGTTCTTATCTATCTCCTACTCATTCTTCATGCCTCAGCTTTCTTTGGAGAAGTCTTCCCTAATTCCCCAGGGTGGAATAGGTCCTTCTGTTCTGTATACAGACAATACTCTATAAAAACCTCTGTTGTAGCATTTGCCTTATTATTAAAAATTATCTGCTTATTTATTTGCCTTTTGTACTGGCCTTTAAGCTCTTCATGGGTAGAGATCATATTACCTTTTTATCTGTAGCACCTAGCACAGTGCCTAGAATATAAGTGCCCCTAAAATTTAGGACCAGAACTGAATTGGTGGCTGAGACTCTTTCATCTCCGTTTTTTTAATGTTTATTTATTTTTGAGAGAGAGACAAAGTGTGAGTGGGGGAGGCAGAGAGAGAGGGAGACACAGAATCCAAAGCAGGCTCCAGGCTCCAAGCTGTCAGCACAGAGCCCGATGTGGGGCTTGAACCCACAGGCTGCAAGATCATGACCTGAGCTGAAGCCGGTCGTTTAACCAACTAAGCAACCCAGGCACCACTCATCTCTCTCTCTCTCTTTTTTTTTTTAATTGTCCTCTGCTTTTCTCTCCTGGGCTCAGGACTCTCAGTCTGTAGTGCTTTTTCTTGCCTCCTGCTTTCTGCTAGTCTGTCTCTGTCTATCTCTGTCTCTCTTTGTCTTGAGCTATTGAGTGCTTCAGTGACTCCAATATTTCCTTCCTATGGAGAACTTTTTGAACAGGAGGTTACTAATCAGAAAGTATCCATGCCATTTTCTAAAGAGGGGCTTCAAGTGTGTGCAGAGCACTGGAGACGTGATGAGACTACTAGCAGCCTTCCAAGTGCCTGCTTTATAAGACAACAGTCCCACAGCTGTGTAAGTTCTGATGTGTTATTAATCTCATGTCTTTATCTGATGTATAAGAAATGACAACTTAGATTCAAATTCTAGTGCTAACCACCCTTCAAGGTATGATTTTGAACATATTACTTGATATAAGCTGGTTCTTCAGTTTGAAAATGGGAATGGTATTTACCTTACTCAGTCTTTTAGGATGATTAAATGAGATAATATATTACAAAACACCAAGCACCATTTTTGTACATATAACAAAGTAACAGGTATTCAAACAATATTAACTAAATGATCTGCTGAATTCCAGATGAACCACACCTGGTCTGCATTGTTCTGAACAATTCTCTGCCTTCGTGCAGCCAGAGCTCTTAGCAGACAGAGCAGCCTCCCCAACTTGAGCTTTGGATCATCTCTCCTCCTCCTCCCCCACCAAACCATTGTCCTGTCTTGGCACTAAGAGTATAAAACCAAATTAAGGTGGGTACAGAGGGCTCTTTTAGAGGCTGTCTGGGGATGGTGTGGATGTAGAAAGACTGGCCTAGAACCTTGCTATTCAAAGTGTGGCCGCTGTACTAAGAGCATTGGTATCACTTGAGAGCTTGTGTGAAAATGCAGAAACTTAGGTTTCATTCCAGACCTACTAAATTGGAATCTGCATTTAAACAATATCCCCAGGTTATTTGTATGCACATTAATGCTTAATGTAGGAAAGAAGCACTTTCCTACAGGCACATACATAAGCTAGCAGGTGTAGAGGGATGTAGGCTATGCATGTATGTCAGAACTGTCTAGAAGACATTAAGGCTGCACAGGTGGGGAGGAGCTATGAGGGAGTATAGTCAGAGCAAAGGAGGTGTTCCTCAGAGGTGTGGGCTACAGAACTGTATGGGTGCTCTTTGGATAGGTATTGGTTTTTTGTTGTTTCAGGGCCCCTTCCTGTTGATACCTCAGGAATGAGATTGTACCTTTGAGTTAGCTGGTTAATGTCACTGCACCAGCCAGAGAATGACAGGTGAGTAGAGAAAGGATCTCTACTACCCTGAGCCTGGGAAGACCCTCCAGCAGGGACCCCAGGACAGATGAATATTGTTTACCAGATGGATATTGTTTCCCTAGAGAGATACATAATCAGCAACTGGCTGGCTTCACTGCTGAAAAATTGCCTTGAGTTTGTGCTAGGTTAGAATCTCCCTTCCCGCTACTGTTCTACCACCAACTGCACACACTTCTCTCTCTCTCTCTCTCTGTCTCTCTCTGTCTCTGTCTGTCTGTCTGTCT
Organism: Panthera leo; assembly: GCF_018350215.1. NCBI lineage: Eukaryota > Metazoa > Chordata > Mammalia > Carnivora > Felidae > Panthera > Panthera leo. The sequence goes on along the minus strand of NC_056691.1, from coordinate 56,126,797 downwards.
GTCTCTCTCTCTCTCTCACACACACACACACACACACACACACACACACACACACACACTTAAAAAAACTGACTTGGGGCACCTGGGTGGCTCAGTTGGTTAAGCTTTCAACTCTTGATTTCAGCTCAGGTCATGATCTCACAGTTTGTGGGATTGAGCCCCGCATTGGGCTCTACACCAGCAGTGCAGAGCCCACTTGGGATTCTGTCTCTGCCCCACCCTGCCCCTCAAAATAAGTAAATAAATTTTTTAAAAAACTGAATTAACAGAAACTCAGGGGATTATGAGTCTTTGTAGAGTTAACCCTCTCCTTCCCCTCTCTGACCTCCTTCACTGCTGGGCTGGGCCCTGAGCCTCCAGGAACCTGTAGCATTGACCTCTCTGCTGCACAAAGCACACCTGGTGGGAGTGACTGCAGGCTCTAGGCTTGTTTAGAGTCAGTAGGGTTTGTTTTACCAGAGCCACCATCTCTCCCTCTTAAGTACTCTTAGGACTCTGGATCCCTTTTTGCTTTCCCAATAGAAACACTTCCCAACCATCCACCTAGAGTCTCTTGACCTTTCTTTGTGGGAGAGTTGTTTGTGCATCTCAATGGTAAGGAAAAAGCCCTGTTATACCCACCCCCCACACAAAAATAGAGTAGGCTGAATGCCTGATAGCAACAGCAACTAAAAGTAGTTAGAATAGAGTCCTGGCCCTACACTCAACTGTCATTGCTCTTGCCAGCCACTTAATAGGTGAGCCTGTAGTTTCTCCAGGTTCCTGCCCAGGCCCAACCCTCTACATCAGGGAGGATAACAAACCTTTACCACCATCACTTTCTCCTCTGTGCTTCTACCACCCTTTATGCATTCCTCTCTCTCATGCTCCTCTGTCTGCCTTAAATGGGCTAATATGTGTTTCTGTCTTCTTTTTACCATTAGACTAAAGTCTTTTTGCAAGAATCAGTATCTTTCCCTCCCCAAAGTACATTGTTCCCTGCCTGCCCCATGTTGATATTCAGTGACTATCAAGTTTTTTAAACAAGTGGTGAACTTACTGATGTTTAATTATTAGGAGGGCAAAAGGAAAGAATAGGAGACTGCTCTGTCCACAGAGCTAAGCTTTAGAACTGCAAGTTGTCTTTATGAGCAAAAAGTGGTGCTTGCCAGTTATAATGAAGGTTAGAGAGAACAGATTGAAAAGATGAGAAAGGATGGGGGTAGGAAACGCCACAGAAGGGAGAAGCTGTTTGATACCAGCCCTAAGTCCATTGTTCACTTGTTCACTGCAGACAGGTAGCTCTTTACTCTTCCAAGGCCAGAGGAAAAGAATCAGAAATGGCAGTTGTGTGAGGACATCCCATAGATTGCCAGACTATTTATTTTCTTGGGAAAACAAGGATTCCAAAAGATTCATGAACCAGGGCAGGGCAGGCTCGGTCCCTTGAATAACTGAAGCTTACCAAATACCTTCCAGTGAGATTTGGGACCAAGATCCATGTGAAGATCCACAAGTCAGGCTGGCCTAGACCAAATGTTAATATCTGTTGAGATTTCTCCTGCTTCAGCTTCCTACCATGTATAAGGGTGAGGGACTAGTCTCAAAGACTCTCCAACCAAATGCCCTCTATTTGTAGGCAGCATCTACAGCATAGGGCAGCATCTTTCTTCGATGTTCTGAGCCTCCTTTCTTACCTTGGGGAACTATAATCCACATCCTGGAAGGAAATTGAAAGATCCTCCAGACATGCTCCCTAAAGCTTTGTTAGCCCTGAATATCTGATGTACTTTCCCCCCCTCCTCTGGGTCCTGCCTAAGCAGAAGGCCTCCAGAAACTCAACTTAGAATCCCTTGGCCCTTATGACTCCTTTGATTTTGGAATCACTTCCTTGCCCCTCTCCTATGAAAGGCCTCATCTCCAAAGTCTGTGTTGGCTGAAACTGAAGAAGAAAGGAAGAAAGAAAGAAAGAAAGAAAGAAAGAAAGAAAGAAAGAAAGAAAGAAAGAAAGAAAGGAGGGAGGAAGGGAGAAAGAAAGGGAGAGAGAAAGGAGAAGGAAGGAAGGAAAGAAGGAAGGGAAGGTGGATGGAGGGAGGGAGGGAGGAAAAGGACCTCCTTATATCCACTGCCCACCCTCACACATTTTCTCCTTCTGCCTTAGGCCCTACCAGTCTATCTTTTATTTTCTTCAACCTTTTTCATAACATAAAATTAGCCATTTTAACCATTGTTGATCTATTTTTAAAGAACTTTACACCTTCACCCCTTTTTCCATTAAGTGAGATAGTCTTTCCCTAAAGATGTTGAAATGGGAGCTGGAGGAGGTGTGGCAGGATAGCAAGCTCAGAAAACCCTCTAGGTCGCAAGACTGTATAGGCCAAGACATGTATCTCTAGCTGATCCAAAATAGGGCATCTGAACATCTGGCTCAGGGGATAAGCTTAAGGATAGGAATGAAAGTCAGGAGCTAGGTGAGGCGAGGCCTCCCAGAGGAACCAAGATTTTTCAATTTCTGGCTCTGGTTTCTACCTCCTGGGTCATGAGGCTTGTCCCCTAGGCCTTTATGCACAGGCTTCCCTCAAGCCACAGCTGCTGTAGTGGGTGTCCCTGAGTTGAGGTATTTGTCCTTTCTCCCAAACAAAGGCTTTTTAGTCATAGGGTTTCCAGGGGAGTAAGAGTGGGGAGGAATAGCAGAACATCAATCGAGGACAAGAAATCCTAACCATGAAGGAGGCAGAACAGGATTCTAAATCTTTTTTTTTTTTTTTTTTTTAATTCACTGACCTCTTGTCTCCCCATTTAAAAAAGAATCTAGTTCTTTACCATCCCAGTACTAGTTTCAGATCTTTCACCATCTTTTTTTTCCCCCCTGAGTAGTTTCTGAGCTATTTTTGAAAACTAAATAATGGGTAAGGGAGTAGGAGCTGCCATTCTCAGTGGGTTAACTCCAGAGCCATTTTGGTTAATTTTCTTAACCCAAGTCTGAAAGCAAGGGATACTCATTCTGTGAAGTTTGCCTCCTGGCTCTGCAATTAGTCACAGTTCCTACAGCTGATGTACTGGCACAGGCCAAGGACGAGCTGAAGCATGGTGGCCAGCCATCAGGCAGTACTGTGCCCATTTAGAGTTTTTCCCAAGCTTCAGTGTAACAAAGTCTTATCACCTCTTATTCTTAATTGGTGGCCTCAAGTCAGGCATATTTTGTCTGGCAGATGGTTCCATTCCAGAGGGAATTCTATTCTTTGAAAGAAGTTTCCCCAGAGGCAACCAGGTAAGTAAGAACTGAGGCACAGTTCTCTTATAAGATGATGGATAGGTGTGATGACCTGAAATTTCCTGGCACACAGTGAAAAATAAAATATTAAAAACCAGCTATAGCCCTTTGTCATGACTAGAGGCATTGTAAATTGGAACAGTCCTTTGGGAAAGCAGTTTGATGCTATGTATAAAGAATCTTAAAATTACTCCTGCTTTTTGACTTTGTAATTCTACTTTATTTAAGAAATTACCCTAGGGGTGCCTGGGTGGCGCAGTCAGTTGAGCGGCCGACTTCAGCTCAGGTCATGATCTCGTCGTCCGTGAGTTCGAGCCCTGCGTTGGGCTCTGTGCTGACAGCTCAGAGCCTGGAGCCTGTTTCAGATTCTGTGTCTCCCTCTCTCTGACCCTCCCCTGTTCATGCTCTGTCTCTCCCTGTCTCAAAAATAAATAAAACATTAAAAAAAAAGAAATTACCCTAAATGTAAATATATATGGATTTCAGCATTAGTATTATTTAGAATAGTGAAAAATTGCAAACAATCTGAATGTCCAAAATAAGTGAATGGTTAAAAAGTTATTATACATCCCCTTTATGGAGGCCATTACATTGGTGATTTCAAAAACTATGTAAAAATATGGATAGTTGATTATATTCCAATACTAATTTTCAAAAATACAGAATATAAGATACAGTTATTTTTCTGTATGTTGTTCTATGCAGGTGTTATAATGACAGAATTCAACTCAAACTAGTTTAAGCTAAAAAGAAAAGTAGACTAGGGGTGCTTGGGTGCCTCAGTCAGTTGAGCATCCAACTTCAGCTCAGGTCACGATCTCATGGTTGTGAGTTCAAACCTCACATCGGGCTCTGTGCTGACAGTTTGGAGCCTGGAACCTGCTTTGGATTCTGTGTCTCCCTCTCTCTCTCTGCCCCTCCCCCGCTCATGCGTGCTGTCTCTTGCTCTCTCTTTTTCCCCCAAGTGAGTGGGGGAGAGGCAAAGAGAGAGAGGGAGACACAGAATCTGAAACAGGCTCCAGGCTCTGAACTGTCAGCACAGAGCCGGATGCGGGCTCAAACTCAGGAGCAGAGAGATCATGACCTGAGCCGAAGCCAGACGCTCAACTGACTGAGCCACTCAGGTGCCCCCCAAAATTTTTAAAAAAGGAAACTAGGGGTGCCTAGGTGACTTGGTCGGTTGAGCATCCAACTTCGGCTCAGGTCATTATCTCGCGGTCTGTGAGTTCGAGCCCCACATTGGGCTCTGTGCTGACAGCTCAGAGCCTGGAGCCTGCTTTGGATTCTGTGTCTCCCTCTTTCTCTGCCCCTCCCCCGCTCATGCTCTGTCTCTCTCTCTGTCAAAAATAAATAAACATTAAAAAAATTCTTTTAAATGAAACTAGACTATAAGGACACTAGGATTTCTCATAGTATTCAAGGGTAGATGTGCCCTACAAACCTTAGAAGGGCATAGGAAGTTCTACAACCAGAGCCTCTGAAGGACTTTCTCTATCTCTTGTGTTTGCTTCTTTCTGAACATCAGCTTTATTCTTATCTCCCTGCCCAGTGGCTTTCTCTACTACCTAATCTACAATCTTGAGCTTTACCTCTCCTCTTGGTCCCACTTCCTATTCTGGGGGAGACCCTGATTGGCTCCACCTGGTCCAAGCAAGGGTGGGACCTGGAACCCACCCCTGTGGACTATGAGGAGAAACACCAGCTTCCAGAGAGGGAAACCCCAGAGTGTTGCTACTGTGGTATGCACACAAGACTTAAATATACTAGGACATTTACAGAGGTTGTCTCAAGGTAGTGAAACTAAAAATTATTTTTGAGAAAGTTAGCACATATTACTTTATAATAGAAAAATCTATTAAGCTTGCCATGGCTAGGCTATGATTGTTATTAGGCCTGGGGTGAGCAGAACTCTTCTCCATTTTGGTTCTCTCGATGAGAGTCACCACAAAATACTACAGCTTGGTGGTACTTGTTTTTGGTAATGAATTCTATCAAGTTGTTTAAGGAAACAGATAAGTCTCAGTTAATCACAGGACCAATTTAAGCTCTCAAACTCTAGCTGTAGCATAAAAATCCTTCCTTCTTTTTGGTTAACTTCACCTTGACCCATTGAATGTATTTCAGTTTTCATTTTCCCAAGAATTAATGCTTGGGGGTGAGGACAGAGGTTACCTTTCTTGTGGGAAAGCTAAAATTGAATTGTGTCTCTACCTCGACTCACTCATGCAGTCTGCAAGACAAAGGCAAAATTGTTCAGCACCACGGAGAGCGTTTTTCATCCTGGCAACTAGATCAAGGGCAGGTGAAAAGATGCTAGAAGCCCAGCCAGTCTGATCTCCCTACACTCCGGCTAGTCATCAAGTACCCCCTTTCCCCCCAACCTCTTACTATTCAAACCCTTCCTTTACCTATCTAGGCTTTTAGGAATGAACTCCCTTAACTTTCTACCCGCCTTTCTGCCTCCATGTTATTTGCATCCCTCACTCATATTCACCCATCTTCCATTTCAGTAAGTAGCCTTCCTCCTCTGGTCCAAGGCTCTGTTTCCATCTCCTCCTCAAAGACCATGACCTACCAAACATCTCCTTTTCTACCTAGCTTCCTTCCCCTCCATCTAGGACATTGGTCAGGTGTCCCACAGTTTCAAAGAAATTCTTCAACTCCAGAGTTCCCTCTGACTGTCATTTATTCTCATTCCTTCTCTTCTCCATCTAGCTCCTTGAAAAAATATTCATGTTCACTCTTTCTGCTTTCTCTTTTCCTATTCCTTCCTAAATCCTCTATAATCTGGATTCTGTTCCTACTCTTCAACTAAAACTGTTTTGAGGCCACCTATGACTTCCTTATTTCCAAACATTGTCTGTATCTTCTGGGACTCAACTGGTTTTTTGACACTGTTGATAATTATTGGGAGCTCCCTAAGGATGGGGCCCTTTTCCATTTATATTTATGAACCACAGGCCTGCCATTGATAAATAACTGAAGAAAATGTTGCATGTTAGAGTAAGGAGAGAGAGAAAGCAGAATGCTCCCTGGTCAGGCCCCTCCTCATCCTCTGGAGGGAGTACTTTTTCCATAAATACCTCCCCACGTAATCTAGGACCCAACCTGTGTGATGCTAGGGTTGCATCTGTGAGCCAGTCACCCCTAGAACATGCTGTCCATGATTGTGTGGGCCTTATGGAACCTGTACTAATAACTTTATAACTAGCACAGATGTATTACTCAATATGTACTATACTGAAGTGCTTACATATATTAACTCATTTTAACCTCACAAGAACAATTGACATAGGTATTAAAATTAGTCCCATTTATAAATAAGGAAACGGACACCCAGATCACATAGCCAGTAAATGGAGGAGTCAAGATTTATTAAAAAAAAAAAATGAGTTGATGAGTTGAATTTGTTGAAGGTGATAAGTACCCAGGATCTCACTGTTATTTTCTCTACTTTTGTGTAAGTTTAATAATTTCCATAATAAAACATTTTAAAGGACCAGATTGGATTAAATCAATGGATTTTTGAAGATTTTATTTTTTTAATTTAACTTTTTATTGTTTTTAATTTACATCCAAATTAGTCAACATATAGTGAATGAAGATTTTATTTTTAAGTAATCTCTATACCCATTGTGGGGTTTGAACTCACAACCCCGAGATTAAGAGTCGCATGCTCTAGGGGCATCTGGTTGACTCAGTTGGTTAAGCGTCCGACTTTGGCTCAGGTCATGATCTCATGGTTCGTGGGTTCGAGCCCTGCATAGGACTCTGTGCTGACAGCTTGGAGCCTGGAGCCTGCTTTGGATTCTGTGTCTCCCTCTCTCTCTGCCCCTCCCCCACTCATGCTCTGTTTCTCTCTCTCTCTCTCTCTCTCAAGATAAATAAACATTTAAAAAATTAAAAAAAAATACAGTTGCATGCTCTGCTGACTGACCCTGTCAGGCACCTCAAATTAATGGATTTTGGGGCGCCTGGGTGGCTCAGTCGGTTAAGCCTCCGACTTCAGCTCAGGTCACGATCTCACGGTCCATGGGTTTGAGCCCCGCGTCGGGCTCTGGGCTGATGGCTCAGAGCCTGGAGCCTGCTTCCGATTCTGTGTCTCTCTCTCTCTCTGACCCTCCCCCGTTCATGCTCTGTCTCTCTCTGTCTCAAAAATAAATAAACGTTAAAAAAAAATTAATGGATTTTAATTTTTTTTTTAAGCAGGAGAACTGTTTCTCCAACCAAAATTTTACAGAAAGGCTAGTATATAAATGAAATAAAAGAGTATCTCCATTCTCCATACTCTTGCTTCGTTCTTGGACTCAGCCCCACCCACGGCACAGGGTTCAGGGAACACAGTTTAATGAAAATCACTGGACCAGGCTAACTCTAAGGATTCTCCTAGCACTTTTGCCTTCCTCTAATTATGCTGGCTTTGCACTGGCCATTAGCCTATATATCCTGTCCCAGAAACAGTGAGACTGGGCTATTAATCATTTCTGCAGTCTGTGGAGAATTTGTTTGAAGGGTTGCAGAAACATGGGTTGCTGTTAGAGATGCATTTCAATGTCTGTCTCTGCTGAGTGTTTAATAATTTTGCTAATCCTCACTCTAGTTCCTGGATCTAGCTAACTCCTGTCAGATGTCCTTGGGGGGCATTTTAAATTCTCCCTGATTTCTTGGAGCCAGACATTTCCTTCTGCCTGGATTTTCTCTGATACTTAACATTCATGAATATTTCACATTTAACCTGATTACATTTCCATGTGATGGTCATGGTGCATTGACTGTATTTCTCAGGGAAGACATACAGGAAGCCCACAGTAAAGGCTTGAATTTTCAGGCACAGTGCCAGATATCTTTGTTCTTGCCACTAAGATGGCCTATCGTGGCCAGTGACAGGTGAGATGCTGTATGGTGGACTTTGCACAGGACTTCTCAAGCTTAGGGTTCTGCACCCTGGCTTATAACCCAAAGGAACTGGTGGTTTCTCTCAGGGATCAAAAGCCACCAAGACCTGCCCAGTGGTGGCAAGGACCAAATGTGGCTCTCTGTGACCAGAATTGCTCAACAGCTTCCCAGGCCCCACTAAAACTCTATCCTCTGCATAGTCTCCTTCCAATGTTACCATTTCCATCTAGTACCTCCATCCCGAGAGAAGCAACTCTGATGAACTCATCTGGACTGAAGAGGGAGAGGTGTCTGAGGGGTTCATGTGTTTAAAGTCAGCCCCAGGGAAAGGACAGTGGACTTATATGGATTGATGGGAGCGTTACAGAGAAGATGCATGATTGGGAAGTCCATAGATTTAGAATGTTAATGCAAACTGTAGAAGACATCAGGGCTCCCCAAGGAGAGAGTGGTGGGCTGAGGGCAGGACTCTGTGGAAGAGACAAAGGGCTATGGGACAAGATGAAAATGATGGTTAAGGAGGCAACATGAGTGAAGGAGAACAGTGTCCTCAAAGCCAGAAGAGGAAACCATATCCAAATGGATGGGATATGTGTATCATGTGAGAAGTGCTACAGAAAAAGTAATGTGACTAAGGAAATTGGAAAGGTGCCAATGCTTCCCTGGTAGGGTCCCTCAGGCATGTTTATTGGCTTTACCCTTTAAGAAGCCATCAGTCTGCTTTGAGAGTGAGTCCTACCTATGGCTTAAGGGGAAAGCCAGAACCCAGCTGTCAAGTCTTCATGCCCCCTGCAGGTAGCACCTCAGAGCTGTTTTGGCTGCAGAGAGGTATGTCAGGACCACTAGAGGCCTGCTTCTCCAAGTTTTCAGGGGACAAGGGGACAAGTGCTATCCCTAAGGAGTCTCTCAAGAAGGAACTGAGACAAGGAAGCAGAGAATAAAGGATTGGAGAGGACTGCAGCATGAGAAGTTGCCTGAGATGGAGGCACTGCAGCACCCCACTTTTTCTGAGCCCTGTCCCCTACAATACCAGCTAAGGGGTGGGGGTCAGAGTAGAGGAAAGAGGCCCAGGTTCTGCCCTCAGGAGCTCACAAACCACTGTGGTGACAACAGCCCATCCAGGGTCTCTCTGGATGGCCTGAAGGAACACAGGCAAGGCCAAGATTTCCCTCCCAAACATTCTAGACTTTTTCTTTTCCCCTTGATGACAAGCATGTTTTCATCCCCCCATCTCATTCTAAATGCAACAGAAGCTACCATAATGGTTATATGTCCTTCCCTTGCTGGGTCACTCAGATCCCTGAACCTGACACTGTAGGACCAGTCCTGGGGCATTCTACCTGTCTGTCTGCTGTCTGCATCTCCAGAAGCAGAACAGGCACAGCCTTGGGTACACTGCAATTTTCAGACCTTGGGCATACCATTCTTTAGTCCTAGGCAGTTTCTCAGGGAGAATGTGAATGACTCCAGCCCCTTCCAACGGACTAAAGCAGGGTAAGCCAGGGCCCTGGACCTTGTAGTAGAGGTTTGGCATGTTTTAGAGGAAACAGTGAGGCTGGATTACTGAGCAGCATAAGACTAACTGGTCACCAGCTAATTTGCTTGTTATTCATCTTCTAACCTACCATACCCGGCCAACATTTCAGGTTCTCCAGGAGATACTGTTTAGGACTTATCTGTGAAATGGAGAAGTCCTCATGAGAATTCTTTTTGTCCAGTGGCTGCAGCCTTAAAGTCTGGCCTGGCTTGCCTAGTCCGTTCTCTGGATCCTGTGAAGGGACCCATACAATGCTAGAAAAAGAAAGTCTATCTTAGGGAGCATCTACTCTGACCTTTATCCAGACTTAAACTCATAGCAACTTGAAAATACCTTACCAAACAACTGCATAAGAAGAGCTCTGAAGAACAGGGCAATTAGTATGGGAGGTTGAACAAAGAGATCCTGTGGGTTAAAGGAATCACAGTAGGCTTTCTAAGAGGAGGCTGGATCACACAGGACTTTGAAGAAAGACACCCAGGTGAGTGTAAGTGGGGCTGAGATTCATGGCTCTTTACCCAGTTCAGGGTCTTCCTTCCAGGGTGTATGGGTCTGCCCTTCCCTCCTCAAATCACCTGCCTACTTCCAGGGGTTAATGCCCCCAAAGTATGGGTGGGAGGACCAGCTTCAGGGCTGAGAGCAGCCCCTTTTCACTTCCTAACAATTCTGTCTCTGCTTTCTCCTCACAGGACCCAGCCGCCGCCTCCATCTCAGACGGGGACTGTGACGCCCGGGAGGGTGAGTCAGTAGCCATGAATTACAAACCATCCCCGCTCCAAGTGAAGCTGGGTGAGTGTGTCTGGGGGGTGAGGGAGCTGTGGGGAGTGGACAAGGTGCTCTGGGCTGGGTCTGCAATGAGGTGACACAAATAAACCAACTCAGACTAGATGATTCCAAGACTCAAGCCACCAAGTCATTGGCACTACCAGACACCTTATCTCCTGCAAGGCAAAGAAGGAAGTCATAGTCCTCTGCAGTGCCTGAAGCTCTAGGAGGCATCTCTGAGGCCAAGAAGACTCCAGGTGTTCCGGGGATAGCTCCCATGGAACCCCAGATAGAGGATTAGAAGTTCCACCAAACACTACACAAGGCTGGGAAGAAGCTGCCTTAGAAGCAGGGTGTCAGTTACTACGTTTAAGGGGTAGAAAGGAATAAGGATCCCAAAATCTAGAAACTGAGATCCTCTCCCCATTTCTTCCTCACCCATCCAGAGATCTCAAGGTCTAGCTGGCTCCTGTTTGGAGGGGGGTTTCCCTTGGTTTTTCAGTAAGCCCAAATATCTCTGTACCCCCTTACCCTTGGGGGTTTATTTCATGTCCACTCTGAAATCAGTCTCTGTTGCAGCCTGCTTCTTTGAAGTCACTTGGCTCCCAAGCACTGCCCCTACCTCCTGCAGCTGCTGTTCTCACTTCACCCTACACCTAACACTGCCTTTCTCCCTTCAGGGACCAAAATTTTGTTCACCAAAGGCTACTGCTATAACAGACTTACTAAAGTTTGGTTTCATGAAGAGAAATTACAACACAGTGCATCCAGGAAGGAGTTTATAATTAAATACAACATATCAGTATCCTTCAAAACTTCTCTGCCATCCCTGCCATCCTTTTGGCCATTTTCTCCTCAGACTCCAGCTGCCCGCCAAATACTGGACCTTTCCTCGGTCCTGGGAGCCTTTCCCCATTCATTGTAAAACTTCTCCCTCTGTAGCTGCCAGAACTCCTTTTCACAGAATACTATTCTTTTATTCAGCTTTGGGGTTTTTGTTGTTGTTGTTGTGGTGGTGGTGGTGGTGGTGGTGGTGGTGGTGGTGGTGGTGGTGTGTGTGTGTGTGTTTGGTGTATTTTTGTTTTTGCTTTTGTTTTGTTTTTGTTTTTTACCTTGCTTCTCTCATTCCAGACTATATCCAGGGATCTCCTCATGCTGTTTTTCTAAACAAGAGAACAGTTCTCTCAGTGGAATTTGTTCATCTTCCCAAGACACCAGACTCAAACTGCAACCAGTTTTATTTGTTCATTACTGTTTAACAAGTATTTTAACTTCTCCTTTTACTCTCCCTCACCACATTCTCCTTCCCAGAGACAATCATTCTAAGCCTTTTTAGTTTTTCTTGTTTTATTTTCTATTTTAACACAAGTGGTATCATACTGTACACATTTTTCTAAAACATTTTTTGTTTCTGTTTTTCACTTAATGCCTTGGAGCCCCTGCCAATGTCAGTATATAGAGATTAAGTTCACACTTTTTTTTAAGTTTATTTTTTTATTTTGAGAGAGAAAGCACGCACACATGCACACTCATGAGCAGCAGAGGGGCAGAGAGAGGGAAAGAGAATCCCAAGCAGGCTCCACACCCAGCACAGAGCCTGATGCAGGGTTCTATCCCACCACCATGAGATCACGACCTGAGCCAATATCAAGAGTCAGATGCTTAATTGACTGACCTACCCAGGTGCCCCTAACTTCACACTTTTAAATGGTTGCACAGTAGTCCATAGTTTGGTTTTTCCAGTTTATTGTTTGCATTTTTTCACTATTTCAAACATGCTTTTAAAATAACACTTTTTTTCCCCTCCCCATTATATTACCACCAAAGCTCCTCATGAAAATTCACGACCTCATCCCAGTTGGACTCACGATAATCACCACTGGGAACTTTAAGGCAAATTGCACCCCCTAGAGTCATGGAATGGTAATGGCAGCTGCTGCCTGCTGGAAAGAAGCTGGGAAAAAACTGGAATCAGATGAGCAGTGGCAGAGAGAGGGTCAGAGACTGATATATGAGAGACTAAGAGACATGGAGATCAGGGGAAATTTCAGAGTCACAGTAGCTGGAAATTCCCATTCCATCCTTCCTCTCTGGAGCTAGTAGTTATTTTATGAGAGCTTTCCCCTAGTATCCCTCTCCACTCATCATCCCTTTTTCCACATCTGGGCTTAAGATGAATAGGAAAGGGTAGACAGGCCTCCTTCAGGACCCAGGCAGCTACTGGCTACTGGTAACAGTGCCACATACTAGGCAGAGGGTCACCTGGTGACCAGCTCCATGGATCTGGTAGACTCTAGAGCCTTGGAGAACTCAGAGGCTGGCACCACAGTCAGAAGTATAGCCAGAGGAGCCCCCCAGCCTCCTGCCCCTCACCCAGCTAGCCACATTCTGCCCCTCTCACTCAACAATTTCAGTTGCTCATTTGGCTTCTGCATTAATGCCAAACTCCTGTCTGGCATTCAAGGCCTTCATGCTCTGGGTTGTAACCAGAGCCCCCAACCCCTTAGCACAGGACCTAAGACATAATGGTGATAGATGGTTTTTGAATAAATGCCTGAGTAAATGTATCCTAATTTTCTAACCTGACCTCCCTCCAACTTCACTCCTCCATCCCATCTGGACCCATACTTATTCTCTTCACTTCTAAATGCATTTTTGTATATGCAATCCCTCCTTCTTAAAATGCTGTCCTCTCTCCTCTGCAAGAAGCCTTGACTTCTCCATCCTTCTCCTTCATCACTCCCTCTCCAGCCTTTCTTTGGCATCAAGCACACACTAACTGCCCCACATTGGAGTATAGCTCCTGGAAGACAGGAGTCAGCCTCTTCCTGTTGCCCCTCACTATCTGCCTCAGGTTGTGCAGGGCCAAGTACTGTCTCCACCAAGCAGCAGGGCCTGTAGTTGGGATCCCTGCCTCAGTTCCTAGAGAAGGAAGGGGTTTCACAATGGAGGCCCAGCCCAGCCAGCCCTGAGCAGTGAGGTAGGGTGGCCCTGGGAGCAGGACACAGCTTCCTTCCCATGTTCTCCTGCAGAGAAGCAGCGGGAGCTGGCCCGGAAGGGCTCTCTGAAGAATGGCAGCATGGGTAGTCCCGTCAACCAGCAACCCAAGAAGAACAATGTCATGGCCCGGACAAGGTAGAGGCCCCCCAATCCCACCTGGACCCTGCCAGTCAACATTTATGTCTGCTTGTCCTACGCTTCTCCTTCTTCCCTCCCTCCTCAGTCCCAGTTCCTCTCTGAGAGGAGAGTCTCAACAGGATCCAAGGGACAGGGGGGAGTGGTGGGTCAGGGCCTAACCCTGTTCCTCACCAGGCTACATGCTCCAGTTGCCAATCCAATCCCCTAAATTTTCTACCCAGGCTTGTCGTCCCCAATAAAGGCTACTCTTCGCTTGACCAGAGCCCAGATGAAAAGCCACTGGTCGCCCTTGACACGGACAGGTGTGTATGGGGATGTTGGGGCAGCCAGGCAAGCCACAGAAACTTGTGTGAACATACAAGTGGGCTGTACAGGACATACCTGCTATATTGTCAGAACAATTGGGTTGTTCCTCAGATAGCCAGGAGCTCTCCAAGGATGAATCCTCCAGGGAATGGAATTTTTTATCTGGAGGTGGGAAGAGCAGAGAGAGGAAAAGGGGATTGGTACAGTCTGATGCTATCCTGGGACAAGTGATCCAATAGCTGCCCCCTTGAATAGGCCCTGATTCGATGTTCCCTGCTGCTGGGAACACACCTGGCTACACTTGAACTTTGGGAAAACCCAACAAGCCATGGGAGGTTTGAGACTAGAAAAAAGGTGACAGGATGGGGGCAAAGTGTGTACAGCTCTATTTAGGAGGAGGTTAAGGGTGGCAATTTTAGAAGGGTGGGGCTAGGGAAGCTGAGCATTTGTGCGGCAAGCACAATTTTTATTTAGATCTGTTATTTGAAAGCATAGGGGAGGGGTATTAGGTATTGACTAATGGGTTAGGAGGTAGGATGCAGGGAGTTTTAATATTTAATATCAGGGAATCACTACCTCTCTGTCTTCTTTCTTCCACCACCAGCGATGATGACTTTGACATGTCCAGATATTCCTCTTCTGGCTACTCCTCTGCTGAGGTGAGGCCCCACTCCTTAGGGCCCTCCACACACCTGAGCAGGACCACCTCCATCCAGAAAAGGGGGTGCAACCAACACCAAATCACACCCTGAGGGGAGCAGTGGGCAAAGCTAGGTGGAGCCTCATGGGGGTGGGGCATAATGGGGCAGGGCCTGGGGTGGGACAGTGTCCAAAAGAACCTGGAGGCTGTTAAAACACTGGCCTCAAGTGTGGAGAGCCCAGTTTTAGGGGCAGGGCTTGAGCCTGGGGTTAGAACAGGGTTATTAAACAGAATGGAGTGTGAAATACAGGCTATGCTTTATGGGGGTCAGCCAAATAGAGACAGAAGTTGCCCCAAGAATGGGATGCCCTTTGTAGAGAGGTGGGGCGTCCAGGATGTACCTGTAAGAAGTGAGACCAGAACTTAGGCTGGGGCCTAAGGAGTGGCAAAGCCAGGCGTTTCGGTGATCTGGGATGGGACTGAGTTAGGTGCAGTTGGCCTGCGGATGCAGCCGGCTGTGGGTGGTGCCTCGGGATTGCCCTGAGCCTGACCTCCCTCCCCTTTGTCTACAGCAGATCAACCAAGATTTGAACATCCAGCTGCTGAAGGACGGCTACCGGTTAGATGAGATACCTGATGACGAGGACCTGGACCTCATCCCCCCCAAGTCCGTGAACCCCACCTGCATGTGCTGCCAGGCCACGTCCTCCACCGCCTGCCATATTCAGTAGCGGGCGGGGCATTTGCGGCCGCCTGGGGCAGGGCCCCCGAGGGTCAGGCTGGACAGGGTAGGGGCCAACCCCTCCCCAGCTCTTCTGCCTGTCCCCGGCCCTGTGCCCCCTACAGCCGCCAACCTCGTAACAGTCATTGCTTCCTCCTATGGTAGGACGTGTACCTCTGTGTGTTCATGGAGCCGGAGAAACCAAAACCGGGTCTTTCTCCATCCCGGGGGGCTGAGGAGCGGTGGGGGCTGTTTGTTCAGTTACTTGGGGGACCTTGCCCAGCACCCTGCCCCACCTCCCCAAAGCTGTAGTGGGGTAGGGGAGAGAAAGGACTAGACATCAGGGAGGACAACACTAATGAGTGGGGGAGGGATCACGAAGCCAGGGGCTTGGCCCCACCCCAGTGAAGCCATGAGTCCCCCAGCCCAGCCTGACAAGGAAAGGGGCTGGGAGGAAGAAAGGTCCAGGGCTGTGGGAGCAGGGCCCAGCACCTCAGAGCCCCTTCCACATGACCCCTGCCGGCCCATATAACTTTTTGTGTTTCCCCCTCATCTCCAGATGGGAAGCCTGGCAAAGCTGCCCCATCCATAGAATCACTGCCTTCTTCCTCCTTTTTGCCCCATTCACCCCATTCCTTACTCTCTGGGTCATGGAGGAGGGTAAGGTGGGCCTTAGAGATAGGCCAGAGTTTGGGGTGATATGATCTGTCCTCACCCACCCCCCAACCACTGCATCTATTTCTCTGCCGACTCCTCCCATCCCTATGCTTCTGTTCATTGGTCTCCATCCCAGCCTGGAAGCCGGAGGTAAGGCTGGGCCCCGAATGCCCCATTCCCATCTCTCTCTAGCCCAAGATCCCAAAATGCTGCTTCCTAGTAAGAATCTTCAAGGAAGCAAGTTTAGGAGAATATAGTGGTTGCATTGCAGGTTTACGGTAGGGAGAACCTGGCAGAATGGGTGTGTGTCTGAGGCTGGCAGGGCATGTATCTGTGTCTATGTGTTGGGAGAGGTCTGTTTCTGTCACAGATGTGAGTGTCCATGGTGGGGAAGTGACTGTGTGGTCTGTTAACAGTGTAAGAGGCTGCTCAGCAGTGGACTGAGAGCTCTGGACCTGGAGTCAGAGGCTGGGGTTGTGGCCCTGGCTCTGGCACCCTTTCTGCGATCTTCAGCAAGTCACTTGTGTTCTCTGGACTTCAGTTTCCTCAACTGTAAAATGAGCAGTGTCTGAAATTATTTTTAAGATCTTTTCAAACCTAAAGGAATTTCTTCATAGGAATTTCCATGGAGGTGTGTAGGAAGGTCTCTATGTGTCTTTGAATGCACCTCATGGGCATCCTGAGTTGTATGTCTGTGTGAAAAGGAGAGGGGAAGTTCCTAAGGGACCTGTGTATGTTTGGGATCTTTTTGGGAATACATGTATGTGTGTCTGTGAACATGTATGTGTGGGAGGGTATATGTTGTGTGTGTAACTCTGTGCAGTGTCTCTGAGTCAGAATGTGTGTACTGCTGCTTCTGCTGCTGGTGCTGGTCGGGGGGAGAGGGCAGAAAAGCTGAGGATGAAAATCAAGAGCGAGGAGGTTACCAGGCCCACCCACTACTCCCCACCCCCGCCAACTGGGCAATGTAGACCTGCCCCTGTGTGAAGAAAAATGAAAGCACAGATAGCCTAAGACTGCTCAGGTTTCATGCCCACAAGCCCCATATCCCAGGACCAGGGTATACACTCCCCATCCCTCCATGCTAACAACCCACACATGTTGGTGTATCCACTCTCATATGTACCACTCACGTGCTGCAAGCATGCAAGAGGACACATGTACAGCCCACTCCCTGGATGCCATTCCTGGGAGATGGGAGCTGAAGGAGGGGGAAGGTAGTGAGAAGAAAGAATGAGGCTGCTGGCTTAGGAAGGGTAGCACCTCTCTGCGCACCACACCTATGGACTGCCAACTCCAAAGTTTTGAGATGCAGCTCTCTACCTTCAGTTCCTCCAACCCATCCCTACCTCCTCTAGCAGCGACCCTGGTTAAGTGGTAAGAAAATGCCAAAGGGAGGCAAGAACAAAGAAGGCACTTGCAGGGCCTACAGGGTTCGTACTGGCCCCCATCTGAGCCTATCTCTCCCATCCTGGTCAGCATCCCCATCCTGTCATCTGGGCCCCAGAGCCAAGCTTCCTACCACTACTACCATCACCCTGGGCTCCCTGATTCACCCTTCTAGAACATGGGTACCTCCTCTTTTCTGGACAGGGCCCCCATGAGGGCTCATATAGATTACTGCCTTTGCTGCTGACTTGCTCTATGACTGGCCCACTGCTCAACCTCTCTGGCCCTGAGAAATCAGGGAAAAGCTCCCTACCCACAGGACATACCAGTTCCCTGGCAGGCAAGGGCTTCCAACTGAGGCAGTGTACAAGTGGTGGAGAGAAGTAGGAAGCTGGCAACCAGCACCTTCTGGGTCTAGGAGAGTGTGTGGTTCCCTCCTTCCCTATCTGGGATGTTGGAGGGGAGGAATCGAGGCCTTAGCTTGCCCCCCTGTCATCCTTCCCCCTTGTAGATACTGCCTTAACACTCCCTCCACCCTCAGCTCTGGCTGCCAACCAGCCAGGTTTCTCCGTGCTCACTAATTTATTTCTAGGAAGGTGTGTGGAAGACATGAGCCGTGTATAATATTTTTTTTAACATTTGCATTGCAGTATTGACCATCATCCTTGGTTGTGTATCGTGTAACACAAATAATGGTATTAAAAGCATCAAATAAGCCAGCCTCAGCTCCCTACCTGGGTTGTGGGCAAGGGGAAGGTGGTCTGGGAAGGAGAGAGAACTGATTCTCTGAATACACATTTCACTCTGCCTCCGCTCATGGGTTCGAGGCCAG
Organism: Panthera leo; assembly: GCF_018350215.1. Lineage (NCBI taxonomy): Eukaryota > Metazoa > Chordata > Mammalia > Carnivora > Felidae > Panthera > Panthera leo. The sequence goes on along the minus strand of NC_056691.1, from coordinate 56,108,663 downwards.
GCCTGCCACTGACCTTCTACATGACCCTGGACAAGTCGCTTGATGCCTCATAACCTCCATTTCTCTTCATCAAAGTGAGAAGTTTGGCCTAGAAGATCTCCAGAGACCTTCTGAACTCTTGGGCTTGGAAGTTGGGCTTTTTTAAAGAGGCTTGAGGCGGGGCGCCTGGGTGACTCAGTCGGTTAAGCGTCTGACTTCAGCTCAGGTCATGATCTCGCCATCTGTGAGTTCGAGCCCTGCGTCAGGCTCTGTGCTGATGGTTCAGTGCCTGGAGCCTGTTTCAGATTCTGTGTCTCCCTCTTTCTCTGACCCTCCCCCCCACCCCGTTTATGCTCTGTCTCTCTCTGTCTCAAAAATAAATAAAAGTTAAAAAAATTTTTTTAAATAAATAAATAAAGAGGCTTGAGGCAGTAAGAGGCTGGGGGTGGGAAGGGAATTGGATCTCCTCACCTCTCCAGGGATGGGGCTGAGCCAGGTGATATCATAATGGGCAGTGCCCATCCTAGAGGGGAAAGCAGGGTGGGGTAGGAGCAGTAAGGTTGTAGGGGAGAGAAGCTGAGAGATCCTCCATAGGAGGGGTCACAGCAGCTAGCGGCACCTGCCGGGGTTGGAGGTGTGGGCTATCTGGGAGGGGGTGGAGGTCACTGATGTCTTACAGGAGTCCTTGGTAGGTAAAGCCCACCACGACATCCCCTAGACCTCACTATGTTCCTCTTCTCCCGTAAGACCAAGACCCCCATCAGCACCTACAGTGACTCCTACAGGGCTCCAACCTCTATCAAGGAGGTCTATAAAGACCCACCTCTGTGGGCCTGGGAAGCCAACAAGTTTGTGACCCCGGTAAGTGGGGGCTGGGTGGGCTGGCAGGCCAGAGTGTATGGTCATGTGTGTCTGAATGACTGGTAGTGTGTGGTTGTCATTATGTGTTTGTAATTATTTGTAGCTGTGTGTGTGTGTGTGTGTGTGCATACACACACATGTGTGTGTTTTATTCATTTGCCTAGTCATGGAATTTATAATAATATATAAAATAGTACAAAATTCTGCCCTCATGGTGCCCTGTTACCCCAACAGAGGAGGAGGGGAAAGATAGATAATTATCAAGAAATAAACAAGTTTTATAAATTATCCAAAATGCTATGTAGGAAATAAACAGATTAATGGAAATAGAAAGTAACCAGGCAGAACTACTTAGAGAGGTCATGGAAGAGCTCTTTCTCGTGGTGACATTGAACTGAGACTGGAAAGGTAAGAGAGAAGAACTAGCTCTGTGAAGAGCTCAAAGAATAGGGTTCCAGGCAGAGTGATCAGAAAATGCAAAGGCCCTAAGGCTGCCTGTGGGATATGCCAGGAAATGTGCTATAGGCATGTTTTCATGAATATGTATCACAATCTTCTTGTGTCTGTATGTCTGTGCTTGAAGGTAAGTGGTCAAGTGGGTCTGTGCTGCTTTCACAAGATGGAGACAAGATCTGTGAGTCTACTTGTGACTCAGCTTAAGAGAATTTATCTGTGTGTACCATCCAACAAATGGTGAGTATCTACATGTGCCAGGCACAATGCAGATACAACAATGAAAGCCCAGGCTGTGCCTTTGAAGAGCTCTCAGCAAACAAGGAAACAAAGTAGGGTTGCCCAGTGGATGTACTGGTACAAGAGCTGGAAAGGGGAAAGCATTCCTGGGCAGGTCTACTAAAAGATACTGAAGGAGGAGGCTTCCAGCAGAAAAGAGTTATGGGAAAGGGCAACCTAGAGACAGGAATCCACCAGGAATTAAGAACCGGAGCAGAGAGAGAGGCTAGCCTATGGTGAGAGGAGCCACAGTGGTAGGAGATTTGGAGGCAGAGTTGGGGCTCAGGGCTAGGCTCACAGTGAGGCGGTGAAGGATGAAGGAGGAGGGTATAGGTGAGAGATAAGGAGAGACTGTGACAGTGAAAAAGGAATTTTTTTAATAGGAGAGAATTTTTAAAATAATGTTTATAAAATAAATACATGCTCAATGCAGAAAATTGGGATAACTCAGACAAGCACAAAGCAGAAAGGCCTATAATCTCACTATCCAAATTAACCATTGTTAATTTATTATTATATGCCCTTTCAGGAAGTGAATATCTTTTATGGAAATGGTGTCACATTGTATACTAACATTTTGAATCTTGCTCTTTTCACATAACCACATATCCAGGTACATTTTCTTGTGTAAAAATATTCTATAATGTCATTTTAATGACTCTATGGTATTTTATTTTATGAATGTACCAAAATATATTTAAGGAATCTTATTGGAAATTTATATTATTTATAAAATTTTGCTAGTATAACCGTTTGTGTACATCTGTAGACTTCAACTATTTTCTTAGGATAAATTCTCAAACATGAAATTGTTGGGGGAAATGATATACACACTTCAAAAACCTTTGATACACACTTCAAATTGCTATAATAAGGGTTATAATGATTTACGTGCCCATCAGAAAAATATGAGAGTGCCTGCCTGCTTTTTGACATTCAATAGGAGGGCATTTTAAAAAGTAGAACAACAGCTTTTGGTCACCATCTAGATATAAGGAAGAGAGGACAGATAAGGAATACTCCTGGGTTTGGGGCTCTGGCAACTGGAGGAGTAGTTCTATCAACTGAGATTTGGAATTGCAGATTAAAAAGAGATTCAGAGTTCATTTTGGGACAAAAATATTCAAGGACTTCCAAGAGATATCTGGTGAGTAGTTGGATATACTTATGTGAAGCAAAGGGAAGAGGTTTGGCCTACAGATACAGATTTTGAAATCAACATACCATGGTAGCTAAAGTCATAGGAGTGAATGAGATTGCCAAGGAAAAGTAAGAAGGAGGTCAAGGGTGGACTTCAGAGAATATTGATTGTTTAAGTGGAAAGTAAAGGAAGAAGAGCCATAAAAGGAGACTGGGTGATAGGAGGAAAACCAAAGAGAAACCAACAAAGACAGCATTATTAGACAAAGGTCAGAGTCAAATGTCGACACAGATGTGGATCTCTTGGATGTAGTAACCCTTAGTAATCTGGCCAGACAGCTTCAGTGAGTGGAGAGGTGTGAAATCCAGACAGCAGTGAGATTAAAAATGAAGGAAAGGCTTCTCCTTCTGGTAGTATGGTGAACTAGAAACTCTAAAGGGCCCTCCTGCTTCAAAACGACTAGGTCTTGCATAACAGTTTTTATGTTGTTTTGGACTTTCATGGAGATGAGTGGTAAGTATACTTAGAAGGAGGCCCTGAGGATGAATGCCAATATCAGCCCTATAAGCAGGAGTTTATAAGCTAGCTGAAAGGTGAAGAAACTAAATCTTAAACTCCAAACTGAACCAGAAAATTTAGTGATCTCTGGGTCCCTTCCCCCACAATACACATACACACACACATGCACACATGATGAATGTATATCTTCTGTAGTGGAAAATATCCTGAATGTAGGCTTCCAAATATCAGAGTAAAGTCAATCAAATCTGAGTGCACAATAAGAGATAAAAGGAAACAAACCACCATATGACAGCAGAAACAACAGATAACAGACTAAAACCACCAAGGACTTCAGATATTGCATTAACAGTTAAAGAATACAAAATAATTATTATGAAATATTAAAAATAAAATATGATGGGGCGCTTGGGTGACTCCGGCAGTTAAGTGCCCGACTTCAGCTCAGGTCATGATCTCATAGCTCGTGAGTTCGAGCCCTGCGTCAGGCTCTGTGCTGACAGCTCAGAGCCTGGAGCCTGTTTCGGATTCCGTGTCTCCTTCTCTCTCTGCCCTTCCCCACTCACGCTCTGTCTCTCTCTCCTTCAAAAATAAATAAACATTAAAAAAATTCATTAAAAAAATGAAATCATCAAAATGAGCAAGCAACAAGTGATTATATTTTTTAAAGACCAGACAAATGTAAAAAAGAACCAAATGGAAATTTTAGAAATAAAAAATATACGTGTTAAAACCAAAAACTCAAATAAAAATAAAAAACCAAAAACTCAGTGGATGGGTCAAAGGGCAGATTAGACACAGTTGAAGAGCATCAGTGAAATGACAGAAACAGAAAGACATTCCATGCTCATGGATTAGAACAAATATTGTTAAAATGTCTCCACTATCCAAAGCAATCCAAAGCAGGATTTAATGCAATCCCTATCAAAATACCAACAGCATTTTTCATAGAACTAGAATAAACAATTCTAAAATTTGTATGAAACCACAAAAGACCGCAAATAGCGAAAGCAATTTTAAAAAAGAAAACCAAGCTGGAGGCATCACAATTCCAGACTTCAAATTATATTAAAAACTGTAGTAATCAGGGGCACCTGGGTGGCTCAGTCCATTGGTTGACTGACTCTTGGTTTCGACTCAGGTCATGATCTCATGGTTCGTGGGTTCAAGCCCCACGGTGGGCTCTGTGCTGACAGTGTGGAGCCTGCTTGGGATTCTCTCTCTCCCTAGCTCTCTGCCCCTCCCCCTGCTTGTGCTGGCTCTATCTCTCTCAAAATAAATGAACATTTTTTAAAAAGCTGTAGTAATCCAAACAGTATAGTGCTGGCACAAAAATAGACACAAAACAATAGAACAGAATAGAAAACCCAGAGATAAACTCACAACTATATGGTCAATTAATCTTTGATAAAGCAGGAAAGAATATCCAATGGAAAATGGAAGTCTCTTCAACAACTGGTGTTGGGAAAATGGGACATCAACATGGAACAGAAAGAAACTGTACCACTTTCTATACACAAAAAGTTCAAATGGATTAAAACATAAATGTGTGACCTGAAACCATAAAAATCCTAGAAGAGTACACAGGTAGTAACCTCTAACATTGCCTGTAGCAATTTTTTTCTAGATATGTCTCCTGAGGTGAGGGAAACAAAAGCAAAAGTAAACTATTAGGTCTACATCAAAATAAAAAGCTTCTGCATGGCAAGGAAACAATCAACAAAACTAAAAGGAAACCTTACAGGAGATGCCTCAGTGACTCAGTCAGTTAAGCTTCAGACTCTTGGTTTTGGTTCAAGTCATGATCTCATGGTTTGTGGGATCAAGCTCTGAGTACAGTTCTGCACTGGCAGTGTGGAGCCAGCTTGGGATTCTCTCTCTCCCCCTCTCTCTGCCCCTCCTCAGCTCTCTCTCTCAAAGTAAATGAATAAACTTTTCAAAAAAATTTAATTAATTTAAAAAAATTTAAAGGCAACCTACAGAATGGGAGAAGGTATTTGCAAATGACATATCCAATAAAGAGTTAATATCTAAAATATATAAAGAACTTTTAAAACTCACCCACAAAAGAAATAATCCAATTTTTAAATGGGCAGAAGACAAGAACAAATATTTCTCTAAGGAAGACATACAGATGGCCAACAGACACATGAAAAGGTGTTCATTATCACTTACCATCAGGGAAATGCAAATCAAAACTACAATGAGCTATTACTTCACGCCTATCAGAATGACTAAAATCAACAACACAAGAAACAACAGGGGTTGGTGAAGATGTGGAAAAACGAGAACCCTCTGACACCATTGATGGGAATGCAAACTGGTACAGCCACTGTAGAGGTTCCTTAAAAAATTAAAAATAGAACTACCCAATGATCCAGCAATCACACTACTAGGTATTTACCCAAAGAATACAAAAATGCTAATTCAAAGGGATACGTGCAGCTCTATGTTTATAGCACATTATTTACAATAGCCAAGATATGGAAGCAGCCCAAGTTTCCATCGACTGATGAATGAAGATATGGTGTATATATATATATACAATGGAATATTATTCAGCCAATAAAAAAGAGTGAAACCTTGCCATTTATAATGATATGGATAGAGCTAGAGGGTATAATGCTAAGTGAAATAAAAACAAATACCATGGTTTAACTCATGTGGAATCTAAGAAACAAAACAAATGAGCAAAGAGGAAAAAAGAGAGAGAGAAAGAAACCAAGAAACAGACTCTTAACTATAGAGAACAAACTGATAGTTATCAGAGGTGAGGTGGGTTGAGGGATGGGTTAAATAGATGATAGGGATTAAGGAGTGTACTTGTTGGAATGAGCACTGGGTGATATACAGAATTGTTGAATCACTATAAAGTACACATGAAAATAATACAACACTGTATGTTAACTAACTGGAATTTAAAAAGAAATGTTTTTAAATGTCAGTGAAATGAAAGAGCAAAAGAAATTTCCCAGAATGCAGCACAGAGACCCAGTGTTAAAAAATATAAAAGAAACATTAAGCAATATGAAAAGACAGAAGAAGATCCCATACACATCTACTCAGAGTCTCAGAAGGAAAGAGCAGAAAGGAAAATAGGCATTATCTGAAGAGAAAAAGGCTCCAAATTTTCCAGAACTAATGAAAGAAATGAATCCACAGATATAGAATTAAATAAAAGGAATTTCACACTCTGGTACCTCACAGTGGAACTTCGTAACACCAGCTTAAGAGATGACCTTAAAAACAGGCAGAGGAAAATTATTTTCAAATTCTCTTCCTTTCAAGAATAAAAGTAAGATAAAGATATTTACAGGCAAACAAAAACTAAAGTGTTTACTACCATCAGACCTGTAATAAAAGAACTTCTAAAGGCCGTACTTTGGGGAGAAGGAAAGTGATCACATAAGGAAGGTCCGAGATGCAAAAAAGAATGGTGAGCTAAGAAATTAGTAAACATAAGATAAATTTAAGCAACCAATGTCAATGAAAATAATTGTGATTTTTAATTTGTTAAATTTAAGAAAAGAGCCAAAATTTGGAAAACAACATGAGATAAGTTGCATATTGGAAAACAATATCATGTAAGATGCAAAGGTAAGAAAGGAATACAACAACCTTATTATTTACAGATGATACAGTTGTATTATTAGAATAAGAATTTAGAAAGTTGGGTGAATATAAGATAAAAAGTCAATGACATTTCTTTTTTTTGACATTTCTCTACATTAACAGCAAATATTTAGAAAGCATTATTTTATTTTGTTTTATTTTTTAAAAATTTTCATGTATTTATTCATCTTAAGTAATCTCTACACCCAACTTGTGGATCAAACTCATGACCCCAAGATCCAGAGTGGTGTGCTTTTCCTACAGAGGCAGCCAGGAGCCCCAGGAAGCATAATTTAAAATATATATCTATATAGGGGTGCCTGGGTGGATCAGTAGGTTAAGCATCTGACTCTTGATTTTGGCTCAGATCATGATCTCACCGTTCATGAGATCAAGCCCCCCATCAAGCTCTGTGCTGACAGCGTGGAGCCTGCTTGGGCTTCTCTCTCTCCCTGTCTCTCTGCCCCTCCCTCACTCATGCTTTCTCTCTCTCTCTCTCTCTCTCTCTCTCAAAAATAAATATTTCTAAATAAAAATTAAAAGATATATACACAGATACATACATATATGTATATCATTCTAGCAAGAAGAAACAAAAGTAAGTAGAAATAAATCTGTGTATAAAACTATATGGATAATATAAAACTTTTAATACTTAAGAATATAAATAAATGGAGAAGTATAACATGTTTTTGGATTGGAAGAATGACCAACATAAAAATTCAAAGCAATTCTCAACAGTATTTTTTGAAGACTTTGAAAAGCTGTTTCTAAAATTTATAGAGGGGTGCCTGTCTGGCTCAGTCAGTAGAGAATACAACTCTTGATCTTGAGGTCATGAGTTCAAATCCCACCTTGGGTATAGAGATGACTTTTAAAAAAATTGAAATTTATAGAGAAAAGCAGAGGCCCCAGAAATAACTAAAACACACCAGAGAAGGAGGAGATTTGCCCAATCAGAAAGTAGTATTATTACTAAGCTATAGAAATTTATAAAGCATAGTATTACTGTAGGGACAGCCAAATTGATTGATAAAGAATGAAACAGATCAGATACGGAGCCATATATAAATATATATGGGAACGATATACAACAGAGATGATTGAAAGTAAAGCTATGGGAAAAGATATATCACACTTGGGGTAGCATTACAAATCAGTGGATGGGGGAGAGATAGACTATTCAATGAGACAATCGGTTGTCCATAAGGATAAAAAGAAAACTGATTCCTAACTCACACCCAACTCCAATAGCAATTCCTGACAGATTAAAGGCTTAAATATAGAAAGTAAAACTATAGCTTTTAGAAGAAAATATAGGACATTATCTCCATTATCTTAGAGTATGATTGTATTTCTTAAGTTACAAAAGTACTACATAAAAGAAGAGATTAATAAATTCATATATGTTAAAATTAAGAACTTCTGTTCATTAAAAGACACTATAAAGAAAATGAAGATACAAGCCACAGAAAGAAAATATTTGCAACATGTAATTGACAAAGGATTAGTACATGGAATATACAACTATAATTGTCTGGGCTAAAATTTACATATGTATTTTGACTCTCTCCTGAAACTCTCTAAAACTCCTGTAAATGGAGTTTAACACATAAACTCACAAGAGTAGTAAGAGACAGAAGGGACAATGGTAGCAAAATTTCAGAGGCTTGAAAGTACAATAAATAAGTAGTACCTGACAGCAGATCTGAGAAAGCGGAATCCAAGCCAGCAGAAGGGAACACAAGACATAATTCAAATTAAAACTGCAGAATTTTCAAAAAAGCTCAGGAATTGGTAACACTAGGCTTCTCTGTAACTGAAGATGGGAAAGAACCAAGGCTAAAATAAGGATGTTTTGAAAGCCATTTAAGAAGCAGTTAAACCCGGGGCATCTGGGTGGCTCAGTTGGTTTAGCATCTCTTGATTTCAGCTCAGGCTATGATCCCAGGGTCATAGGATTGAGCCCCACTTCAGGTTCTGTGCTGGGCATGGAGCCTGCTTGGGATTCTCTCTCTCCCTCTGCCCCTCTACCTCTCTCTCTCTCTCAAAAAAAAACCCCAGCTAAACCCACTAATCCCCTCTTCTATTCCATGCCATGGGGTGACTGCCTGCCCCACCTCTGCAAAAGTTAGAAAGCTTATCTTTTGGTGAGGATCTCAGGCCCAGTTGAGAGCAGGGTACCATATTGAAAACAGGTGAACCTCTACATACTGAATCCTAAAACCCCCAGCACCTCTCTTCTCCACTAGGTTCTCAGAACACTGGCAGCCTAGGTCACCACCTGCAGGCTAGAGATTGAGTCTCTTATGAAAGATCTGATCAGCCCAAGAGGAAAGACCTACAGATACTGACAGAATTTGACAAAAGTAGTTTAGCCAAGCCATCCTACAATGATTCTCATGGTTGATAAAGCCCACCCACAGCTCAAAGCCTCCAGTAAGCTTTTTTAGTCTCCCACTCATAAACGTGAGTAGACAATCAAAAATACACACATCTTCCCTGATGAACATGGATGCAAAAATCCTCAACAAGATATTAGCCAACCGGATTCAACCATACATAAAAAAAATTATTCACCACGACCAAGCGGGATTTATAACTGGGATGCAGGGTTGGTTCAATATCTGCAAAACAATTAACGTGATTCATCACATCAATAAAAGAAAGGACAAGAACCATATGATCCTCTCAATAGATGCAGAGAAAGCATTTGACAAAATACAGCATCCTTTCTTGATAAAAACCCTCAAGAAAGTAGGGATAGAAGGAGCATACCTCGAGATCATAAAAGCCATATATGAACGACCCAACGCTAATATCATCCTCAATGGGGAAAAACTGAGGAACAAGACAGGGATGTCCACTCTTGCCACTGTTATTCAAAATAGTATTGGAAGTCTTAGCCTCAGCAATCAGACAACACAAAGAAATAAAAGGCATCCAAATCCGCCAGGAGGAGGTCAAACTTTCACTCTTCACAGATGATATGTTACTCTATATGGAAAACTCAAAAGATTCCACCAAAAACTGCTAGAACTGATCCATGAACTCAGCAAAGTGGCAGGATATAAAATCAATGCACAGAAATCGGTTGCATTCCTGTACACCAACAATGAAGTGACAGAAAGAGAAATCAAGGAATCGATCCCATTTACAGTTGCACAAAAAACCATAAAATACCTAGGAATAAATCTAACCAAAGAGGTGAAAAATCTATACACTGAAAACTATAGAAAGATTATGAAAGAAATTGAAGAAGGCACAAAAAAAAAATGGAAAAAGATTCCATGCTCCTGAATAGGAAGAACAAATATTGTTAAAATGTTGATACTACCCAAAGCAATCTACATATTCAATGCAATCCCTATCAAAGTAACACCAGGATTCTTCACAGAGCTAGAACAAATAATCCTAAAATTGATATGGAATCAGGAAAGACCCCAAATAGCCAAAGCAATCTTGAAAAAGAACACCAAAGCAGGAGGCATCACAATCCCAGACTTCAAGCTATACTACAGATCTGTAATCATCAAGACAGTATGGTACGAGCACAAGAACAGACACTGAGATCAATGGAACACAATAGAGAACCCAGAGATGGACCCACAAACATATGGCCAACTAATTTTTGACAAAGCAGGAAAGAATATCCAATGGAATAATGACAGTCTCTTCAGCAAGTGGTGCTGGGAAAACTAGACAGAGACATGCAGAAGAATGAACCTGAACCACTTTCCTACACCATACACAAAAACTCAAATGGATGAAAGACCTCAATTTAAGACAGGAAGCCTTCAAAATCCTCGAGGAGAAAGCAGGTAAAAACCTCTTTGATCTTGACCACAGCAACTTATTACTCAACACGTCTCTGGAGGCAAGGGAAACAAAAGCAAAATTGAACTACTGGGACCTCATCAAAATAAAAAGTTTCTGCACAGCGAAGGAAACAATCAGCAAAACTAAAAGGCAACTGACAGAATGGGAGAAGATATTTGCAAATGACAGATAAAGGGTTAGTATCCAAAATCTATAAAGAACTTATCAAACTCAACACCCAAAAAACAAATAATCCAGTGAAGAAATGGGAAAAAGACATGAATAGACACTTCTCCAAAGAAGACATCCAGATGGCCAACCGACACATGAAAAAATGCTCCACACCACTCATCATCCGGGAAATACAAATCAAAACCACAATGAGTTACCACCTCACACCTGTCAGAATGGCTAACATTAACAACTCAGGCAACAACAGATGTTGGTGAGGATGTGGAGAAAGAGGATCTCTTTTGCATTGTTGGTGGGAATGCAAGCTGGTGCAGCCACTCTGGAAAACAGTATGGAGGTTCCTCAAAAAACTAAAAATAGAACTACCCTACAACCCAGCAATTGCACTACTAGGCATTTATCCACGGGATACAGGTGTGCTGTTTCAAAGGGACGCATGCACTCCCATGTTTATAGCAGCACTATCAACAATAGCCAAAGTATGGAAAGAACCCAAATGTCCATCAATGGATGAATGGATAATGGAGTATTACTCAGTAATCAAAAAGAATGAAATCTTGCCACTTACAACTACGTGGATGGAACTGGAGGGTATTATGCTAAGTGAAATTAGTCAGAGAAAGACAAAAATCGTATGCCTTCACTCATATGAGGACTTTAAGAGACAAAACAGATGACCATAAGGGACGGGAAACAAAAATAATATAAAAACAGGGAGGGGGACAAAACAGAAGAGACTCATAAATATGGAGAACAAACTGAGGGTTGCTGGAGAGGTTGTGGGAGGGGGGATGGGCTAAATGGGTAAGGGGCATTAAGGAATCTACTCCTGAAATCATTGTTTCACTATATGCTAACTAATTTGGATATAAATTTTAAAAAATAAAAAATAAAATTTAAAAAAATCAATGGGAAAAATTTAAATGGTTCTATAAAAAAATACAGACATCTGAGTAAAGCCTCTGAGGGAAAATTGATAATGTCAATGAGTTCTTTTAAATGACTCTGTATGTGTATGTGTGTGTGTGTATGATTGTATAGCTCTACATCTGTATGTGTGAATGTATGTATGTATGTGTAAAGGTCAGGGGAATGCCAAGTCATGGGGCTCTTTTACTCATATGGAGTACGACTGTGCAGGGGTCTTCCCACAAAACAAAACCTCAGCTGGGCACAGAGATCCAAGAAACCCCTCAGCTGCAAGGTTTTCAGGGAAATAGGGACACCAGGTCTAATCTTGGCCAAGAGAAGACTTTGCCCTTCATATCATAAGGGAGAAATGTGGGTACACATTTCCAGCACCTTGCTTTTCCACTATGTCCACCACATCCCAGCACCTTGCTGCCCACTATTAGGAAGTCCTTTCTGGTCTCTGACTTTGCTGATTGTCCCACCTCTGTAACCCAGCTGCCTTTTCATACAGCTGCTTGCAGAGATCTACTGTATCACAACTAACTTGGTATTCTGCCCTCAGCTGAGAACAAGGGAGCCCCAAAGGTAGGTCTTAATCAGGAATTCCACAGATCTAGCCAAACAAGGGTTTGGGAGAGGGTTTGGGAGGGTTGTAGGAGATAAGACTAAGATGAGGTAAACCCCAAGAAGCAGAGGGACCCAGGGCCTCAAACAAGAGGAGGAAAAAGGTCAGGGTAGGATAAGGACTAGCGCAAAGTGAATGTCAGGGTCAAGGGTAATATCAGTGTCAACATCAGAGCCACAGTAGACTCAGGGTCAAGTTGGAGTCAGGGAATTCAATTTTAAATTAGGTGTCCTTCCAGCCCCATCCTACATATCCTTCAAGGTGCCAGATTTCCAGAGAGCACTCCCTGTCCAAAATACCTGCATAAGGTAGCTGGATCCAAGGACAGCCAGCTTTTCCCGAGGCTCCAGGTTATACCAGGGGTCTATTGGTCTATTGGACACCCAGGCCCTGCTCCCAGATAGCACACAGTCTGGAAGAACGAGGACAGAAATACCCAGCTCTTCCCTGAAAGATCTCCCAGTCAAGAAAAAGACAGAAATGAGAACATCAGAAAAGCACTCTGAGGACAAATGCCTGGCTCCAAGCCTGAGCCTTAGATAGAAAGAAAGGAGCAAAGTGTAATTCAAACAAACAAAAAAAAAAACTATGCAGAGGGGGCCAAGACTGGCATGAGGATCCCTCTGGCATAGGGAGGAGTGTTGACCCACCTGGGCTGACTTTCTCAATAGGGACTGTATCTGAGTCCAGCAGGACACCAAGGCTGGAGCCTCTATGAACCTAGCTATTTCCTCCCCTCTCCCTTTGCCCAGGGCCTGACTCAGACTATGCAGCGCCACGTGGATCCTGAAGCCCTGCAGAAGATGGTCAAATGTGCTGTGCAGGACTACAGCTATAAGAGTTCCATAGCAGGTCACCCCTACTTTCCTGAGAAATACTGGCTCTGTCAAGAGGAAGGTAGGTCCTCACCCCTTACTCAACTCTGACCCCACTCAGTGACCTCAACAATGACCCTTAACCTTAGTCCAACTTGGATCCTGATGTCCACCCTGATCCCATATCAACTTTATCCTCACCCATAATCTGGGCTTCTCCAATCACCTCCACCCCAGCTTGACTCCCAACCACCTGACCTGACCCTGTTCCTGACTCTATTCCTGACCCTAGAGGAGGAGACCCAGGCCCTGACTTTTGGGAGTTTCATACCTGTGCCAAAGAACCAGAAGATGCCTGGGTCTTATCCCTAGAGAGATGGAGGATTAACCTCCTCCAAACAAATCCCTCCAGGTATATTCCAGTGCCATCTTTTCCCATCTTCTTAGTGACCCTCTTCTATCACTGTCCCCATCTCTGCTGCATCTCTCTGCCCTAGCACACCTCTTTCCCCCCAACCGGAAGCCTTTTCTAATCCCTTCCTTCCTAAAAATTCCCTTAGTCCTCCCCTTCTCAACTAAGATTCTTGGAAACATAGTCTACACTCGGTGTCTCTACTTCCTTACTCCTTCTTACACCTTATGACAAATTATCTTTCCCATTTGGTTAGATGTTTATGAGGTCTCCCCATACATTCCAAAAGACCAGAGTCTTGTCTCATTTACAGTTGTGCCCTCCATCTAGAACACCATCAGGCCTAATAAGTATTTATTGAATTAATTGATGATAAATATTTATCCAGTTGAAATTGGGAGTCTGAATCTCCTACACTCAAACATTAAAACTGCTCTTGTGTAGTTCTAATTACCACATCCATGGGACTTTTCAATTTTTACCTTATGAGACCTACACTATGCATTTCAGTCTCTGACCACTCTTTCCTTCTTGAAATTCCTTCCTTCCTCAGCTTCTCTGATGCTTCATTTGCCTGGGTCTCTTATCCCCCCATCCTGGAAATGTGGGGTTCCTCGGGGTGCTAATCTGAGCCCTCTTCTCTCCTTACTCCTCTCCTAAGACCATTTTATCTAACAATGTCTTAAACGACAACTCTCTTTATTTCTATCCTTGACTTCTCACCAGAATTCCACTCTCCATCGGATTATAGTCAACTTTACCTGAATGTCCCCAAACACCTCAAACTTAGTATTTCCAACTCACCAATCCAGAACTCCAAATCCCAACACACTGTCCCACCCGTAAACACACCTGCTCTTCCTCTAGGGTTCCTACACCTCCTTCCCTGGTGTCTCTCACATGTGTTCTTTCAGAGTGTTAGGGTAGTAGATCACAGATGGCCTTTAGGATAGACTTAGATGACTGGGTGAGTGGGGCTTTGAAGGATTTTTAGGTAGAGAAGTGTCTTGGTCTGATTTTCATTTGTGAAAATCTATGTAGAGAGTGGATTTAGGATTTCAAGAGGAGACAGGGAGGTTAGTAGGCTAATTGTAATAATAGTTTTCTATGTACCAGGCATTGTTCCAAGCTTTTTACATATATTAACTCACTGAAATCTCACAACAACCCTGTGAGGTATATCGTACTATTACCCCATTTTAAAATTGAGAAGACTGAGACACAGTGAAATTAATTAATTCAGTCAAGGTCATATAGAGCTAATATTTGGCAGAGCTGAGATTTGAACCCCAAATGTCTGTGGAGTTCATTCTATTAATCACGACATGATATTGTCTCCTGCTTATGGTACTGAAGAGATACAGAGGTGAGATCATGGGGGACTGGAAGAGGGGATAGATTCAAGTGATTTTAAGGATGCAGAATAAGCAAATTTTGGAGCCTGGATGTGGAAGATGAGAGGGAGGAATTGGGAGAAGGATCCATTTTCAGGCTGGCTGATTCAGAGAGGGTGGTGCCAGGATGCAAAGTGATCAGCTCAAAGGATCCAGACCCCACTCAGGAGCTTGCCTTAGGTGAAAAATGGCCTACATCTCAGTGTCCAAATCTGGGGACAGGCTGGTCTTGACTGGCCTGAGGGATATTAGTAAGAGTCCAGCTTTGTGCTGGGGATCAGAGGAGAAACATCTAGGGAGACCTGGATCCTGGGGTAGAATAAGGAATAACAATGTCTTATGTCTCTACCCCTATGATCAAGTAGACAAATGCAACCCATACTACCTATGTGGTGACCGGTATAACACATGGAGGATGGGACCTTACAACTGTACCAGCTGGAACAAACATACCACATGCCTTCCCCAGCTACCTAAGGTATCTACTGTGACCAACCCAGATGCCTGGGGTCTGGGACACACACCTCCCTCCCCTTTTAAACCACAGTGACGGGGCGCCTGGGTGGCTCAGTGGGTTGAGAGTCCAGATTTGGCTCAGGTCATGATCTCACGGTGCATGAGTTCGAGCCCCGCGTCGGGCTCTGTGCTGACAGCTCAGAGCCTGGAGCCTGCTTTGGATTCTGTCTCCTCCTCTCTCTCTCTCTGCCCCTCTCCTGCTCATGTTCTGTCTCTCTCTCTCTCTCTCTCTCTCTCTCAAGAATAAATAAACTTTAAAAAAATGTAATAAAATAAAAAATAAGAAAATAAACCACAGTGACCAATTAGTTCCTCATCCCTTTCCCACCAGCAATGTTCCAGGGCTCTTTCCCAAGTGTGAAATTAGGGTTTGTATCTTCTAGGGGACAAGGGAGCCCAGGAATGGAGCTGTATGAAAAATTCCTGGTCCCCTGGATCCCAAGCTTTGGTGGGGCTCTGTGGGGACACAACTAGTGTGCACTCCCTGACTTGCTACCTTCCTGAAGCTTACCACCTGGCCCCTTCCCACAAGGTCTAGCCAAGAAGTCAATGACCTGCTCCACTCTCCTCTCCTTTATGATGTGAGCATTGACAATTGGAGGGAGATCAAGGCCACCCAGTGGCAGTGTAGATAGATACGGAAGAGTCTTCTAAGGAGATAGGAAGGAGCCCAGGCCGGAGGAAAGAGGAAATTTGAGAGGATGGGAGGCCAGAGCAGAGGTTCTCAACTGTAGGCTGATGGCTGAGCTCGGGTTTACTGAACACTTGTGAATCAGAACTTCCTCAAGAATCAGAATTTTTCACAAGTTCTCCAGGTGATTCTGATGGACAGGCAATATTGTAGTATTGACACTCCCTCTCCTCAATTAGAGACACACCGAGACACAACCACACAGAAGCTAGACAAAGAGAGGTAAAATCAAAGGCAAAGGCTGAGGCAGGGTTGCAGAGGTCCAGGTCCAGACCTGTCCACCTACAGCTCCACTTCCTTCCCTCCCCTTCCCCTCCCTGGAAGCAGAGTAAATGCGTTGCCGGGTGACAGTCCTAAACACTCAGAGCCTGGGAGAGTAGGGGATCATCTGGAGGGCAGGAGAAGACATGGCCTGGAACTGGTCCAGAGGTTCAGGGAGGACCCCCAAAAGGAGGAACCCTTCCAGGTCAGAGTTTGAGGTACCATGTGTGCCACTTCCAGGAGGCTGGAATGGAGACAGCTGTTCGAGGAATGCCCTTGCAGTGCCCTCCTAAGCCGGAACGACTCAATGCCTACGGTAACAGATGGTGGTCGGTGGTGGGGTAGACCAGAAGGACGGTGGGATGGGACCTAGGGGACTGAGCAGAGGATAAAGGTTCTATAGAGGGTGTAATCCTGTCTCTACCTGTCCCTGTTTTTGTCTCCATCTCTTCCTGTCTCTGACCCTGTCTCTTCCCTTTCCTGTAACTCTGTATCTGGGTCTCCTGGGCTTGGGGCCACGGACGTAGAGCGTGAGGTGGTGGTGAATATGTTGAACTCGCTGTCACGGAACCAGCGGCTGCCGCAGATCACTCCCCGTTGCGGGTGCGTGGACACGCTGCCGGGCCGCCTGCCCTTCCAGGGTTATGAAAGCTCTTGCTCAGGCTGCCACTACTGTCTACGCGGGATGGACTACTACGTGACCAGAGCACCCTGCACGGAACGCTGCCACCGGCCTTTGTGCGCAGAGCAGCCGACTGTAAGGTTCGCTGGGCAGCTCCAGCCTTAGACGGGCCCGCTCCCGAACAAGCCCCGCCCCCCGGGGGGGTCCAGTTTACCGCAGCTGTGCGTGCCCTATCCCTCACCAGTTCTAGCTCTGCCCTACCCCTATGCCAGACCCTACCCCACTTGCAGCCGCCTCTAACCCGTACTGGGCCCTGTCCTGTTCTGCCCTCCGGCCCCAGGGCCTGGGCTGAGCCCTGAGACCGGAGAATCCGCACGAAGATTCCCCCAGGTTCCTGGCCCTATCCGTCCCGAACTGGGCTCAAGGTCAACCTGGTTCCTGTACCTGTTCTAGAGGCCCCACCCGGAAGGTTGTGGGGTTGGGGGGCGGAGGGTTGTTTGTTTTTTGTTTTTGTTTGTTTTGCTTTGTTTTGTTTTGAGGAAGAAACCCTCTGCACACCAGTCGGTCGCATCCCCTTCCCACACTCCGTTCCCTATCTGGATACCAGGTCCTGGAGACGCAGGTTCTAGCCTGCGGAGTGCCATGTGTGCTCAAAAAAGTGGCTTGTGTTCCTGGGTCTTGGTCACTGTCGACAACAGGCAGGGTCATTGCCCCGTGTTATGTGAGCAAGGAAATAGTAACCGCATTACCAGAGGGGCCCTGACCTCGGAGCACCTCTGAAAGTGGACAACTTAGCGTGTTGCTGTTGAGGAAACAGACCCGAGAGCTCAGCTACAACCTTAACTGCAGCGCAACCTTCTCCCTGCACCAGATGGCAGTCGAAGTGGGCTGAGTCTGGGAGAACTCCAAAGTCCGCTGGGGGTCTTAGAGAGCTTGGGAGAGGAAGGGGGGGTCCTGGATCCTGTTCCTAACCCCTGGTGATTCCCTCCCCGCCACCCCCACCCCCCCCCCCCCAGCCCTTTCCCAGAGAGTCTGATTCATTGTGCGAGGCTGAGTCTCATCCCTTCACAAGGGCAGAGGGGCGGGGGGAGCGAGAAAGTTCCTGAGCCTTAGAAATGCCGTTAGTGCTGGAATAGCTGCCCTTCAGTGGAGAGGATCCGGGGGCTCCCAGGTCTTCAACGACTGGAGCCCAGCCCTCCCCAGAGTCCACCGTGCTCCATGGCCCAGCCTGGGCGGCAGAAACGAGGCCTAACGAGGATAGGGACTTTCAGATGTCTTCCCAGAGGTGATACTTCCTTCGGTGGGGTCTTGAAGGGCCAAGAGGCAGGAGGGGAGGATCCCCGAGCCATAGGACTGACACCTGAAGCGCTGCTAGGAACCTTGGTGTGGGTTTGGGAATAGGATTAAATCAGAAGGCTCGACGTCCTCCTGCCCAACACTTCCTCTTCCAGGGGTGTATCACCCTGCGAGCACCGGCCCGGAATGCAATGTGCTGTTATAACTCCCCCGCCGTCATACTACCCTTGTCCGAACCTTAGGTAAGTCTGGCGGAAACACATTGCAAATGCGCTTAGCGCAGCGGGGACCGCGGAGACAGTTGTCCGCTGCGATGCACTGATTGGAAGATACCACCAGGGGGCGCTAGTACCATGGGGACGTCAAAGCTGGCAAGGGAATGGAGAACCCCATGAGAGGGCACGGAGGCTGGCATGGAAGGGTCCACAGGTTGGCAGTGGGGCTTAGACTCAAGAGATCAAAGCACTAGGTTCAGGGCTTGAAGATAAGAAATTAATGTCAGGGAGTGTGTATTGGGAATCAGAAATTTAACAATAGAATCTAAGATCAGGAGGTCAGTGTTAGAGCATGGGGCAGTATTAGGGGCAAATGTTGGGGCACAGTTAGCACTGAGAATTGGAATCAGACCTATGAGGGTCTAAAAGAACTGACCCATTTCTCCCCACAGATGGGACACAAGTCACTTCAAGAAGACTGGTGGCCCCCAAAGAAACAACTATGTCATCCACCCTGAGTTTGTGTCTGAAACCTATCCTGATTGCCACTGCTGGTAGAGCCCAGGCTGGTGGGGACAAGGGGGCTGAGCAGTAAATAAACTCTTCACCCCAGAGGCTGCTTCCTGCATCCTTACCCAGCAGGATCTGGCAGTGAGGAGCCAGTCACACAGGCCTCTGCCAAGCCCCCTCCGAGCTGTAGTTTCTCAGTCATCCTGCCCTGAGCCCTCCCTGCCCCCATCTCAGTGTTTCTCTTTGGTGGCCCTGAGTGCCCTCCTGATAGATAACATCAGCTGGTGATCTCCCCTCCACCCAAACTAACGGGTCTACCTAGCCATGCAAGGAGGGCCCAAGGACCTCACACCCAGGAGGTCCCTCCAGCTGACATTTCTTCAGTATCTCCCAAACCTAGATGTTCCCTCACTGCCACATCTCAGTGGACCCAGAATCTTCCATTCTGCAGTCAGAGACCTATCCCTATACCCAAAGCTCTTGATCTCTTCTCCCAGAGTCTCCATCACAGTCCCCCAAAAGTCTATGTCCAGACACCCTTACTGCCCTGCCTTACCCAAGTCCAAAGGTCCAAAACATAACATTAGAGGGTTTCATGACTAAGAAATTTCAAACTACAAAGCAAAGCCCTGTTTCTCTGTCCCTCTAGAAGTAAGGGGTGGGGTGTTCTGGAATCTCTGGGATCTTTAACATTTTTGCACCCAACTCCTCGAAGCAGGGGTATGGCGGGTCACGTCCATCACCTCACAGCACGGTCATTTCTAACGGCTGCTACCACGGGGTGTCGGGGGGCGGGAGAGGGCAGAGGGGGAATTGCAAAATCCCGATGTCCCCAACCTCAGAAACTACTGGTCCGGTGGGAACCAACAACTTGGGCCTCCCGGCTGGTGGAACTAACCTCCTCCCGTTGGGTCCTTAATAGGATCCGTCCTGCACCGAGCCTCTGAGATCCTCCCGGAACTCCGCTACCCTTTTTCTATATGAATTGTTTCCATATGGGAAATTTTTTCCACATGGAGAGCTAGTGAGAGCGTTATACCGAGATGGCCTCCACCTGCCCAAATGTGGAGGGGAAGGAATCCCAAGAGCCAACCCTGCCCCTTTACCCTGTGGCTCGTTTCTCCTCATACACATCCCAAATTTAGCCTAGAAGTGCAAGAATCCTAAGTCTACAACTGCTCCTTCCTTCCTCCAGAACTACATTTCCCAGAAGGCCTAGGGCAGAGCCCCGCCTGAATGCGGTAAGCAACTGCCCGGCGGGGGCGGGCCTGAAGGCAGGGGGCGGAGCCGGGAGACCTCCGGCTGGTGGCCCTCCAGAGTCGCCCGGAGGTGGGCACAAAACAGCAGAAGAAAGGTGGGGGCTAAGGGGTGGGGCCTTAGGTCCGCGTGACAATGTGGGCAGAGGGATCGAGTACCAGGGGCGGGGCTGGACTCCGAAGCCCGAAATGAAACGGAACGACCGGGGCGTGGCCGAGCAGGAAGAGGGCGGGTCCCGAGGAGGGCCTCAGCTGTTTCCCAGCTTAGCAGAGCCCCGCGCTGTGCCGTGGGAGCCCAACTCCGGCTAGCGTGGAGGGAATCTTCGGGAGCCTCCCTTCACCCCCACTTCTGGGGTCACTGCCGTGAGTGAGCCCAGCGGTGGGACTTTGGGGGGTGTTGAGGAAGCACACTTCCTGAACTTTAGCTCCTACTAATGAGTAGGGGGTGCGAGTCTGGACACTTGGGCCCCTTCTCAAGCCGCGGTTCCCAGCGGGAGGCTGGCCCCTAGACCTCATTCTGTCCCTTCGGGCACTGTAGCTGTAGCGCTGGGGTGGGGTTGGAGTATTCCAAGCTGTAGGCGCAGTCACTCGATCCCTTCGGATCCTGTCATTGAGGAGGGCAAGGAGATGGGCGGGATCGAGTTGCCTTTGACATTCCTCCCCCAAGCCCCCCCCCCCCAATGGAATTATGTTGGGCAAACGACTCAACTTGGCATGCCCTCCCTCCTTTCTTTGGGGCCAGGCCGGGCCCTCCCCCTCAGATCCGGCCAAGGGCCGGCGGCCAAGACTGAGGTTGAGTGTCAAGTGGGGAAAGGCTTGGCTAGATCAGACCCCACCTGCTGGCATTAGCCTGTGGTTGGCCAGATGGCGGAGGCGGCAGATTACAGGGGTCTCTAACGCTGTTAACACAGGAACCATAGTTCCTCCTCCACAGTCCCGATACCAGATGCCATTAAAATTGCCCCTTTCCTACCCCCAAGTAGCCTTCCTGGAGCAAGCAGCAGCATCAGTCCTTGAGAAGATAGGCTTCACTATGCACACACTCACCTGAGTGGGTGAGAGCCTGTCCCACCCTCTGGCCCACAAAGCTCCTTTCCTCTGCTGCATTCAGACAGCCAGTCGGACCATTATCTCCCATCTCTTGAAAATTATGCTGTGGAGGGTTAAGCTGGGATTTTGGATTAGGCAACCTTGCTACCTGGTGACTTCAAACAAGTTCTTTCTTCTGTTTGGGCAAGTTTCTTCATCTGTAGAATAGGCACTATAGCTATACTTCTTGTTCAGTATTATTGTTAGAGTTGGATGCTGTGGTGGCATTTGGGAGACCATTACAGGGCCTGCATGGAGTGGGTTCCTAGGCCTGTGGGTTCCTGTCCTTCACAAAAAAAAAAAAAAGCCCTTGGAATCCTAGAACATTAAGATTCTCAGAACCTGTTGGAAAGGGCTTTTGAGGTCATCTTGGTGGCCTTTCTATGCCTCCAGGTCTAATGAGATAGGCTGATTTAATATGAAAGTTTTGAGGATGCCCTCACCCTGTTCTCTGTCCTCTTCAGATATGGACCCTTTCCCCTTATTCCCTCAGTGCCCAGAAGGGGGCCTTGATTGTCCTGAATGAATGAATGAATGAATGAATATAAATGTACAGCAGGTACTTCTTTGGGTTTTGCTTAGCTTGAGGGCATCAGTTAAAGGCTACTGTGTTCATTCTCCAGGAGGGCTTTTCTAACCTGTTCCTACAGGAAGGGAAGTCCATATTGGTGTGGGGAAGTTTTGAAAGCTAAGTTGTGTGGGATGAGAGAAAGAGAGTAAGAGGCTGTTCCAGACCAGCTGGAACTGACCAGCTTAGGGAGTTGGGGGGAGGGAGCACAGAGAATGAGGTCCTGAGACAACACCTCACTGGAGGGGAGGGAAGATTGTAAGGAGCTATATATTGACATCTGGGATCAAATTCTGGTCTGTACCTGTCATTCTTGACAGTTTCTTCATGGGAGAGGTGGGGGAGTTGAGGACCCTGAGCAGTTCTGGCATCTCCTTGGAAATAGCTGAGGACTTTGAGACAGACACTGGCATCTGGGAGGAGACTAATTACTATTTGCCAGTCTCCCTCTCTACTTCCTCCCAGCTGGAACAGGTGGGCAGCCGGCTGGCACTGTGTATGTCGTGTGTGCACCTAGCTGGTGCTATGTCTTTGTTGAACTCTGCCCTGAGGGGTGAGATAGGAAGGGTCAGTGGCCTTGAGTAGCAGATTGGGACACACACCTCCCCCCAAGTCTATGGGTTTTGTTTGTTTGGTTGGTTTTGGTGGTTTTTTTTTTTTTTGTTTTTTGTTTTTTTTTTTTTGCAGTCATATCTGTGTGTTTAGCATACACTGTATGAGAGTGTATGTAGTGCAGTAGGGGGTGTCTGATAGGTGAAGGAGAGACATTGGCCCAGTGTGGCTAGGCAAAACTTCCTAGGGCATATGGCTGAAGGATTTAGATTAGGAAAGGAATGAGTTTGGTGGTCACAGGATAGGCCTGCCTGGAAATGGAATCAGAAAGCAGATGAGACCATGACATGCCTTAACTCTTGATTGCAAAGTTTACACTTCTGAATTTAATCCTGGGGGTCATGAGCAGCTCTCTAAACTAGGAGGAGATATAGTCTCATAAGTGCTTTAAGAAGATCACCATGGTTGCTGTAAGCAGAAGGCATTGGGGGAAGAAGAAGTTGGAAGCAGGGAGGTCTAGGGGGAAAGTACTGCAATGATACAGGGGAGAAATGACAGTGCCCAAACTAGGGCAAGGGCAGCAGGAGAGTCAGTGAGTGGTAGAGACACATCCAGGAGGTAGCTGGCCAACAGATGTGTTGCCAGGAGGAGAGAGCAGGAAGGTTGGCAGAGAAATGGACTTGGTGATCAATTACTGAGAACAGGGTGGAATTTGAGAGAGCAAAGAAAGGGTGGTCTGAGAAGTCACCATGGCCCCCAGGCAAGACTCTTTACCCCAGCCCTAATGTCCAGACTCAACCCTGCCTCTCTCCAAAGCAGGCCCAAGACCGAGGCTGGCTTTGGGTATCTTCTCTAATCTCTAGATTTAATCTGACTTTTGACTCAAGATTAAATTCCATGCCTGAGATGTTCCCCCTTCTCTCCTCTCCCCCTCTGGGGACAGGAAAGCCAGCCTACTGCCCAGTTAAAGGTCTGAAGGAGCTGGTTGGATTATCTTCCCTCTCCCACCATGGCGCTCTCCAGATCCCTCCTCTTCTCTTCAGCCTGAACTGCATCCATGTGTGATCCAGGGAGGCCTGACTAATTCTGTGAGTCTAGACAGCTCCCTGACCCTGCCTGGGTTTGTTCTTCCACCAGGGAAATGGGGATGTATGCCATCTGCCCCTCCCCATTCAGAGTCCTGACTAATTTTGTCAAAAACTGGGCTCATGAGAAAGAGTGGGTAAGATACAGACAGATGGTTCTGTTAAGGGTCAAGCCTTTAGTCCCAGACCTTACATCCCAGTAATACAACCTCTCCAAAGTATACACCTCTTCTTTCTTGCTGCAGCAAAGGGAGATACTATGGAATGAGAAAGCTCAGTTCTACTTCTCTCTTTCCCCTTCCAGAATCAGGCAGGCCAGGTTCAGATGCGCTTTGTTGGGTGGTCCTACTGCCCACTCCTTCCATAACTGGGGGCTGATGCCCCAGAACCCTCAGGAGAAGAGCCAAGCCTATCCCCGCCGCCGCCCTGGGAGCCACACAGACCATAAGAGTCCCAAGGCCACCGCAGGCGCAGCTATGTACACCTTCTTGCCTGATAACTTCTCGCCTGCCAAGCCCAAGCCGTCCAAAGAGCTGAAACCACTGCTAGGCTCTGCGGTGCTGGGGCTGCTGCTGGTGTTGGCGGCAGTGGTGGCCTGGTGCTACTACAGTGCCTCTTTACGCAAAGCAGAACGCCTGCGTGCGGAGCTGCTGGACCTCAATCGAGGCGGCTTCTCCATCCGCAACCAGAAGGGTGAGCAAGTCTTCCGACTGGCCTTCCGCTCAGGCATGCTGGACCTTGACTCCTGCAGCCGCGACGGTGCCCTGCTCGGCTGTTCTCGCACAGCAGATGGGCGCCCGCTGCACTTCTTTATCCAGACTGTAAGGCCCAAGGACACGGTCATGTGCTACCGTGTGCGCTGGGAGGAGGCAGCTCCAGGGCGCGCGGTGGAACACGCCATGTTCCTGGGCGATGCAGCGGCACACTGGTACGGCGGTGCTGAGATGAGGACCCAGCACTGGCCTATCCGCCTGGATGGCCAGCAGGAGCCACAGCCCTTCGTCACCAGTGATGTCTACTCCTCTGACGCCGCATTCGGAGGCATCCTCGAACGTTACTGGCTGTCATCGCGTGCGGCTGCCATCAAAGTCAACGACTCAGTGCCCTTCCACCTGGGCTGGAACAGCACCGAACGCTCGCTGCGGCTGCAGGCCCGCTACCATGACACGCCCTACAAGCCACCTGCTGGCCGCTCCGCAGCACCAGAGCTCAGCTACCGTGTGTGTGTCGGCTCTGATGTTACTTCAATCCACAAATACATGGTTCGACGCTATTTCAACAAACCGTCAAGGGTGCCAGCACCCGAGGCCTTCAGGGACCCCATCTGGTCCACGTGGGTGCTGTATGGGCGTGCCGTGAACCAGGACAAAGTGCAACGTTTCGCCCAGCAGATCCGCCAGCACCGATTCAACAGCAGCCACCTGGAAATAGATGACATGTACACACCTGCCTATGGAGACTTCGACTTCGACGAGGCCAAGTTCCCCAATGCCACTGACATGTTTCGCCGTCTGCGTGACGCCGGCTTTCGCGTCACGCTCTGGGTTCACCCGTTTGTGAACTACAACTCATCGTGCTTTGGTGAGGGTGTAGAACGCGAGCTGTTCGTACGCGAACCCACTGGCCGGCTGCCCGCGCTTGTGCGCTGGTGGAATGGCATCGGCGCGGTGCTGGACTTCACACGCCCAGAGGCTCGTGACTGGTTCCAGGGACACCTGCGGCGGCTGCGCTCCCGCTATGCTGTGGCTTCCTTCAAGTTTGATGCAGGAGAGGTCAGCTATTTGCCACGGGACTTTAGCACCTACAGGCCGCTGTCAGACCCCAGCATATGGAGCCGACGCTACACTGAAATGGCGCTGCCCTTCTTCTCTCTGGCAGAGGTTCGCGTGGGCTACCAGTCACAGAACATCTCGTGCTTCTTCCGTCTAGTGGACCGCGACTCGGTGTGGGGCTATGATCTGGGGCTGCGCTCGCTCATCCCCGCGGTGCTCACCGTCAGCATGCTGGGCTACCCATTCATCCTGCCTGATATGGTGGGTGGAAATGCAGTGTCTGAGCGCACAGTGGGTGGTAGCGAAGTGCCAGAGCGTGAGCTATATGTTCGCTGGCTGGAGGTGGCCGCCTTCATGCCCGCTATGCAGTTCTCAGTCCCACCTTGGCAATATGACGCCGAAGTGGTGGCTATCGCGCACAAGTTTGCAGCGCTTAGGGCCTCACTCGTAGCGCCGCTATTGCTTGAGCTGGCTGGTGAGGTCACCGACACAGGTGACCCCATCGTGCGCCCCCTCTGGTGGATTGCGCCAGGCGATGAGACAGCACACCGCATCGACTCGCAGTTCCTTATCGGAGACACGCTGCTGGTGGCTCCAGTACTGGAGCCAGGCAAGCAGGAGCGAGATGTCTACCTGCCTGCAGGCAAGTGGCGCAGCTATAAGGGCGAGCTTTTTGACAAAACCCCAGTGCTGCTTACTGATTACCCCGTGGACCTGGATGAGGTTGCCTACTTCATCTGGGCATCCTGACCCAACCCAGGACCCAGGAATCCCACAGCCCTAACCTCTGTCTTCATGCAGGTGTTTAACCCTCCATCACAACCACACCGTGCATCTCCAGGAAGGTCCCACCTCTGCAGTTCCCACTAAGTGGGTGCTGACATAAATGTGCTCTAGCCAGCTCCTGCAGGGCCAGGTGAGGGGGCGCTGAAGCAACTTCCCATTTCAACGCACAATCCTAAAGACACTCTTTCCCTCCATGCTCACTGCAGTCTGCAGAAACCTCTTTCTGAGGTGGGAGCGAGAGAACTCTGAGGTAAAATGCCAGCTATCTTCCTATTACACATGATTGTGTTTTAAAAGCACAGAGAGAAACCTTACTGTCCGTCCTGGCCTGAATGGCCATCTTTGTCCTTCTGAGGTTGGGACTTAATCCTTTTAATGTCCCCAAATAGCTCCCTGCCACACTTAGAAAGGCACATTCTTGGTGTTGGAAGCCAGGCCCCGAGTTCCCAGCACTTGCCTGAAGTGTATTGACCTGGTCCTACCCCAGCTAAGGAGATGGGATGGAGGTGTCTGGCCAACAGACAAGGAGGATGGAGGTCCCATCCCAGAGGATAGAAGGACTGGGCACAGCACTGAGCCATCATTGTTGTCCCTCACTTGTGAAGAGATTCCTAATGCTGCACTTACCCATCTATGTAAACACATGGGCTCAGCCCTGGACCAGGGCCATGGCCTAATGGGCAAGGACTTGCAAGGCCATGCAGGCCCAACTTGGTGCCTTAACTCAAGAACCTGTGTGTGTGTGTGTGTGTGTGTGTGTGTGAGAGAGAGAGAGAGAGAGAGAGGCACCATGTGTTCCTGGATCTATAGAATGAACACAATACTTCTGAAGCTGGATGAGCCTGGAAGGAGGGGACAGGAAGCAAATTTGAGGTTTTGATTGTTGATCTGGCCCTCTCCTGGTTGATGTCTCTGGGACTATAGCAGGAAATAAATAGCGCTTTCAAGATTTCTCAGCTGCCTCACTTCCTGCATACATGGCAGGGGTGTGGCGTCAAAGGGAGCGAGCAGTGTTCTTTTTCTGATGTGGTGTGCTTTGGCACGCGAACTACATTCGCACATCGACACCTGTAAATACACATACAGGGTAAGGTGTTTCATTTCAGCCGTTTTCCCTTTCTAAGAAGAGCAACCTCAGCCAGAGTAAATCTCCCTGACTTTGCAGCTGAGTCTGAAGAAGTGGCTTGCCAGAGCGGGGAGGTAGGAAACAGGGCAGGGCTCAGCTTCCCTCAACTCCTAAAGAATGCATCCTTTTGTCCACTCCTCTACCCCCTCTATTTCCCCAGTGTGAAGAATGCCTAATGAAAGTTTGGGGGCACTCACAGATGTCTATCTTGAGTGCTGATTTTACCACTTGTCTATAAGCTGTGTGATTTTAAGCAAGCTGCTTATACTTATTGAACCTCAGTTTCCTCATATGTAAAATGGTGATGATAATGCCTACCTCCCAGGATATTGTGGGAATTATAAGTACAGATGTATGTAAAGTGCCTGGCACAAGTAGGTGCTCAATAAAAGGTAGCTATTATACTATTTCTTGGTTTTTGTTGCTGTGGGGTTTTACTGCATAAAAACAAGGATTTTTCTAGGCCCCAGCTCCCAACCCAACTGGCTTCCTCTGGGCCTGCCTGTTTCCCAAACATTTGCACATAGCACCCAGTTGAGCTCTCAGTTTGTGACCCAAAGGGCACTGTGGTCCAGGAGAAAAGCAAGAGGAGAGATATCTGAAAGTGGGATGTCAGGAGCCAGGATTCCTGTGTCCCCAGGAGATGGGGAGTATGTGAATGAACTTCCTTCTCCTTTTTGTCAAGAGCATCCATCCATCAGTACTCAGTGATGAACCTCCTGGGGCCCCAGCAACCATCTTTAGCTTACTTCTTTTAGGTCTGTAGAAGCAGAACACCCAGGCTGGGTCCTGGAAGGTTCCCTAAGTGGCTGGAGAGCATGACTCACACTTGAATGGCCCTCCAACTTTCTTTGCAATCTGAAGCCAGTTTAACTAACCTCTTAAGCCATGGTTTGTTCATCTTTTGAATGGAATTTCTAGGATTCATTGAGATGTACCTGTAAAGCACTTATGCAAAAATTGGCAAAGAGTAAGTGCTCAATAAATGGTAACTCCTATCAACTCTTCTTTTAAACAAGGGACACTAAACAAGAAACAAACAAAAAAGCCTGCCTAGAACCTATGCTGTCCATGTGGTAGCTACTACCCACATGTGCCTTCTTAAATTTAATTTTAAAATCAACTAAAATGAAATAAAATTAAAAATACAGTTCTTCAGGCACACTAGCCACATTTCAAGTGTTCAAAAGCCATGTGTAACTAGTGAGTGGCTAACATATTGGACAGGACATATTATAGTTGCAGAAAGTTCCAGTGGACAGCCCAAGATGAAGCAGTGTGTGCTAAGATGGCATGGGGAAGGATAAAACAATCTGTAAGGCCTAAGTAATCTGGCATGGAGGAGGAGGCATACACCCTTCAGAAGGGCGGTAAGGGTGGGCAGCAGGGTCTTAGTGTCTTACAGCCTAGATGGGGGAGGGGGCAAACCGTACTCACTGAGCATTCACTGTGTGCTGGGACAGGGCCAAAGGGAAGAGTGCCCTTTTCTGGCCAAATTCCAGCACACTGGCCCTTGGCTTGTGATCTGGTTTCTGGCCAGGCTTTTGCCATTTTCATTAATCACAAAAGCACAGATGAACAAACTGAAGCACTGAGAGAGGAGGGTATTGGCAGAAGATTAGTAACCAAGACTAGACTGGAATGTGGTGTTCTGTATCCAAATGCCTAGAATCTCCTACCCACCTTTCATCAGCATGGTCTAGCACTGGCCTGTATACTACCAAGGATCGGAAGCCAGCCAAAATGTATATTTCTGAAGCTGCCACCCACTGTTACTGGGTCAAGAAGTGTTTTCCCTTCCCCACTGATACCAAAACAGAGAGATTCAAGAAGGGGGTGGAAGACCAGAATTGCAGGAGCCATGAGAAAGAGCTAGATCTTGGGAGATAGGGGAAGGTGAGGGAACTGAGTTGGAAGCCACCTCTACCCTTCTTTTGGCCCCTTCCAGCCTTGTCCTGCACCCCATCCCTCCCCATCCTCTTGTGCATTTCCAACTTATGTTTCTCTGCATATCTGGTGGCGGTGGCTGTCCTTACTCCATGGAACTTCCAGCAGCCTTGTATGACCAGAATTCCTAATTGGCCTCCCTATACCCCTGAGCTGGCTGGTGGGGGCTAATATTCAGGAATGGGGAACTCCTCCAGAGGTAATGGATGGGGACAGAGTGGCCACTGTAGGAGATCTGGGACCGGGGCCTAATGCCCCCATTCTGTAACCCCATACACCCTGAGAGTCTGTCTTAGTCTCCTTTCTAATACCATATGAATCAGCTGAACCCTAGTCAAGCCCAAGATGTGAGATTTCTGAGGGTCTTTGCCCTTGTTCCCCAAGATTTGGGTAAGGTGTATCTCACTCTGGCTGGCTCCAGAGCAAGTCTTCTGCTGGTTCCCCTCACCAAGTTTCTGATCGCTTCTCCCCTCCTCAAGCCCAAGGCCAATGCTCCATCCCTTGGCCACTAGCCCACAACAGATCATATTAATTTTAGCCTGGACCACTGCAGTGACCTCCTTTTTTCACTCTTGGACCCTTCAATCTAATCCACATAGCAGCTAAGGAAATCTTTTTGAAATTCAATCAAATCACTGAGGAAAATATCCAAGCTCTGATGTTCAAGGCCTCTACTTTCTGAATATTTCTCACATCTCTGTTTCTATTTTATTCACACACACATACTTATGAATATATTTTGAAAAGCATTTGAAGAAATATTACCTTCTGTTCTGGGAACAGCTGCACAGCCCATCCCTGAGAGGGGAGGCCTGCCTCCACCCAGCCTTGAAGAAAACCACAGAGGCAACTGGGTAATTTCCTTTCCTGCTATTGTGCGACTCAGCGGGACTTCTGCTGACACCCTCCCCTCTCTGGCACACACCCCTGTTCCCAAGGAACAACCTGGTTTTTATCTTAAGGTTAGCCATTTACTTCATGCCCATGGATTTTTCCAGCAGTCTGAAGGGAGGGGAGAATCTTTTTTTTTATTCAATGCACTTTACCATTTTGATGGAATATAGGGGGAAACGGAGGCTGACCTCTTTTTTTATATTGAGATATAATTGACAAAACATTATATTTTTCAGGTATTAGTTTCAGGTATACAATGTAATGATTGGATATTTGTATATATTGCAAAATGATCACTGCTGTAAGTCCAGTTAACATCTGTCACCATACAGATATGGTGTATCAATATACCATATATACTATCAAATATTTTTCTTGCAGTGAGAACATTCGAGATCTCCTCTCTTTGCTACTTTCTTTTTAAAATTTTTTTATTAAAAATTTGTTTAATGTTTTTATTTATTTTTGAGACAGAGAGAGACAGAGCATGAGCAGGGGAGGGGCAGAGAGAAAGAGACACAGAATCCGAAGCAGGCTCCAGGCTCTGAGCTGTCAGCACAGACCCTGACGTGGGGCTCAAACTCATGGACTGTGAGATCATGACCTGAGCTGAAGTCGGACGCTTAACTGACTGAGCCACCCAGGTGCCCCACCTTGCTACTTTCAAATATGCAATACAGTTTTGTTAATAGCCACCATGCTGTATATTACATCCCCATGACTTAGTAATTTTGTAACTGGAGATTTGTGCCTTTTGACTCCTCCACCCATTAGGGAAGGGGAGAATTCATGACCTTAAGTTGCAAACCCTGAGCTTGGCTGGGCTTGGGGTTGGATGAGGAATGGGAAAACACAGAAGAGGAGGTCCTGTCCCTAGGAGTCCCCAGTCTAAAGAATAGGAAGAAATTGTGCCTCTGTACTCTGTATCCTTGTGTTTTTCCCTCCCTCCCTATCGCCCTTTTCCCTCCTCAGGCTGTCAGTTGAGATCTTCCTATTACACAGTCCTGAGTAGGAGGTGGATTGGGAGGGGAAGGGAAGGGAAAGGAGTAGAATTCCAGAAAGGCACAGAGCAGGTCTCACAGGGCATCTATAGCACAGCCTCAAGGGGGCAGCAGCAGGGCTGGCACAGCCTTCCTCTAGAAAAAAAGGGACAGGTTGGGCCACAGTCTGAACCAATGGAGATGTAATCCTCTGTTCCCCAAACATGGGGGTCCCACCTGAGGTCTCATACATATCAGCACAAGTATTTCAATTGAAATTCTACCATCAAATAACTACCATTATAGCTTCATTCCTTTAGGTCTTCAATTCAGCAAAGAAGTGCCTACTGTGGGGGTGTAAGGTATTACGTTTGGGAGTCAAGAGGGCATTTTAGTTTTCCAGAGCACACCCCAGAAGGTAAGTCTGTTAAGTGCTTCTCCACCCTGGGTGGTAGACACCTCTACTCCTCTACTGGGGAAAACAGGTGGAGTTCCAAGAGGAGCCTCTTCAGGTAGAGGTGGGAACAGGATAGTATTTTTAGGATGGGTGCTTATTAGGGAATGCTTCCAGGAGGACATGCTCTGGAGCATGGAGGGCCTCAGATCGAAGGGGATATTGTGGTCTCAGTCCCACATCTCTGAACAAGCTGACCAGAAGCAAAGTGGGGATGATGACAAAGCCTGCTCACCCACCATGTCCTAGTCTCAGTCCCACTCTCCCCCCACCTCATCCATCTCCTATAACATGCCATGGTCCCACCCTATCAATTCTTCCTGCAGAGAGTAGGTGAAGATAATTTATGGGGGTTCTGTCACCAAAGTACCTGTGTTTTGGAGGCACCTGGGTGGCTCAAACATCCGACTTCAACGCAGGTCATGATCTTGTGGTACATGAGTTTGAGCCCTGAGTCAGGCTCTCTGCTGTCAGTGCAGAGCCTGCTTCTGATCTTCTGTCCCACTAGCTCCCTGCCCCTCCCCCGCTCATGCTCGCTCTCTCGCTCTCTCTCTCTCTCTCAAAAAAATAATATATATATAAACATTTAAAAAAGTATCTGTGGTTTTTTTAAAGTTTATTTATTTTGATGTCAGCACAGAGCCCGACGCAGAGCTCAAACTCATGAACCGTAAGAGCACGACCTGAGTCGAAGTCGAATGCTTAACTGACTGAGCCACCCAGGTGCCCCCAAAGTGCCTGTGTTTTAATGGAAAACTCTGTAAGGCCCAGAGGAATGACTTCAAAGCCATATGAGATATTCTAAAGTAGAGTCTTCCCTCGGGCACTTCATCCTCAACACACCCCACATACAGGCAACTGCCAGGGCCATCTACCTTCTTAAGCCTCAATTTCCCCAGCTGTAAAAATGAGCAGCAAAATTAGGTCATTTTACAGTCCCTTCTAACTCTGACATATAAGATTTTAGCATCTTGAGTTTCGACAGCCTCCCATGCTGAGAGCACAGGGCTGGCCAGCTCTTGTTAGGAGGCAGCTAGTCTGTGGTTTGGCACCACTGCCCAGCCGGCATTTATTAAATCAGTGGGATGTGGTCCCTTCTGGCCTGGAAAGAGAACATTAAGCTCCAAAAACTTCCTGCAGCAGGCCTCCTTCAGAGAGTACTGCTCAGAGGGGTGAAGAACAAAACCATTCAGATCCTTGGCGGTGCTCCAAGATCCTGTTCACTAGTATTTTTGCCCTGTCTACATGGACAGCCAGTGACTAAAAACATCTGGAAGCCTGTTAAAGACTTGGGTGACTTCTTTCTCCTTTCAGGGGTGGCTGTTCTTGACCTTGGTAATCCAAGTTGACCTTTGCCAATGCCCCTTTGCATCCAATCTTCTGCACTTCATTGGGCAACAACCCTTTAATAAAATCCACATGAATCCATCTGCTAACAGCTCCTGGAAGGGCTGTAGGATCTAACACCTGTCCTGCATTCCTTGAGCCCTAGTAGCTAGGGAGAACAGGGCTGAGACCCAACTCTTGCACCTCTGGGTCTTACAGTTGAATTGGAGAGAAAGGGAGTAGGTAGGAAGAGAGAAACATACATGATGAGAGCTTGCTAAAGGTGGAGAAGGCAGCTGCAGGCAAGGAGTGCACAGGTGTAGTGATGGGGCTGCTGGGCAGCCTAGCAGAGTCCCCCCGGCCTGAGCCTGCCTCTTGCCAGTGACTTCGGTCGTGCTGACAAGGCCCATGCTGACTCTGGGAGGCAGGACTGGGCTGAGAGGTTGGGGTCCACATGCCACTGAACTGGTGGGCCAGTGTAGTCTGTCCCTCATCTCTCTCTTGTGACCTGGAATATGTCACAGATTCCTTGGGTCTCTATTTTAGGAAGCATCTACTGAGCACCTACAACATATGTGCCCGGTGCCAGGGAGAGGGTACATTTAGTGAGTAGAACAAACCCAATTCCTGTGCTCTGGTCCGACTCGCTTGTATTTCCCGTCCAACTACAGGTCACAAAGTCTCAGGAACGCTGGTCGGGTGGAGTTCCAGAGGCAGGAGAGTCACCCTGACTCCTCCCTTAGCTTCTCTGGGGTATGAGTGCATGGACACAGGATTCTCTCTGGCTAAGATCAGAGCTCCATTTCACTTTAGCTTTCTCCCCACCAGGGCAAGAGTCCAAGAAATAAAGACAACAGGTTAGATGGGCAGATAAGCTCCCTGAAGTTTATTTGTAAATTACAAGGATGTACTTATTACACCTAGACTTTTTAACTCCTCGTTTGCCTTCCTTTCCACCCAGCTGAGATTTTTGTTTGCGTTCCTCTGAGAGTCCTCAGCTGATTTTACTAACCCATCTGCTCTTTGCTATGATGAGCCAAAGACCAACACAATCCTTCCCCGGAGTTGACAATGGTTCATCTTGAAAGGCCCTCAGGGATCCTACAGAGGTAAGTGACTGTGCTCTGGTCAGCTCATGAGGCTGTGGAGCAGAGAAACTGGTGTCCTTCTTGGAGCGCTGCCTTCATCTCTTTGAATTGAGCCAACTGGCAGGCCTCATCCAGCCCCAGCCAGCGGTAGGCTTGGTGCTCATGGGAGAGGCGGATCTCCACATTGCAGTCCTTTACCTCCGCCAGCCAGTAGATGACTGTTTTAGGCTTCTCTCTGGCCACATAATTGAGCTCCCTCCTGAACCCCTCAATAATGGTCAGCTGGTCTGCTTCTATGCCTGCTTCCTCCTGAGTCTCCCGCAAGGCTGCTTCTAAGTCATTTTCTCCTGATTCCACATGGCCTGGTTAGGAAAAAAAAGGAAGAGATAATCTTCAACAAAGGTGGAATTTTCAGGTC
Organism: Panthera leo; assembly: GCF_018350215.1. Lineage (NCBI taxonomy): Eukaryota > Metazoa > Chordata > Mammalia > Carnivora > Felidae > Panthera > Panthera leo. Next base: position 56,074,198 of record NC_056691.1, on the reverse strand, counting down.
AGATGATTTAAAGATAGGGGGGTCTTCGGTGACTTTTTAAATTTAAAAAAAAATTTTTTTAATGTTTATTTATTTTTGAGACAGAGCATGAACAGGGGAGGGGCAGAGAGAGAGGGAGACACAGAATCTGAAACAGGCTCCAGGCTCTGAACTGTCAGCACAGAGCCCGACGTGGGGCTCAAACCCACAAACTGTGAGATCATGACCCGAGCCAAAGTCGGATGCTTAACCGACTGAGCCACCCAGGCGTCCCTTCGGTGACTTTTTTAGATGTTGCTAGGCTAAAGGGGGTCTACAGATTGGCAACATCCTAACATGCCTAGGAATAGGGTACAGAACAGGTAGTGTCTGGGCAATTCCTCCTCCCCACCGTATCTTCTCTGCAGAGAGTTAAGACCATGGGTTTAACAAGTCTGATCTAGAAGACTGCTCTTCAGTGGTGAGAGAGATGGCCTTCCTCAGACCTCTGCTTTCTTATTCTTTGGAGCTCTCCTCAAGTTCTCAGGGAGACTTTTCCCTTGGAGACCTTAAATTGATTTTCCGAAGGAAGGGCAGTCACTTCTTGGCAGGTGAGAGCTGGCTGAAGAGGGAGCACTTTGCCTACAATCCACAGTGAGGACTCAACACTGTCTTAGTTGGTCCCTGAAGTCCCAGGGCCAACAGACAGGCTTCAAACCCTGCACTGCAGCACTGGCAGCTGTTTCCAAGTAGCTATCAAGGCTTTTCCAAATTGTTTTCATCTTTCTGAACAAGGCCAGATTCCAGTTTCATAGGGAAAGTCCTGATGGGAACTTAGACTAAGGACAAGCTGAGAGCCAGTTCTAAGAAAATTTGCTGGCAAGACTCAAACCCAACCAGACAGCTGCCAAGAAACTGCTGTAGGAGACCCTGAAGCTCTGCAGACTGGGAGCAGCCCTCAGTTTTGCCTCTAGGACCTCCTTGCAAATTCTCAGCTTGCCCAGAGGGGCCAGGAAGGACAGGGAGGGGTCTGGCAGCCTCTGTCAACACATGGTTCCAGCAAGTTGCTGGGGGCCTCCTTGTTCAGGAGCTCATGGGGAACAGGAATTGTTAGCTGTTCCCTTCTTGGTTCAGAGACAAGGCGACCTCCTAGCCCTCCTCCTTCCCAGGGGCTCTCCCAGCAGTGCCCTGAGTCACCCGTTGCTGTACAGCTCCCACAGAAAGCAACCAGGAGTCGGGGCTTAAAAAACCAATCTAGCTCATGGCTTCTGGGAATCTTCTCTCTATAGCACTTTATGTAGCTATGTGCACAAAGCCAGGTAGGTACTGCACTGGGGGAGGAAGGTGAGAGGGATGTTGGTGGTAAGAGGTGACCCTGATCCCCACCTGCCCTCAGAAGTGTGGGGAGTCTCTGAACACGCCCTTCCCAATAGTGTCTGTGCTGCATTCTACCCATGAGTGTTAACAGGGTGACTTCTCCTTCAGGCCCAGGCGGGACAATATTTGGAGAGGTCCTTTGAAATCTTTCAGTGAGAGGTACTATGCAGTATGACATTGGTGATCAGGAGACAAGTGTGAAGATTTCTATTCATAGAGTTTGTGACACTCTTCTTTCACCTTATTTCTCCTTAGTGAAATGCAAAAGTGCAAAGTTTATTTCCTGTTCCCATTTCCTTATTTTCCTCCAACCTGGATCCTTGTTCACCCCTCCCCCTGGCACTCCCCTTTAAAGTTCCTGCTCCCTTCTATCTGGAGGCTGTTCACTCTGGGCTCCTGACCTGTAACCCAGTAATGATTTGATCCCAAGGCCCCCAATTCCCAGCCCAGTGCCTTTTCTCCTACCCAGGCATTCACCACAGAGACTGGCACTCTAGTGAATGTGAGTCACACACAGAAAACCGGTGCTGCTTCTGCCCTGGGATTCAATCACAAAGTTCTATTTCCAGCTCTGCTCTGGCCTGGCATGGAGACCATGTATGTAGAAAGGATCAAGGGCTCCTGCCCCCACCTCCCCTCCTGCTGCACAGTCCCTGAAATATAAGCTTTGTGGAGGGCCTGGCAGGGTGGCTTTCTGAGCAACACTCAGCATTTTCCCGAGAGCCAGCCCCTCTGCCTTGCACCTTTGGGAGGAGTCCAGTGATGAATGCCATCTGATGCCTGCAGCAGTAGAAACTCAATCGCAGGGTTGTCCACCTTGGGAATGAGGCGTCTTCGGAAAATGATCAAGCCACACGCTCTGAGGGCCATGGTCTATCTGAGGACTTAAGGAAGAAGATGTGAGACCCTGGGAAGTTACACAAAACAGGAAGATCTACCCTGGGGGCAGCACTCTGGTGCTGGGGAATAGCACAGACCAGCTAACAGTGACCTCATCAGCTACAGAAAAAGGCAGCATACCGAAGACAAGATGGGAGAAACCAGGAATCAGAGGCTGATTTGTGTGTGATGGTAGGACCCTGGCCCCTACCCTGTCAGGGAAGCTCTATCCCAACTCCTCCAGGACTCCCTGTTAAGACACAGGGGCTGGGGCTGGTGTGTGTGCATTAAGAGACTGGAGGTCCTCAGAAGCAAACCCACTGAAACTGGAGAGATGCTATGAATGGAAGAGATGAGGAACATTCTCATCAAACCCATGGTCCCATTTCCTTTCGGCCTCCAGCCTGAGTCTGTGGGGCAGACACCCCAGCAATGTAGTTTCAGATGGCTTGAGGAGCCATTCAGGGAAGGTAGGTTGGGGTACTAAAAAGCTTTTTGTTATTGATATTTTTAGTCTTTTATCCAGGTTTTAGAATGTTACACGTTCATGTGGTTCAAAATTCTAAGTACAAAAAGGCACACACAGTAGAAAATCTCTTTCCTACCCCATCAAAAGCAAGCTAGTATAATGGTCAAGAGTGTGAATCTGCAGCGTGAGTTCAAGTTTTGACTTTACTACTTATTCACTGTGTGATTAGCTCCTAAGTCTCATTTTCCTCAGCTCTATCTAAGACAGGATAGTAACAGTTCTACCTCAGGGGCACCTGGGTGGCTCAGTCAGTTAAGCGGCAGACTTTGGCTCAGGTCATGACCTCATGGTTTGTAGGTTCAAGCCCTGGGTTGGGCTCTATGCTGAAAGCTCAGAACCTGGAGCCTGCTTCAGATTCTGTGTGTGTGTGTGTGTCTCTCTCTCTCTGCCCCTCCCCCATTCATGTTCTGTCTTTCAAAACTGAATAAACGTTAAAAAAAATTTTAATAACAGTTCTACCTCAAGGGGTTGCTGTGAGGGTTGTTGTGACTTAACTTTTGTAAAGTGCTTTAGAACAGTGCCAGGCATGTAATAAGCATTCAAAAGATTTCAATATGCATAGGAAAATGTTTGGAAGGATACACATCATTAATAGTATTTCCTGGAGGATGAGATTATGGGGAGACTTTAATTTTCCAGTCCCTATATTTCTGTATTGTTTGGAAGTTTACAGAAAATATTTATTAATTTTATAACCAGCAATTCTGTGAAGACTACAATTTTTTAGCCTTTTCCATTTTAGTTACTTTTCTTTCCATTTCAGTTACTTTTCTTTCCATTTCAGAAAAGAATGTCAACAACAAGGAACAACAACAACAAAAGAGAGGAAGGGAGAAGAATAGAAATATCTGCAGAAGTGAAAAAACAACTCATCTGAAGGGGGACAGGTTATCAAGGTAACAAAATATATGGAAGATCTCTTATGTAAGGCCTTTCTAAAGAAAATTTGTCATTTGTTCAGTCAACAATATTGAGTAGCTACCATGTACTAAGTACATGCTAGGCCTTTGCTCTCATGCAGTTTATATTCTAGTGAGAGAGACAGATTTTAATCAAATAATTAAGCAAACTAAAAAATAATTGCCAATAAGGTATGTGCTACAAGGGAAAAATGTGTAATGGGTAACCTGACTTTGTCTGAGGGAACAAGGAAGGCTTCCTTGGAAGAAGGGATGTTTGAGTAGAGAAGGACGAGTGAAAGGTAAGTTGGCAATGGGAATGAAGAGAAGAAGTGTGTTCCAGGAGAAGTGGACAGCATGAATAAAGGTCCTGAGGTGGGATGGCAGAACGAAAAGAAAATCAGATATCTTAAATGCAGCAAAGGCCTGGGAGAGTGACCCAGGCAGGAAAAGACCCAAGTCAGCAGGGCCTCATCTGCAAGATTCCAGAGCCAAAGAAGGAGCTGGTATGTTGGACAGCAGAGCTGATGCAGAGAGCTGGAGCAGGAGGTGATGGCCTCCTCAGCCCCCTTGCTGGTACTCAATCGAGATAAGCCTGCATCTGTCAAAGGCACACAAATCAGACCCAAACTGAAACTCTTTCCAGGATAATTCTCAGAACTGTCAACACATGGCTTACCAAAAAACCAAATCCACCAACACTGTGATCTTTCCAAATATTTCTAAACCTATAATGAATTTTTAAGAATTGGAAATAATTCAAGTGGGTTTTTTTAAGACTTAAAAAAAATTTTTTTAATGTTTGTTTATTTTTGAGAGAGAAAGAAAGCATAAGTGGGCGAGGGGCAGAGACACACACACACACACACACACACACACACACACACACACACAGAATCCAAAGCAGGCTCCAGGCTATCAGCACAGAGCCTGACGTGGGGCTTGAACTCACAAGCCACGAGATCATGACCTGAGCTGAAGTTGGAGCTTAACCAACTGAGCCACCCAGGCACCCCTTAAGACTTTATTTTTAAGTAATTTCTATACCCATTGTGGGGCTTGAACTTACAATCCTGAGATCGAGAGTTGCATGCTCTATCGATTGAGCCAGCTAAGTGCCCCTCAAATGGGGTTTCTGAAATGGTCTGTGCTCTCATATACTGTTGGTAGGAGAGAAAATTAGCATGTCCCCTTAGGAAGGCAATTTGGTAATAATTATCAAAGCATAAAATGCATATTCCCTTACACCTAGCAATTCCATTCTAGGCACTCTGACATACACAAATACATGTTTAAGATATACACATAAGGATGTTCATCACAACCTTGTTTGCAATATCAAAAAGGAAAAAAAGGCAGAAACAAATATCCATCAATATGGGAAGGTTAAATAAAGTATAGTATATCTGTACAATGGAATATTATGGAGCCTTTTTAAAAAACGAGGTAGAGCCAAATGTGCTGCTTTTAAGAGGATTTTCAGACAGGGACGCATGGGTGGCTCAGTTGGTTAAGCCTCCGACTCTTGATTTCGGCTCAGGTCATGATCTCATGGTTCCTGGGTTCGAGCCCTGCATTGGGCTCTGTACTCATATTGTGGAGCCTGCTTGGGATTCTCCTCTCTGCCCCTTCCCAACTCTCATCCTCATGAGCTCGCTCACTCTCTCTCTCAAAATAAATAAACTAAAAAAAAAAAAAAAAAGATTTTCGGACATATTAAGTGAAAAATGTATGATTCAGAATAGACTGTATAATGCTATCCCGTTTGAGTTTTAAAATTTACATGTAAACTGGTAGCAGGCTTTTTAAAACATTATGTTCTATTTCCCTGCTCTCCCTATTTATGCCAAAAACCTTCCCCATTTTGGAAACCAGAAAGAAGCACCCTGTTGCCACCGTACTGGTGAACAGAGGTTTCAAATTAGTGGTTCCAGGCTTAGGCAGAAACAGGTACCAGATACCATGCCCTCCTATAAAGATGCTTATAAAGTAGTAGCAAGTTACTGGTGAAGGGCACCTTGCTCCTGTCTTGGGTTGAGTCCCATGGAATGAATGTTGGACCCCTAGATAAGCTTAGGGATCCAAGACTAGAGGGCAGTGCCCTGCCTTGGACAGAAGCCCCAGAGCATTGCTCTACATCACTGCCATCACCAATGCATCATGGGGAAAACAACACTGCCTGCAGGGGGGGGGGGGGGGCAAGACAGGCCTGGTGTGGCCATGTGGAGACACTGGAAAGAGGGGGGCAGGCCAATATTTTCCCATGGGGAAGTGGCTTAGGGTAGTGACAAGGGCACACCTCAGAAAAATGTATCTTAGTAGACACCAATGTGTAAGGGTAACCACATCTAAGAACCAGACCAACCAATGGTTCATCTTAATGGGACCAGAAGAGCTAGGATCAGATGTTCACTTTCTACCTATCCTATTGACCTGTGGAGAGGACAGTTGTTCTAGAAAGGCAAAACTCCTATTTACCTTTTCAATTGCTTGGCTTGAGCCAGCTGTTCTCTAGAATTTCTCTCTCCTTCCCCATACATGCTTCCTACTCATGCTTTCAGAAGCAGCTCAGTGTCACTTCTTCTGTGAAGCCTTCTGGCTTCTAATCATTCCATCTTCTGGGCTTTTAACATGGCTTGAATAAACTTCTGTAGCGTTTGATCAGAGAAACAGAACACTATGAGGAAATTAAGGATTTAGTGTAGGGATTACATCTTGTGCAGTTATGGAAGTTGATGGAGAAATCCAAGCAACTCTGTCACCTCTGCATCTGGTGTTGTGCCTGAAGTCTCTATATATAAGCAAGGCCAGCAGTTGGGAAGGAGAGCTGGATGTGAAGTGGAGGAGAGCAAGGAAAACTGGAACTTATGAAAACAAACCAGATCCTATGAAGACAAGTAGAACTCTTGAGGACAAATGAAACCTGTGACTTCTTTCACCATTTCCAAGCTCATGAACTTATAGGAGGAGCTGGAGCCCTTTGTCATAGAGCTGAATGGACATCTGGCCGAGCAGTCGGAGTAACTGAAGGAGGACATTCAGCAGGAGTTGGGGAGCTGCCGGCCTGAGTGCTATATCCTACACCAACAAGGTGAACCGGCAGATCAGTGTCAAAAGGTAAGTACTGCCACATGCTTGGTATCCTGCTCTGTCCTTCACAGTGTACTGTTGCTACTTCACTTAAGCTTTCCAAATCTCGCACAAAATTTTCTTGAGGTTGACCCTAACTTGGAACCATGTAGGAAGGGAATCCTGGGAAACACAGTTCCAGTTTAGCTAAGTGGACACAGAACAAAGCCACCACAAGCACAATACCTAGTCTGGTAAATCTCAGTCTGTACCTTTGGCAGGGAAGAGCCGGACTATGCACTCTGTTTCCTTGGGACCCAGCACAGCCACTTTCAGCAGATGTTCATTAACTCAACAAAACACTCTCCCCACATCCCACTCAAACAAATGCTCAGGGTATGTTCTGGGATTTTGGGAAACAGCCCAGTGTTTTCCTGAAGAGTGCCATTTACATAAAAGTCAATGGAGCCATTGTTGTACATTTTCTGTTTTTCTGGAGACCATGAAGGGAAACTGTTCTGGGGTTTGAAAGTTGTCAGCTTATAGAGAAAGATACACACACACACACACACACACACACACACACACACACACACACCAGACTCCAAGTAGATTCAAACCTCAGGGGGTTAAAGAACACAGCATCCAATATGCAAATGTGCTTGCAGCCAGGATTGCAGAGATGAGAACTCCAAGCTGACAGCAGGCAATTCACACTTCAGAAAAGTGGCAAAGTGCCTTAGGTGGTTAAAAAAAACCTGAGTAAAAAAATCCTCAATGTCATCAGAAGGTTCCAGAAGCTAAGGAAAAGTGTTCTTGCCTTTCTCTCTATATACATTTCCCTTACAGCTCAGGAGGTTCAGAACCTAGGTGCCAAAAAATAATTCACAGATAAATGGCTGTACTGATGTATTGTGTTCCAATGTTTTCATCAAATTAATCAGAGTGCTATTGCAAGCATAGCTCAACCCCAAACGCCCTCACAAATATACCTTTAGATACAGAAAGAGCTCCCCAAATCCTCAACTTGTTCCTTATAATCTTAAATCCCTTTAACAGAAACTGTTTCATGCCACCACGTTATCAATTAAGCATCTGCACTGTGCCAGCTATACTGTGCAAAGTTCTTTACGTGTATCTTTTCTAATGCTCAAGACAAATCTTCATGATAAGCATGACTGTCTCCAGTTTTGGATGAGGAAACTAAGACTCAAAAAGGTGAAAATACTTGCCCAAAGGCATAGCCCAAAGGCAAGATTTGAATCCAAGTAAGTCTAACTCCAAAGTATATCTCCCTCCTTATACAGGTCTGCTTACCATGAAAGATCAGGGCTTAGGGCACAAATGGCCTGGAGAGAGGACATGCAAATAATTTATAAAATTACTTCCAGTTCCAAAATGCCCAGTTTTTGATCTATATTCATATGGGGAATTTTTTTTTTTTTAATTTTTTAATGCTTAGGGAGACACAGAATTTGAAGCAACTCCAGGCTCTGAGCTGTCAGCACAGAGCCCAATGCAGGGCTCAAACCCACGAACAGTGAGATCATGACCTGAGCTGAAGTGATGCTTAACCGACTGAGCCACACAGGCACCCCATACATTTTAAAGGTGCCCAGCTGGAATCCTTTCCATAGAATAGGTTTTAGTTGGGGGGCAGGGAGTAGAGATGAAGATCTTGGTGCCCAAGGATGACCTGGAGAGGTAAAGTGTAGCCTTAGGCCCCTACTTTGCCTTTCTATGAGTCCTCTGCTTTTTCTCTGGGAAGTAAGGACCTAAAACCACATGTTCAAAACCATATCCAGTAGCCTGGGGGTTCCTAAGCACCAAGCGTTGGGAATACCCTTAATGCTAGCCTTGAACAAGCACAAAAACACCTAACTTAGGCAGGGTGCTGGTATCCAGGAAAGTTGCCCGGGCCACTCCGCTGTGAGGAGGAAGGCCAATTCTGCCTGCTTACAAGCAACTCTGACTGCTCGGCTTTCCCTCTCTTCCCATATCATAATGGTCTTTTCTGATTCTTCAACTCCCCTCCTCCCTTTCAAAGGATGGAATAGACATGAGGTGCCCATCAGTGAATAAAGCTCTCTCTTTCTTGTGACAAGCAAGCAAGCAAGCAAGAAAGAAGCTCCCAACTACTGTGAATAAATTGAGACAAAGAAAATGTTCCCTTAATTGCACCTTTCCCTGGGCATCTGCCACTCTCTTTTCTCACAGAGACCAAGCTGCTGAGTCATCTTGCTATCTTTGCTATTTGGCTGAGGGCGAAAACAGGAGATTTCACCTGTAAAGGCATGAATATTGGCTTCCAGGATGGGGCCAAAGTCAGACAAGGTTGGAACAAAAATCATTCCTAGTAAAGAGGATCTGTTAAGTGGCCTATTAGTGCCATCTGCTGTACAATTCTAGAAAGCAAACATGGAGAATTCTAATATTAGTGCCTGAAGGGATTTACTTACTCATCTAACATCTGTTGAGTATGTCCCACTTGACAAGCAGTATGACAGAATTGAAGAGTGGATATAGAGCTGAATATTATAAAGCCCCAGCTTTCTAAGGGTTCACAGTCTCGTGAAATCGGAAGGTACTTAGACAAGTTGCCAGTGTGTTTTGTGCATCATTGGGGTATGTGTAAAATGGAAAGGAAGCAAAGAAGAGGGAGTGATTATCTTTAGGTCAAAGAGGCACCCCATAAGGATTCTGAAGGATGGCTAGGAATTCACCAGGCAGAATAAAGGTGGAGGCAAGGGGCATTCCAGGCAGAGAGGAGCGTGGGCAAAGACCCTGAAGCACAAAATGGCATTCCATTGATAAACAGCTTAGTTTATATTCTGTAGGCAATGAGAAGCCTTTGACTGATTTTAGGCAGGGTTGGTGATATGGTCAGATTGACATTTTACAAAGACATTCTGGCAGCAAGGAAGGTAGAGAATGAATTAGGATTGAAGGCAGGGAGATCAACGAGTTACAAGCTTGTCACCAATAGGCCAGGTGACAAATGATAGAGTTAAATTAAGGCAGAGACCCTGAAAAAGGAGAGGAAGGGATGAATTTGAGAAATATCTCGAAAAGAAAACCAACAGTATTTGATGTTTCATTGTTCAAGGGAGAGAGGAGGAAAGAGAGATTGTTTGGTTTGGGTGACAGTGGAATAGGGAGTAGAATGTAAAATAATGATTTGCTTGGGACAAGATGAATTTGAAGTGCTATAGACTACCCACAAGGTAAATGAACAGATAGAATTGTGTTCAGTGATCTGATCACCTCATCCCACCTCTTCATTGCCCAAGGTGAAAATTTCCTTTGGAAAAAAATTTTGCTTCCACTATAGGTACCTCTGCAGGCCACCTCCTCCACTTGAGTGTGCATCTGATATTCAAAGCATTTTATCCTCTTTCAGTCAGAAACAACATGGAAAAGCATGGCTGGCTTTGCAGTGAGAAAGACCTAACTCCCTAATTCAACAGTTGTATTACTTTAAGCAAAATACTTCCTTAAGCCTCACTTTCCTCATCTGTAAAATGAGGGTAACCTCTATTTTACATGGTTGTAGTAGGGTTAAAAATAATATATACATAAGATCAGATATATCAGAAGTACTGAATATATAGGAGTAATTTTTATCCCTGTTGTCATAAAAGGTCATCAGAAAGCTTCTGTATTATGATCTAATAGCATGCTCTTAGCTTCTATTGATAGCTGAATCAAGAAATGGCTTTTCATATTTCCAGCAAAACTGCTGGTGACCACACTGTTCACTACACCATATATATTCCTTATGTATAAAGTACCACAAGATAAATTCCTTTCAATATAGGAACTGGGAAGAAATTCACTCTTTTGAAAAATGGTTTCCTTTTTTGTGTTATTTCTCTGACAAATTTTGAACTAAATTGGGTGCTCGCAGTAAGTCTACTGGCCTTGTTGACTAGTATATTTATTTGTTTCTATTATGAAGGTAAGAGGTACCATTTTGGGGGGGGGGGGAGTTACTGCTTGTCAGGCATTGTGCCAAGTGCTTTACTTTCATCAATTCACTTAATTTTCACAACAACCCTCTGAGCCTTTACCGTAATTTTTCAAGAGGAAAAAAAAGGAAAGATATGTCTGGGTAGACTCAAAGGCAGGTCTGCCTGACTCCCAACAACCTTGTTCTTAACCTTGACTCTGTATTACAGTTTTACATTTGGCTATATGATTGCAGTCAGTTTACTAAAACCTTAGTTTGCAAGCATAATTCGTTCCGGAAACATGCCTATAATCCAAAGCACTTGTATATCAAAGCAAATTTCAAGAACCATTGGCTCAGTTGTGATCATGTGACATTTGGCGTCAGGTACTACTTACATCGCAAGACATTGTCCATTTACCAAGTTAAAATTTATTAGAAACCTTTGCTTCCCTTACAGAACACTCCCAATCCAAGGTTTTCTTGTGTGTATATGCATACATATATGTATATGTGTGTGTGTGTGTGTGTATATATATATATATATATATATATATATATATATATATATATATTTAAGATATATAATAACAAATAACAAATACATAGGGCCCAAATCAGACCACAACAAAGAACAAGGAAGTTATGTTTTAGGTGGTGGGACTCTCCTGTGATTTTCTTTCTTTACTTCTGCTATAATTGCCACGATATTATTCATTCAATAGATGAAACATATTAGAAAATATAAAATCTCTTCCGGAAAGCAGGCAGGGTTTAAAGGGCAACAACAAAGTGAAACTGAGGCCGAGGGAGGGGAAGGTATGGCGTTCTTGCCGTAGGGCCCTAAATGTGAACTCTGGGATTCCGATGCCCCACCCCATCGTCACCTGCGTGCGGGCCAGCAAGGCTCAGAGCCATTGAACCCTCCCCTCTTCCTGAGCACAGAGGAAAACTGAGGTGCTGCGAGCGGCGGAGGGGGTGGAGTTGGTTGGGGGGAGGTCTGGCCTGCCCACGCCTCACTGCCAGCCTGGGGGAGAGCGCGTCCACCTTTGACGGTGCACCGACGGGAGGCTATTCAGCTGCAGATTCTCATCGGTCAAACCTCAGTACCTTAGCACAGAATTCAACACAGAGGCCGATCCTTAAGACTACTCACCCAAGGCCGAGGGAAGCAGGAGGCGGGCCTTGAACGGAAAGGGGGAGTACGTCGACCAATCCGGAGGGTTCGGTTGCGCTTAGAGCGACCAACAGTATACGGAGAAGTCTCCTCCACCCGCCTCAAAAATGCCTTTCTTTCACTTAGAACGTCGCGAGATCTTCACTCAAGCTGTACGGTTGGTTGAAAGACGCAAAGTGAGGGTTACGCCCACTGCTTCCTCGGTTCACTGATTGGTCTTCTAGAGGAAAAGGGATTCAACGTCAACGAGTTCCGCGAATGCCCATTGGTAGATGGTGCGGCCCTGTAGGCGCGCGGGCGCTGGCGCGGGCGTTCGAACCCGGGGTTGGCGGCGTTACCATGGCGATGCGGCCTGGCCGGAGCAGCAAAAGCCGGTGAGTTGACAGCACCCCGCCAGCTTTCGGGCTCTCTCCTGTCGGTGTTGTCTTCTGTCCTCAGACAGGGTTGACCGAGGGGGAACTTGGAAGTCTCTGAGGTGAGAAATGGCGGGGGGACAACCGGGGAGGCGAGGGGTAGGCCTCTGCCCCCGGAGGATGGCACTCAGGACGCCCGCTGAACGCGTGAGGAGGCGGCGGTTGCAAGGAAACTGGGATTTGGCCTCTCATGGTTGTTTGAACGCTCACCTGCTCTTTTCTTCATCCCAAAATCTCTGCCTTTTTTTTTCTGTGACTATCTCGAGCGCTACTTCTCCCATGAAGCCTTCTCTGAGTCTCGAAATCTTGCCTTTGAACCTGTAGCCCTAACTGGAACCTTTCTTAGAAGGCACTTGTATTAGGCGTTGGGTTATTTGTGTACTTCGGTGAACCTCATTCTCCTCCTTCCTCCCATTTAGAGTTCTTTGAGGCAGAACAAGCATCTTTCATTCACAATGTCTTACACACAGTAGAGTTTTCAGGAATTATTTGTTGAGTTGAATTTAATTCACCACAAATAGATTGGATTCCCCTCTGTGCCCTGTGCTGTTTTCCCTCGCGTTTGGAGGTTCTTTTCTATTTTTACGAGAGTAGAGGGAGTGCACCCTAATTCACATGAGAAGGACCTGAAAGTCCACAGTCCACGTTGGCCTTTCCACTGTTTGTGAAAGGGAACTTTTTTTTTTTTTTTTTTTTGAATGCTTGCTACAACTCTGGCACTGTGGCTTTTAGTCTTGTTCTCCAATGCTTTTATTAAACTCCTTGTGAGTCTTTGCTTAAAACAAATTACTGTATGCCAAGAGTGTCTCAGTTTCTTAGTGACCTGCAGCTATTGTCACATTTTAAGAGTGCTTTGGAAACTGTTTTATTTTTTTATTTTTTTATTTTTTTTAAATTTTTTTTTTTCAACGTTTTTTATTTATTTTTGGGACAGAGAGAGACAGAGCATGAACGGGGGAGGGGCAGAGAGAGAGGGAGACACAGAATCGGAAACAGGCTCCAGGCTCTGAGCCATCAGCCCAGAGCCTGACGCGGGGCTCGAACTCACGGACCGCGAGATCGTGACCTGGCTGAAGTCGGACGCTTAACCGACTGCGCCACCCAGGCGCCCCTGGAAACTGTTTTAAAGTATTTTCTCCTTTGTATTTTACTTGTAGTGAGAGACTACATGTAAACTACATGTAGTGAGAGACTATGCTTCAGGTGCATATAACAGCTGCTCTTGTAGCTATCCAATCATCAGGTGGCCATGATAGAATTGCTTTACCAAGACTGTTGTTTGGGGGCACCTGGGTGGCTCAGTCGGTTAAGCATTTGACTCTTGGTTTCGACTCAGGTTGTAATCTTTGAGTTTGTGGGATTGAGTCCCGCATCAGGGCTCTGTGCCAACAGCACAGAGCCTATTTGGGGTTCTTTTCTCCCTCTCTCTCTGTCCTTCCCCTGCTTACACTCTGTCTCTCTCAAAATAAATAAAGGTTTAAAAAAAAAAAAAAAAAAAGACTTGTTTTGTCGACTCCTAAGACTATAATATTGCCAATCCGGATTGTTGATGATTCTCATGTCAAATTCATAGCTCAGTGATGGTTTTAATAAAAAGATTGAAAAAGTCAGTTATAGTAACAGTGCTATTATTATCCTCTTATAAAAGTTTGAACACAACTGTATAGCTAAATTGCAGATCTGTGACATGTAATGGAAACCAAACGGGATTCAGGGTTTGGCGTTGGCTCTGTCTCTACTCACTGTAGCTGGCTTTGCAAGTCAGTTAGCCCTTTTAGGTTTCACTTTTTCCATCTGGAAAATCAAAAAGTGTTGAATTAGTAGGGCCACAGGGATTCTAGTCTATCAAGTTAGTCAAGCAGCTGTTTGTTTTTTTAATTCCAGTATAGTTAACATTGTTATATTAGTTTCCGGTGTACAGTATATTAATTCAATAATACTGTACATTACTCAGTGCTCATCATAAGTGTACTCTTTTTTTTAAAGAGTTTATTCTTTAAAAATGTATGTTTATTTTGAGAGAGAGCAAGCGTGAACGGGGGAGAGACAGAGAGAGAGGGAGGGGGGAGAATCCCAAGCAGGCTCCATGCTCCAGTGCAGAGCCTCATGTGGGGCTCAATCCCTGGACTGTGAGATCATGACCTAAACTGAAATGAAGTGAGCCACCCAGGTGCCCCTGTGGTAAGTTATTCTTAATCCCCTTCACCTATTTCCCCCATCTCCCCACCTACTTCCCCTCTGGTAACCATCAGTTCTCTATAGTTAAGAATCTGTTTTTTTGGTTTGTTGCTTTTTTTTTTTTTTTCTTTGTTCATTTGTTTTGTTTCTTAAATTCCACATATGGGTGAAGTCATATGGTATTTCTCTTTCTCTGATTGACTTATTTCACTTAGCTTTTTATCCTCGGGATCCATCCATGTTGCTTCGGATGGCAAGATTTCTTTTTCTTTATCAGTTCTAGTAGTTCTTTATTTTTAATTTTTTTTTAATGTTTATTTATTTTTGCGAGAGAGAGCATGAGCAGGGAAGGGACAGAGAGAGAGGGAGACACAGAATCTGAAGCAGGCTACAGGCTCTGAGCTGTCAGCAGAGCCTGACATGAGGCTCAACACAGGGTTCAAACCGTGAGATCATGGCCCGAGCTGAAGTTGGACGCTCAACTGATGGAGCCACCCAAACGCCCCAAGTTTTCATTCTTTTCGATGACTAATATTTCATTATATATATGTGTGTATGTGTGTGCCACATCTTCTTTATCTGTTCATCTGTCAATGGACACTTGGGCTGCTTGACTACTGTAAATGATGCTGCAATAATAAAAAAATGCTGCAATAAGTAATGTTGCAGTAAACCTAGGGCTGCATATGTATTTTTGAATTAGTGTTTTCATGTTTTTTGGGTAAGTACCCAGTAGTAGAAATACTGGATCATATGATAATTCTTTTTAATGTTTTGAAAAAGCTTCATAATCTTTTTCACTGTAGTTGTACCGGTTTGCATTCCTATCAACAGTGCACAAGGATTCCTTTTACTCCACATCTTTGCCAACACTTGTTTCTTGTGTTTTTGATTTTAACCATTCTGACAGATGTGAGGGGATAGCTCATTGTGGTTTTGATTTGCATTTCCCTGATGATCAGTGATGTTGAGCATCTTTTCATGTGTCTGTTGGCCATCTGTATGTCTTCTTTGGAGAAATGTCTGTTCTTGTATAAAAGCAATTGGTTATTTTTTGAAAAAATTTTTAATGTTTATTTATTTTTGAGAGAGACAGAGGGGGAGACACAGAATCTGAAGCAGGCTCCAGGCTCTGAGCTGTCAGCACAGAGCCCAATGTGGGGCTTGAACCCACAAATTGTGAGATCATGACCTGAGTCAAAGTAGGACACTTAACTGACTGAGCCACCCAGGTGCTCCCAGCAATTGGTTATTGATATCAGGTAAACATCACATGTTCAGTCTTCCAAGGACTATACAGCTGAAACTGATAGCTGCCATTTATTGAGCATTTACCCTGTGCAAAGCACTATATCAAGGGCATAAATAAATATTACATTTTTCTTAGCATAGTACATCAATGTACTGCCCACAGAGCATTTCAGTAAAAGCTTTTGGTTTATGTTGTTAATGTAAATCTTTAGTTATTGTATGTTCTAGTGCATGTCCTTGGAGCAAACTAGGGCAGGATCCTCTCATCTTCCAGTTTAGGAGAAATAGTTTCTTTGGGCTGCTATTTTATTGTTTATAAAGTAAGGGGTTGAAGTCTTCTCAGTCCCTTACAGATTAATTCATCAATTAATCCAGTTTCTTGTACTGGCTCAGCAAACCTGTTCATAATTTGTACAGAAAAAATCCTCAACAAATTTTTTAAATGAGCAATAGAGTTCCACTTATACTATGAGTGTTGTGGTCATTGTATACTTCCCCAGTTAATGTCTCAAGGATTTTGATGTTCATATCTTATTGAACAAGAAGACTTTTCCATAGGCATAAACTAATAATAGGTAAATAGGTACCATTTGTATTGAGAAAATGCCATTTTCTACCTATGTGTCTTTTCCTGTGTAGGAAAAACCTCATTTCTTTCCCTCCTGTCTGTCTCCTTTACCACTCATAGAAGACTTCACTTCTGACACTTCTGGCTAAATGTGTGGGGACTTTCCCCCCACCAAGCAATTCTTTGTGACACCAGCTGGGTATCCTATAATTTAACTCAATCTAACTCTACCTATTTGGAGATAGTGTCCGATCCCACAAGTTAAGAGCTCAGTCTGACACCCCACTTCAGATGCCAACTGTTAAGTAGTAGGTCCCCAGGTTACCTACAACTTCTGTCAGATTTGGCTACAAATCAGAAGTTCCCATGACCCCCTCCATGGACTCAATTTGCTAGAATGGCTCACAGAACTGAGGGTAACACTTAAGTTTACCAGTTGGGGGCGCCTGGGTGGCTCAGTGGGTTAAGCATCCAACTCTTGATTTCTGCTCAGGTCACGATCTCATGGTTTGTTGGGTTGGGAGCCTCATACTGGGCTCTCTACTGACAGTGTAGAGCTTGCTTGGGATTCTCTCTCTCTCTCTCTCTCTCTCTCTCTCTCTTAAAATAAATAAAAATAAACTTCAAAAAAAAGTTTATCAGTTTGTTAAAGGTTATGATAAAGGATGTAGATGAACAGCCAGAAGAAGAGATACATAAGACAATGTCTGTGAGGGTCTTGAGCATAGGAGCTTCTGTGCCTATGGAGTTGGGGCATGTCACCCTCCTGGTGTGAATGTGTTCACTAACCTGGAAACCTGCTGAACTCCATACTTTTGGTATATTTATGAAAACTTTGTCAAGCTTATGGCTTGATTTTTTTGGTGGCCAAACCCCACCCAGAGTTGCATCATTAGAACAAAAGATATTCCTAATGCTCTTATCATTTAGGAATTTACCAGGGTCTTAGGAGTTCTGTGCCAGGAACCATGGGCAGAGACCAATATATACTTTATATTATCTAGGTGAAAGATACTAGGACCAAACCACCAAGGCTGTGGTGGTTGGAATGAGGATAGAGGGGGGAAATTTGACAATTTACTCTATTAAATTGGCTGGACCTGTTGATTAGATTTGGGATTAAAGGAGAGGAAAGGAATCTAGGATGCTTCCCAGTTTAGCTCTGAGTCACTGGTTCATGATACTGTCACTCACGCACTCCCACCCCCTCACCAAAGAAGAGAAGGATGGAGGGACAATTTTGTGGGGAGGTCATGAGTTGATTATTGACAAATAGTTCAGATGCTTAATCATGGAAACATTTTGATAATGATCCCTGAATATTTTTGCTGCAACTAAAGTTACACTGGAATTCTAGAAGTATCACTTAATAATGCTGTACAGTATTCAGGCCAAAAAAACTCTAGGTGTTTCATCAGCAATGAGGAGGAGTCTTTTAAGTTAGTTACCTTCTTGTGTTGAGATTTGATTGGTTAAAACTAGTGGCATGGAATTGCATAGCCAACATATGAAATAAATCCATATAGTTGTTTTTAATGATCTACGCCTTGGTTCCTTCATTTTAAAAAAGGAAGATGGTGATAATTGCCACTTATCACAAAAAGTCTTGGAAGAATCAGGTAGCACAATTAATTACATATTAATAATTTAGATCCCAGTGAATGGAATTATTGTTTGAATTTTTTCTTTGCTTTCTCAGCATCATTCCTTTAGAAATAATTCCTGGTGCCAACGTGGCAACAGTTCCCAAAAGGATGTAGCCTTGGGTAAGAGTCTATATCACCTTAGTAATTTATAAAAAACTGATTTAATAATTATTTTTCCAGTGAAACCCATGAAGATATATTTTGTCAAAAGTATTTTGTAACTGCAAAATGGCAAAAATCTGCAAATGACAACTTACAATTGGATTAGACCAGGATTTTAAAATTAAAGCCCTGATTTTAAACCCAGCATTGGCTGGGAATTCTTTAAAAATTAAGCCTCTAGGGGCACCTAGGTGGCTCAGTTGGTTGAGTGTGCTAACTTCAGCTCAAGTCGTGATCTTGCAGTTCATGAGTTTGAGCCCCACATCGGGCTCATTGCTGTCAGCCTGTCAGCACAGAGCCTGCTTTGGATCCTCTGTCCCCATCTCTCTGCCCCTTCCCCACTTGCCTTCTCCCAAAAATAAATAAATACTAAAAATTAAGCCTCTATATTTAGAATAATACTTCTACTGTTTTAAGATAACTGGGTTCGACAATTTTGTTATGTTTATTTTTAGGTGATTATTCCCATGCTTTTCACCAAACTTAGAAACTTAAGCTCATAGTGGGGCTTTTGAAAGGAATCGCAGTAATTGCAAAGTATTGGCTATCTAACCATAAACTTGAAATTTATCTTTTTCCAGTGAAAACAGAATCTCTCAAAAACTGCTTTTGGGTATAACTCACATAATTCGTATCCTAAAATCCACCTCTATCTAGCCTTAAGAATTCCATTAAGTGTCATATATTCTCATTCCTTTGCAGCTGTTGTTTTGAGCAGTTGTTTAGTAACACTTGTCTTCTGTTGAGATCACTAGTCTATAGATAGAATAATCCCTAGAGTTTGAAATAACTAACTCCCTTGTTGAGGGAAAAGTGTATACTATATCATCCACCTCTTAATCTTCCAGTGATAATACTGAATTTCTTATGTTCTTAATTAGGGAACTTATGCCTAACATGGAGTATGGAAACATTTTAATGAAAATTGTTTGAGAATACTGGGTTTGTATTGTATACTTAATGGTACGGTGGACCCAGTGACCTTGTTAGCGGTCCCTTAAAAAGTGATCATTGTTAGTGTGTCCTAGAGCTAGATAGGTTGGCGGTTTAGTATGTGAACATACTCAAAGCCATTGAATTCACTTTAAGTGGATGAGTTGTATGCTGTGTGAATTAGATCTCAGTAAAGCTGTTTTCTATATTTTTAAAAGTGGTCATTGTCACAATTTTAGGGGAACTTAGATGAAGAAATATTTCTTGGCAATCAGAAGCTATTTTAGTTCTTTTATTTTCATACTACTTCTATAATAATAATTAGAGTATATAATATGCTCTAATGCCTACTGACCTTCTGATGTAGTTCCCTTACTTTCAGAAACAGCATATTCATTTAAAACATACACAATTGAGTATGTAGAGAGGGGAAAACAGATGTTTAAAGAGGCCATGGTGGTTTAGCCTATGAAAGCTGTGTGATCATTGGAGAAGTCAATTATTCAGAGCTAGCTTTAGTTCCCACATAAAATGAAGATGTTGGACCACATCCTAGCTCTCAAACTCAAACGCCCACAGGGCTAACCAGTTAATGTAAATGAATAAAGTGGTTTGGTTGGCATAAAGGAACCAGAAGCAGAGAGACTATGGTGTATAGGATAGTATATGCTCTTCTAATGTTTATTTTTGTTTGTTTATTAGAAAGTATGTGAGCTGTATATGCTCTTCTAAAGAGAGCAGCACAACTCCGTTTTAGTCTGTTGTTGCCTTATTTTATTGTAGGCTCAATGTAGCTATCTTTTGATTCTCGAGAAAAACAGAAACTGGATTTTTAATTGCTCTTGATTTTTAAATAGTGAAACGAATCCTAAAAAAGTTTTAAACACTATGCAAGCCAAACTGCAAGGTATGAAGGATGAAGGAATCCTTCATAGGCCAAATGTTCTAGATTACATCAGCTGTTGACTAAATGACCTCTTTTGACTTGGCTAGCCATAGGACTCCCCCCCCCTTTTTTTTTTTTAATCTTATAGAAATGCAGTGTGGTGCATACCAAAGAATATGTGTGAAACGTATATGTAGGTTATAAAGTATAATACAAAATGAATAAAATTCCTAGACCTAACACATCATCTCCCTTTGTTCTCCTCCTGTTCCACATTTCCCTGCTCACTCCTCTGAGGTAACCACTATTCTACATTTTGGGATTAGATGCTTAAATAATACATTGGACTTGCCTGGTTTTGCTCAAGCCTTAAAAACAACATAGTTTTCTAGGATTTGCTTTTCAAATGATGTTTCTGGGATTTGATAAATTGAGTGTAGCTATAGTTTGTTCTTTTATCACTATTGTATAATATTCCATTGTGTGAATGTATCCACATTTGTTTAGTCTCCAGCCAGTAAACATTCAGGTTATTTTCAGCTTTTGGTTCTTGTGAAGAGTGCTGCTATGCACGTATTTGTATGTGCCTCCTGAAGCATGTGCAGAAGTTTCGTAGGGTATATGCCGAGGAGCTGAGTTGCTTGGTTGTATAATATATGAAGACTCAACTTCATAAGTTAATGTCAAACTGTTTTTCAGCATAACTGACTTAGCCCCATGATTCTTGACTCTGAAAGTTCTCCATAGCTTTGCCTTCTCTAATTTATTCTCTTCTTCCACACTTTTTTTTCTCTTGGTGAAGATGACCTGCTTCACTGCCCCCCTATTTTCTTTTTCTCAAGAACTATATGTTCTCTGCCATTTCACTTCATTAAGAATTTTTTCTCTAATAAAAAGATAAAAAAGGACTGGGATGCCTGGGTGGCTCAGTCAGTTGAGTTGTCTGACTTCGGCTCAGGTCATGAGCTCATGGTTCTTGAGTTTGAGCCCCACGTTGGGGTCTGTGCTGACAGCTCAGACCCTGGAGCCTGCTTTGGATTCTGTGTCTCCCTCTCTCTGCCCTTCCTTCACTCATGCTCTGTCTCTCTCTCTCAAAAATAAATAAACATTAAAAAAAATGTTTTAAAGGACTTTAATAGAATAGAATCATATTTAAAAATATTATCTTTTCATATCTCATATGTGTAACTTGCTAAAGGAGCCTTTTTAAAAGTTTTTCCATACAGAAATATTTACTGATAATGTAATGGTCATTCAGGCACCTGGGTGGCTCAGTTAAGTGTCTGACTCCTGGTTTCCACTCAGGTCAAGGTTTCACTGTTCAGGGAATCGAGACCCGTGTCGGGCTCTGTGTTGACAGCATGGAGCCTGCTTGGGATTCTCTGCCTTTCTCACTCTCTGTCTCCCTCAGAAGAAATAAATAAACATTAAAAAAAATTTAATGGTCATTTAAAGAACTTTGTAAATTATGTTTGTCAGGTTCTGTATAGGATTACATTTAAGTTTAGTTTACTGTGGCTGTGTTTTTTTAACTGCCTCACAAATGATCTGGATATTTCTGGCACTTATGAGCTCTTAGTTGTTTCAGGAATTGCTCAGCATAAATAATTTGAAATTTTATTGTTGGGGAGTTTTTTTTTTAATTTGGGAACATGAATTTTTCTGTAATCAATTTGAATACTTTTAAAAAGGCTGTGAACACACAAATGTTTTCAGCTACTGTAAAAGCTACCCAAAGCCACATTTTATTTTCCTCTTCACTGTATTTTTTTGGTTTGTTTATTTAGTTATTTTGAGAGAGAGAGAGAGAGAGAGAGAGAGTACAAAAGGGAAGAGGGATAGAAGGAGAGGAGGGAGAGCAAGAGAGTCTTAAGCAGGTTCCACGCTGTCAGCACTGAACCTGACGCAGGACTCATCCAACTAACTGTGAGATGGTGACAGCCAAAATCAAGGGTCAGATGCTTAACCAACTGAGTCACCCAGGCACCCCTTCACTATATTTTTTATAATAGAAATAAATCATTAATTATTATTATTTAATCATTATAAAAATATTATTTGATACTATGAAGTCCATGTACAAGTGAGTCAGGCTTTTTTTCTTTTTCTAAACAGGCAGGTTTATTTTATTTAAAATAAATATGGAT
Organism: Panthera leo; assembly: GCF_018350215.1. Lineage (NCBI taxonomy): Eukaryota > Metazoa > Chordata > Mammalia > Carnivora > Felidae > Panthera > Panthera leo. Next base: position 56,052,177 of record NC_056691.1, on the reverse strand, counting down.
AGAGTTCCTAAACATCTTAACAAAATGAGGTAGGTTTTGGTTTATCCATTATTAAGCTTATATTGAGTTACTTTTTTTTTTTTTTAATATATTTTGTTTTTAAATAATCTCTACACCCACATGGGGCTCAAACTTACAAGGTTACAACCCAGAGCTCAAGAGTCACATGTTCTATTGACTGAGCTAGTCAAGCGCTGCTGTAATTACTTTTTAAAAACTGTGGCCACCACACCCACCTAGAACGTGTTCCTTATGCCCTTCTTTTTTGTTTTTAATTTTTAAAAATGTTTTATTTATTTTTGAGAGAGTGCGAGCAGGGGAGGGTCAGAGAGAGGGGGACAGAGGACCTGTAGCAGGGTCTGCACTGACAGCACTGATCCCGATGCAGGGCTCAAATTCTCCAGCTGTGAGATCATGACCTGAGCTGCAGTTGGATGCACAACTGACTGAGCCCACCCAGGCACCCCTCCTTATGCCTTTTTCATTTATCCAAGTAAAGCTCTTGAGATTTTTGTTCTCTGCTTGAAGAGTCTAAAAAAGTGTTCAGCATGTGCATTTTTTTTTTTTTCAAAGTAGGCTTTATGCCCACTGTGGGGCTTGAACTCAGGACCCTGAGATTGAGAGTCACATGCGGTACCAACTGAGCCAGCCAGGCACCCCCAGCATGTGCATTCTTGGCAACTCTTAACCACAGCTAAAATTTTCTTAAATTTAATTTAGTTTTATTTTTAAGTAAACTCTCTACCCAACATGGGGCTCTAACTCATGACCTCAAGATCAAGAGTTGCATGCTCTGGGGCGCCTGGGTGGCTCAGTTGGTTAAGTGTCCGACCTCAGCTCAGGTCATGATCTCGCAGTTTGTGAGTTTGAGCCCCATGTGGGGTTCTGTGCTGACAGCTCAGAGCCTGGAGCCTGCTTCAGATTCTGTGTCTCTCTCCCCTTCTCTGCTAATGCTCTGTGTCTGTCTCTCAATAATAAGCATTAACAACAACAACAACAAAAAAGAGTCACACGCCCTACTGTCTAAGCCAGCCAAACACCCGACAGCTCAAATTTATATAGAAAATTTCAATACATTTTATCATTTTCTTCTGTGGTTAATTTTTGTTTTGATAACTTTAGAAATGAATGCTTTAGGGGAAGAGCTTTTCCCATTTATTTATTTTTAAATATTTATTTATTTTTGAGAGACAGCATGAGCAGGGGGAGGGGCAGAGAGAGAGGGAGACAGAATCCCAAGCAAGCTCGGTTCCATCAGCGCAGAGCCGGATGCGAGGCTTGAATGCAGGAGTTGTGAGATCATGACCTGAACTGAAACCAATAATTGGATGCTTAACCAACTGAGCCACTCAGGCGCCCTGCTTTTTCCCTTTCAGATGTTAGTGTAACATCTAAAATTTAATGGTATGAGGTTTCTTCTTAGAGTGATAAAAATGTTCTAAAATTGGATTTTGATGATGGTTGTACAACTCTCAATATACTAAAAACTGTTGAATTGTACTCTTTAACTGGGTGAGTTTTATGGTATGTGAATTATATCTTAATAAAGTTGTTAGAATTTAATGATGTCCTAGAGGGATTTATTGACCCTTTTTTCCTGTTTCTTTTTTGATAATCAAGTATTCGGGATGTCACATTAATTTGAGAAGCTAAAAATAACTTCTATGCTTTTGAACTTGGACCATTTTCCCCTAGTTTTTCTGATTGGCAAGGAATACATAGATATTACATTTAGGTTTTCTACTTTTTTATAGTGATCAAAATTTTAAAAAACATTTTTAATATTTACTTATTTTTGAGACAGAACGCAACCAGGGTAGGGACAGAAAGAGGGAGACACAGAATCCAAAGCAGGCCTCAGGCTCTGAGCTGTCAGCACAAAGCCCGATGTGGGGCTTGAACCCACGACCACAAACCATGAGATCATGACCTGAGCCAAAGTTGGACACCAAACTGACTGAGCCACCCTGGTGCCCCAGTGATCGAAACTTTTATTAGACATATTGAATAATCTTGACAATTCTACAAGCAGACAACAGTGGATTCTGATATGTTCTTCAAGTTTTTTGAAATTATAATACCTGCCCCTGGGTTAATGTTACTCAGTTGTCTCCCCCTAGAGGTGGAACACAGAACTCTTTTAGCATAAATATTCTATTTACCCATGGGATTGCTTATTTTCTAATAGGTAATATTTTCCCCAAGTCATTGATACTATATGTTTTTCTCAGGTTGACTTTAAAAAATTAGACTGATGGGGCCGCCTGTGTGGCTCAGTTGGTTAGGTGTCTGACTCTTGGTTTTGGCTGAGGTCATGATCTCATGGTTAGTTAGATCAGGCCCCACATAGGGCTCTGGGGCTCCTTGCTGCACTGCAGAGCCTGCCTGGGATCCCCTCTCTCCCTCCCTCTCTGCCCTTCCCCTGCTTGCATGTGTGCTCTCTCTCTCAAAATAAACTTAAAAAAAATTAGACTAAGCAATTTCTTCTTTTATGTCATCTAGGTCAGTGAAAAAAGACTTATGAAAACCAGTATTTTAACTTTATTCCAAAGGCGTAAGAAATAAAAATCACACAGTTGAATGGATTTAAAATAACATGGATTTAAAATAACAATGACACTATATGATTTTATTTTATGTGACATTCTAGAAAATACGAGTCATCTATGAGACAGAAAGCAGGTTAATGGTTACCTTGGGCCCAGGGTGGAAGAGAGGATTGACAGCCAAGGGTGTTTAGGAACTTTCAGTAGGTGATTGATGGGACTGTATTGATTGTATTTTGACTGATATAGTGATTACATGGATATATATTTGTCATAATTCATAGAACTATACCCCTAAAATGGATCTAGTTTATTATATATAAGGAAAGTTGATTAAAAGAAAAATCAAATAAGACCACACATACACATGACGTTTATTTGTATCAAGTATTGATCTTTCAATATATAGCATCATCTAATATTTCCCTGTTGTATATGTAATCAGACATTTATGTTAACTATTTCAGTGGAGAGCAAAGTACTTGTACAATTGTCATTGATGAAATAGTTTGAATAGAAGCCTACACATAGTATTTTGCAAATATAATATGTCTACTTTAGTAACTCTAATTCCTTACCTTTTGATTCTATGTTATATATTCAGATTTTGACCAAATAATAGAAATTATCTTGTAACCATGTTAAAAGTCTTCATACAGTGCATCTATTTGTATCTAAGTCAGGTGGCCAACACTTTCTACATGCCAGGCATAGTGACCAGTGCTGAGTAAGAGAGCATGGCCCCATCCTTATGGAGTACTTCATAGTTTTCAAATTAGTTTTACATAAATATCTTACTGCATCCTTTGAGAGAGGGGAATGAAACTCAGAGAAACTGACTTTGTCCAGTTTACGCAGCTAGATGACTGAGTTAATATGATACCAAGTTCAGTTTCAGGCAATTTAGGTGGATAAAGTTACATAGTTCAGGTAGATGAATGGAAAGTTTGAGAGGGTATGTTAAATAGTTGGATCTTATCTACATCCTGGAATGTGAATAAACTTCCTTAATTGTATATAAAGTTACATGTATTCCCCTTCCAGTTGATTTTCTCTAACACCAGGATAAGAAAGTTTGAATTTCTTGGATTTCTTCCAAGACTATTTCTGATTGTTACCCCAACAGCTGAGACCCAGTAGATCCTGGGTGTCACAGGGGAGAACTCTGCATACTTGTGGCATTGAATGTGAGTGGGCCCTACATACAAAAACCTGTCATCTGATCCCATATTGATTTCACTGATTTGCAGGGCATTTTCATGGTGGTGGCAGCTGTGAGCTGAGCTGTGTTGTGCTGCAGCACAGATGCAGGAAGCTGCCAGTCTACTGAGCAGTGTAGATAGTGGGCCTGTCATGGGGGGATGGCAGTGTGGCTGTCTTTGCCACTACTTGTGAAGGAGGCAGAATGGAATAGTGGAAAGAACATGGGACTAGCCATGAGAAGACCTAAGTTCCAATCTTAGAACTGTTACTTGAGAGTTATATTACTATGGGCTATTCTCTGTATCATTCTAGTCTTCTAAGTAAAATGAGGGAGTGATCTGTGCACCACAGATAAATCTCAACATCATTATGCTGAATTTAAAAAGCCAGATACAAAAAAAGACTATATTTTATAATCCCATTTATAGAAGACTTCAGAAAATACAAACTAATATATAATGACAGCAGATCAGTGGTTGCCTAGGGCCAAGGGCAGAGAAAAGGAAGGAATGCAAAGAGACATGAGGAGTCTTGAGAGTAATAAAAATGTTCTGCATTCTTTTTTTTTTTTTTTTTAAGTTTACTTTTATTTATTTTGAAAGAGAGTAAGCAGGGGAGGGACAGAGAGAGGGGGAGACAGAATCCTAAGCAGGCTTTGCACCATTAGCACGGAGGCCAATATGGGGCTCGAACTCATGAACCACAAGATCATGACCTGAGCCAAAATCAAGAGCTGGACCCTTAACCAACTGAGCCACCCAGGCACCCTAGACAAATTTCTTAAAATATTGAAATGCTTAATTTACCCAGATTTTGATCTTATATTCCATTTGATTGTTTTGCTGCTTCATGGTTATTATATCCTGTCACCTTTATTTACATCCTTATAGTCACAGTGTGACAAAGGTGTCAGTGGTAAATTCTTAACTCCAGTATATTTGGAGCACAAGAAACATGGAAAGAAATCATGGAAATGACACCATCCCCTACACCAATTTTCATCCTGTATTCTATTAATGGTTTTAAATGCTCAAAATCTGTCTTTTTTGTATTGTTTTTGTTTGTTTTTAAATGTTTATTTTTGAGAGAGTAGGGTAGGAGCAGAGAGAGAGGGAGACAGAAGATCTAAAACAGGCTGTGTGCTGACAGAGAGCCCCATGCAGGGCTCAGACTCACACACCGTGAGATCATAACTTGAGCTGAAAACGGAAACTTAACCAACTGAGCCCCCCAGGTATCCCTGCTCAAAATCCTTCTTAATAAATACTTCCAAAAGCCAAAACCAATTGTTAGGAGTTGACATTGAAGTTGAAAATTAACCTAGGGAAAATATTCAGTAACTCAAACATGAAGTAAGTAGCGACCATTCTGGATTAGTTGTGGCTGTATACAGCTATTCCTGATCTCCTTTCCCTAATGCTCAGGCCCTCTGTGCTTAAGACTTGCTGGAAACGCATAATCTTTAGCTGGACATGGGACAGTGGGCAGCTACTTCTGAGACGTGTTTCTTGGAGGAAAGCTGATTTCAGGTTTTGGTCAGAAAATAATACAAGATGAAACTGTCAGACATTAATTGATTGAAACACAGAATATATATTTAAAAAACCAAAACATGAGTTAATAGTGAATTTTTAAAAAGCACCCCCCACCCAAAAAAAAGGCAAAACCCGAATCCTAAAGGAACTCATTAGATACCATCCAAAACAACTAGGGCAGGTGTGCCTAGGTGTCTCAGATGGTTAAGTGTCCGACAGTTGGTTTAGGCTCAGGTCATAATTTTATGGTTCGTGGGTTGGAGCCCTGCATGAGGCTCCATGCTGACACTGCGGAGCCTGCTTAGGATTCTCTTTCCCTCTATCTCTGCCCCTCCCCTGCTCACTCTCTATCCCTCTTTTTCTTAAAATAAAATAAATAGACATTAAAAACAAAATAGGACATTACTTCTTACTCTGAAAATTGGAAATTAAAAGGAAAGAATACCTTTATTGCTGCCTTCATGTACAAACTTTACTCTGGATGATCAAATAGCCCTAGTTGTTAACTGAAAGTTTTTCTTTACAAGAAAATTCCACCAACAATGATATATTCTGAAAATTACCATTTTGCAACCCCTAATGAAATAATTGAGGCAGGTAGCAATCATTGGATGAAACTATTGGATTGATTGGCTGATGAGAAAACTTTACGATGAAGGAATCAGCCTGCAAATCTAGCAGACATTTGCATATATTCTGATATGATGGGGTTTTTTTTAATTTTTTTTTTTACATTTATTTATTTTTGAGAAACAGAGTGAGACAAAGCGTGAGCGGGGGAGGGGCAGAGAGAGAAGAAGACACAGAATCCAAAGCAGGCTCCAGGCTCTAGGCTCTGAGCAAGCGGTGAGCACAGAGCCTGATGGAGGGCTGGAACCCATGAACTGTGAGATCATGACCTGAGCCAAAGTCGGACGCTCAACCAACTGAGCCACCCAGGCGCCCCCTAATAGGATGTATTTTAAAGTGCATAGTAACACCTATGAAGTATTTTTGCCCAAAATGTAGAACTTGATTCTAATATTGGGTTGTGAGATTAGGCCAAAACACAACAGGACACCTAGTTAAACTTGAATTTCAGATGAATAATGAGTGATTATTATTATTATTTTTTTTTATTTTTTAGTATAAGGATGTCACATACTTGGAACATACTTGGTTTCTGCAAAAAGTCATTGGAGTAGAAAGGGAAAAAAGAAATGGGGTATTGCTCTGTAAGAAAAAAGATTTAAGAGACATGACAACCAAATGTGTGCACTTTGTTTGGATTCTGAGTTAAAAATATTTTTGTAAAAAGATATTTTTAAAAATATATGTTTAAATACTTTATTGTTGGGAAAACTGGACAGCAACATGCAAATACACAAAAATTAACTCAAAATGGATTAAAGTCTGAAAGTAAGAGCTGAAACCATAAAACTTCTAGGAGAAAACGTAAGTGGTAAGCTCTCTGACACCAGTTCTGGCAATGATTTTTTGGATTTGACACCAAAAGCAAAGGCAACAAAAGCAAAAATAAAGCAGAACTGCATCACACTAAAAAGCTTCTATATGTCAGAAGAAACCATCAATAAAATGAAAAGGCAGCCTACTGAATGGGAGAAAATATTTGTAAATCATATATCTGATAAAGGGTTAATACGTAGAATATATATTAAAAAAAAACCCATAACTCAATAGCAAAGTAAATCTGAAAACAAAAATAAGCAGAGGATCTGAATAGCCATTTTTCCAAAGACCTACAGATGGCCAACAGGTACATGAAAAGATGCTTAGCCTCACTCATCATCAGGAAAATGTAAATCAAAACCACAGTGGGGGGCACCTGAGTGGCTCAGTCGGTTAAGCTTAGGTCATGATCTTGTGGTTTGTGAGTTCTAGCCGTTCATTGGACTCTGTGCTGACAGCTCCGTGCCTGGAGCCTGCTTCGGGTTCTGTGTCTCTCTGTCTGCCCCTCCCCTGCTCGCTCTCTCTCTCTCTCTCTCTCTCTCTCTCTCTCTTTCTCTCGCTCTCTGTCTCAAAAATAAACATTAAAAAAATGTGGGAGGGGCACCTGGGTGGCTCAGTGGGTTAAGCATCTGACTTCAGCTCAGGTCATTATCTCGCGGTCTGTGAATTCAAGCGCCATCTCGGGCTCTGTGCTGACAGCTCAGAGCCTGAAGCCTGCTTCAGATTCTGTGTCTCCCTCTCTTTCTATACCTCCCCCACCCACACTGTGTCTCTCTCTCAAAAACAAATACACACTAAAAAAACTAAAATATATTTTTTAAGATATTTTAGCAAAAGAAATAAAGAATAGAAGAAGCAAGTATGGCAAATTTTGATAATTGAAGAATCTAGGGGTAGTTAATGTGAGGGTTTATGGTACAATTCTATTCACTTTTGGGATATTAGAAATTTTTCATAATATTTTAAAATGCTGTGGGTAGATTACTGTGCTTGAAATTTGCCAAGCAGTTAGTAGGTGCTTTACAGAATCTGCCTGGTATACAATCAATACACGTAGAGAGTATTTTAATATATCTAATTGTACTGTCAATACCTGTCAATACCAATTATTTTAGTTGAAGAAGCTGAGGCCCAGAGACATTAAATAATTTAATCACATGTCGCGTCTGATTCTTGGCAGAGCTTGACTGGATCCTGAATTTTTTTGACACCTAATCCAGTTATTTTCTGCTATATTATTTACTACTAAACAAACTCTTTGATGGTCTACTGGCCCGTTTAAAATAAAAGTCTTATTTGACATCTTAAAATAGAAAAGAAGAAACAATGTGAATGTTTTGCTCTCTGTTCAGTTTTTTCCCTACAGAATAAAAATATGTTTGGTGGTGGTAGTAGTAGTTTTAAGATCCGTGTTTATGGGATGTCCATGATGTGTTATACCAGTGCTTTAGTATTAGTTCCTTCTAAATCCACTGACAAAGTGGGCATGTCACTATTTTATTATAGCTAACATTTCTAAGAAGGATGAAGGGATGTTCTACAATAAAATAACTACAGAGAAAATATCAAATAAAAGTAAAAACATGTGTTTATGGATAAGTGTAAAGAGAAGGGTCATTATCCTGGTAAGCCTGCCTAAAGAAATCTAGAGCAAAAATCCTGGGGTACAGAAAAATAAAGTTCATTACAGTGATGTTTTGGCAGCTTGAATCCCAACGTACTTAAATAAATTTGTAGAAAAATTAGTTTAGTGTAGTTTCTTCCCTCCACCCTCCACCCCTTCTAAGGGAGACCTATTGCTACTCGTAGGTTACAGCCTTTGTCTGGGAAACTATTACAACTTACAACCCAGGTTATCTTGTTAACAGACCACCAGTGTTGGACTTTTTTGTTCTCCCTAATTATCTAATCAGGTGCTGAGGAACGTACTTTTAAAATGATCCTTTGCTCTCACCTTATTTAACCACTGAAAGATAAACCCAATAATACAATTTGAATAAAACATGATTTTAAGAGTAATTTACGTTTGCATTAGTATTGTCAATTTAAGATGACAACCGGGATGCCTGGGTGGATCAGTTGGGTAAGTGTCCAGCTCTTGATCTTGGCTCAGGTCATGATCTCACAGTTTGGGATCAAGCCCTACATCAGGGTTTGTGCTGACAGTGCAGAGCCTGCTTGGGATTCTCTCTCTCCCTCTCTTTTTGCCTCTCCCCAGCGCGCACGTGCGCTCTCTCTCTCTCTCTCAAAATAAATAAACTTAAATAAAATGACAACCAATAAACATTATTTTAGGGGTTCACTCCAAGATGTTTTTAAAAATGTTTTATTTATTTTGAGAGCAAGCGAGCATGCGAGCAGGGGAGGGGCAGAGAGAGAGGGAGAGAGAGGATCCCAAGCAGGCTCCGTGCTGTCAGCACAGAATCAAACACAGGGCTCCATCTCCTGAACTATGAGATCATGACCTGATCTGAAATTAAGAGTTATATGCTTAACCAACTGAGCCACCCAGGCACCCCTCCAACAGGTTTTTAAAAATGAAATTCTGGTGGCACCTGGATGGCTTAGTTGGTTAAGTGTCTGACTTGGCTCAGGTCATGATCTCATGGTTTGTGATTTCAAGCCTCATATCCAGCTCTGTGCTGACGGCTCAGAGCCTGGAGCCCATTTCAGATTCTGTGTCTCCCTTTCTCTCTGCCCCTCCCCCCTTCTCACTCTGTCTCTCTCTCAAAAATAAATAAACATTGGGGCACCTGGGTGGCCTTAGCTGGTTGAGCATCTGACCTTGGCTCAGGTCATGATCTCACAGTTTGTGAGTTCAAGCCCCACATTGGGCTCGTTGCTGTCAGCCTGTCAGCGCAGAGCCCACTTCAGACCCTCTGTCCCCCTCTGTCTGCCCCTCCCTGCTTGTGCTCTCCCCAAAACAAATAAATATAAAAAATTAAATTTTTAAAAAATTTTTTAAATGTTTATTTTATTTTTGACAGAGACAGAGGGGGGCAGGGACAGAGAGAGAGGGAGACACAGAATCCGAAGCAGGCTCCAGGCTCCCGGCTCCCAGCTGTCAGCACAGAGCCCGCCGCGGGGCTCGAACTCACAGATCATGAGATCATGACCTGAGCTGAAGTCGGACGCCCAACCGACTGAGCCACCCAGGTGCCCTAATTTTTTTAAATTTTTAAATGGAATTCAGATTTAGCCAGATGAATAGAATAGTTTGTGTAAAGGACTTAGGCATAATTCTTTGCATAAAATATAACTCAATACATTTTAAAATATAACTCAATAAATTTTAGTTTAATCAGATCATCAAAGTAGTATGACTGTGCACTATCTGCTGAAAAAATGTGATTAGCCTTATTACATAAAAATTTTTTTTGAACTATATTAAGTGCAAAGGTGACGTTGGTAAATATATTGTATCAGGCTTTTCTAGTTTTTAAGGACTCTGAGGTTGTCTCCATTACTTTGGGTGATGGGACTTGTAGAGTTAGGAAACAGAGAAAATGGCTCCAACGACGTAAGTTTCATACATTTTTTTTTTTAATGTTTTATTTATTTATTTATTTATTTTTGAGAGAGAGAGAGAGAGAGAGAGAGAGAGAGAGAGAGCTTGAGTGGGGGAGGGACAGAGAGAAAGGAGACACAGAATCTGAAGCAGGCTCCAGGCTCCGCACTGTCAGCAAGCCCCAACCCACAAAGTGAGATTGGGACCTGAAGTCATATGCTTAACTGACTGAGCCGCCCAGGTGCCCCCAGGCAATCTTGTAATCCTTTAGTTGCCTTGGTTAAAAAATAGAAATGGTGAAACTTTTTGTTCTTTGTCCTAAGCAGATTGTGTTCGTTCAACAAATACTGGTTACGCACCTTTCTAGCTCAAATGCTAGACTGAGCAGATCATACTGCTTTTCTCTTGAAGAATTCACATTATAGTATAAGGCAGAGCCACCTTATGTCATCTCTGGAACAAGGATGGCAATAAATTTAAAAAATATATGAGTCTGTAATAAGTGCCCTATCAGTTTTACAGTCAAAACACTATAGGAGTTTGGAGAGAGAAATCTTATCTCCCTGGGGTAATTCATGTATTCAGCAAACATTATTTATAATTGTGTGAATTTTTTTAATGGCTATAACAAACAGCATATGAAAATGCTTATGTAAATAGATTTAAAAAGTGGATTATAATATAGTTATGAGTACAATGTTATATACAATGTTTAAAAAATGCATTAAAAAAAAAAAAAAAAAAAAGGCCAGGGAGAAAAACACCAAAATAGTAACAAGTAGTTGTATCAGGTCAATTTGAGAAGGTTGGGAGGGAGGAAGGTAGATGGATTTAGAAATATATTTTTTAAAGAAGATATAGTGGCATAGTTTCAAAATTTTAAAAACAGCTGTTCTAGAGGTCCTGCTCTGGGTGATGGAGACAGCAATGAAATAGAAATAACAATAGGAAAGGTAATAGATACCAGCATTTATTGGTATATAATAGTCCTCCTTCGGGGAGGGGAACTAGTTGGTAGAGGGCAAGTGTTAGAAGGAGACTATTACATAACAGCTTTTGAATTTGGCTCAGGTCATGATCTCACAGTTCGGTTGTTCATCTCCTGAGATCAAGCCCTGCATCGGGCTCTGAGCTGACAGCACAGAGCCTTCTTAGGATTCTCTCTCTCCTCTCTCACTGCCTTACCCCCTGCTTGAGTGCTTGCTCGCTCACTCTCTCTCTCTCTCTCTCTCTCTCTCTCTTAAATAATGTTTAAATAAACATGTAACCAATAAATTGAGAGTTTACTTTCCGCTCTGTAATTGCTTCACAGTATCCCATTTAATGGGTTGTTATTAACCAGTTCCTATACTGATTCTTTGTTATCATATAAAGTGCTGTGATGAATAACTTTGTACCTATGTCACTTTGTACTTCTACACAATATCTGTAAGATAGGTTCCTAAAAGTAGAATTGCTGGGTCAGTGTATTTGCGTTTGTAATTTTGATAAATATAGATCAGTGGACTAAAACCATAGCCACCTGGGGGACTTGTCAGTGTTATTATGTTAGTCCCCCTCAATGCCTGGGAGGTTTGTTTTTTTGTTTTTGTTTTTTTTTTTTAATTTTTCTATGTATCTGGGATGGGGTTCAGTTATCTTTATATTTTTAAGTTCCTAGGGTGATTCTGATGTTTACCCCAGAAGGAGGAGGAGGTTAGACCTTTGTAAAATGGAATGTGGTACAAAAAAGCATATCTAATTTTAAAACAAAAGAGCAGCTCTTTCTGCTCATGGGTCCCATCCCTGTGCTTTAATGAAAACACCTTTTTCCTTTGCAAAAAGAAAACACAAAAAATAAAAGAATGTAGGCTAACTGTGGGGCTCAGAAAGGCAGCACGCTGCCAGTTAATACAGAAGCATGCCAGTGGCTGCTTTAATCTGCATTTTCAGATTACTACTATCTCCAGCATCTTCCCCTCCCATGGTATTATGGGATATGCAAGCATTGTAAGAGGAATATGTTAGTATTTCAGGTACGGATTAAGGGATGCAGTAGAAGTCATGGTTATCAGAGTTTGGTATGTCACCAAGGAAATGAGTATGTGAAATATACGATTTTGTACAGCCTGTGGAAATTGAAGACTGCATAGCACTTAAACTGTTGCTCTGGGTTAGGCTGAGCCAAGTAGGAAATGTAACTGCTTAGAAGTAATTTAAAACACAACAAAACATTGAAGGCTTATTCTGTTCTAGCATCTGTGCTAAGTGAAGTTAGTAGTATAGAAATAAATCACAGTAGTAATAACTACCAATACTTACTGGGCACTGAGTATGTACGAGGCATTATGCTGAGAGTTTTACAAGTATTTTCTTATTCATTCATTCATTCATTCATTCATTCATTCATTTTTAAAGTGTATGCTCACATGCAAGCAGGAGATGGGGAGAGAGAAAGAATCTTAAGCAGGCTCCACACTCAGCACAGAGCTCGATGTGGGACTTGATCCCTTGACCCTGGGATCACAACCTGAACAGAAATCAAGAGTTGGTCACTCAACTGACTGAGCCACAGGTGCCCCAAGTATTTTCTCATTGAATCCTAATCCTAGGAACTGTAGGGGCTATTACATTCCTATTTAACAGTTGAGATGGGGCACCTGGGTGGCTCAGTCAGTTAAGCATCGGACTCTTGATTTCGGCTCAGGTCATGATTTCACGGGTGGTGAGTTCAAGCCCCACATTGGACTCTGCACTGACAGTGTGGAGTCTGCTGGGGATTCTCTCTCTCTGCCCCTCCACCACTCACACATGTGCTTCTCTCTCTCTCAAATACATAAACTTAAAAAAAAATTAACAGTTGAGAAAAATGAGTTTCATAGATGTTAAATAAATAACTTGCTGAAGGTCATACATGTATCTACTTCCTAAGATTAAAGGTTAACAAATGGTATTTAGAACAGTGCCTGGTACATAATAAATGCTCAAAAATATTAGTTGCTATTATTATTATTATTATTATTATTATTACTGAAGTACAGAGGAAATACCAGTTATCCCTCGCCTAGGGCATATGTCACAGAAGAAAAATATAAATAGAATTTCTCTTGGGAAAGACAGATATTCCAGCTAGAAGAAACAGTTGTAAAGGGACTGGTAGCCTGATTTGGCTACCACATGATGTACTTGGTGGTAAGATGGTAGAAGAGGATGAGAAATGAAAGAAGGCATCATGGGAGGGTGGGGCAGAGAGCTATTGAGCTATTTTGAAAGGATGTGCATAACTCATTTTAGGCAGGGGGGTTGGGAACATTTCAAGCAAAGATACAACATGTAAAAAGGCATAGAAACATTGTTACAGTTATCTACTTCTGTGCAGTAAACTACCCCAAAATTAAATGATTTGAAACAACTATTTGCCCACGGTTCTTTGAGTCCTCTGTTTGGACTAGGCTTAGCTAGGTAATTCTGGTCTCACTGGGCCAGTCACTCGTGTGGCTGTAGTCATCTCGTGGTGCCACTGGGGCAGAATAGTCTAAGATGGCTTCTCTCACATGTCTGACTTTGATGATGACTATTGGCTGGGCTTCCCCTGTCAGCAGAGAGTTGCAAGAGAACAGAAGCTGCAAGGGTTCTTGAGGCCTAGGTATGGAAGTCACAGAGTGTCACCCCCACCACATTCTGTCAGGTAAAACAAGTCACAAGGCTAACCTAGATGCAATGGGAGGAAAAAGACACTGCCTCTTGATGTGAAAGGACCTGCAAAGAATTTGTGGCCCTCCCTGACTCCCCCAAATCTACCACAGATGGAAAAGGTCAGGATGAGTTTAGGATATATTACTTAGGCTTCTTTCGCCTTTTCTGTAGCCTAAGTAGCATTTCCTCCAAAGTTAATTATACAATGTACTTTAATCACCTTTATTACCTGGCCCTGAGCTCTGTTTCTCTAACAGTGGTGTGGAGAATTCCTCAGGATCCTGATTTTAGTAATAAACCAGGATTATGTGGATTATGTGTTATTAACACATTATTTGTTAGTATTAAATACCTCACTGTTAAAAGTTTTTAAGCATTTTAATGTTCTACCGTATAAAACCTTTTTTTAAGTTTATTTTAATAATTGCTATACCCACGTGGGGCATGAACTCACAACCCTGAGATTATGAGTCACATATTCTTCCTACTGAGTCAGCCAGGTACCCCAGCAACCATATAAAATCATTTTTTTAAAGCACTTGATTTTTTTTGGTAATTACTGTTTTTTAAAATAATATCTACACACAGCATGGGGCTCGAGCCCACAACCCCAAGGTGAAGAGTCATATGCTCTACCAACTGAGCCAGCCAGATGCCCCTATAAGATCTTGACCAATTTTTTAAATCTCAGGTAAATTACTTTATTTGTATTCTGCACAAGTTGACATCTACAACCACCTACCTTTACTTACCTTTTAGAATGATCTGAGACCCTGAATTAGATTCTGAATTGATGTTTTTACCTCTTTATTCAACTAGCTTTTACCAGTACCCAGCAGATACAAATGTGATTTCCTGAGTTATGTTAGTTTATAATCCTCTGTGGTTTGCTATTTAATTCTACTTTCCATTCTGAAGGACTTCTTAGCCTTTGTTCATTAATCATAGGAAACAGTTGTGCAACATGCCTTGACATTAACTTGAACATCTAAAATTAGTCTTGCGACAATCAGTGGTTGGGAACAATGTTTCAGTAGTTTGTGACATGTGTTAAGTAGACATTGCAAGATTGGAAGGAACTCCCTAGAAAAAAGTAAGTGACTTGTGTGTGTGTGTGCGCATGTACCTATGTATATACACAATTAAAGTTCCATTTGATAAATTACATCTGTTACTACAAATGCATCATAAGCATCTTTGCTTGTGCACTGTGCTGTTTAATTATTTCAGAAGAAAATGTATATTGAAAACTTGGTATGTTAGAATGGATTTTCTGCATGTTTGTTTTGTGATTTTCATTTTTAAAGGAATATTTCAAGTGAATGGCTTTTTTCTTTTCCTATTCAGAAGTTACAGAAACTCATTCACAAAAAATGACATCTTGGTTGTATGAATGCCTTTGTGAAGCTGAACTTGCACAGTATTATCCTCATTTTACTGCCCTTGGGCTTCAAAAAATAGATGAATTAGCCAAGGTTACAATGAAGGACTATTCCAAATTGGGAGTCCATGACATGAATGACCGCAAACGTCTCTTCCAACTTATCAAAATCATTAAGATTATGCAGGAAGAAGATAAAGCAGTCAGTAGCCCAGAGCATCCTCTTCAGACAAACGGCCTGTACATTAAGCCTCAGGAATCCAGATCTGGCCCTCGCAGACAACTGCATTTTGATTCTCCTGCTGACAACAAAGACAGAACTACCAGCAACAACGGGCTTGAAATGTGCAGGTTATCAGATTCTTCTGTAAACAAACAGAAGTCTAGTTACCTAAAAGTGCTCCAACGCATGCTGCCGGCTGATTCCCAACACCATACAAAAACAAGAATTCGGAATGCCACAGCTGCTGGTTCCTATGTGCAAACAGAAACTAACACTTCACTCTTTTCATCAAATCACTTTTCTCCAATACTGGGGGATTATGATATTCCCGTTATTCAAAGAGTCCCTCGTGTTTCAGAGTATAACTATGGAATCCCTCAGTCCTGTATCAGGTAATAATTTATTATCTTTTTTGGGGGCGTGGGGGAGACAGAGGCAAGAGCAAGCCTCTCCATGACTGAGAGCAACTGCTTCTTAGATATGGAAAGTTATAGTGAACAACTTCTGCAGCAACAATAGAAGTACTTTGATGGGGGAAAGTTCATGAGGAATTGGGACTTTCCAGATGGGAGAAAAATGATATTGTTCATGTATGTTCAAGCTGCTACTTGCCAGGATCTGCTATTCCGTAGCAAACCTATTTCTATTGTTTATTATACTGTAACATGATACATCTAGTGCATCTTTGAAGGTAAAATAGTTAACTGGCATTCTGTAATGGAAAAAGTGTGTGTGTGTATGTGTGTGTGTGTGTGTCTGTGTATTCCACAGGATTTTTTTTTTTAAGGCTATCAAATTCACTTCAACCAGGAGACATAAAGCTTAGTTAAAAACAAAGAGCATGTAGTTGGATTAAGTAGATCTCGGGTGCAGTTAGCTTACCTACACATGTTGAAATAGGGTCCTGATTTTGAGTGCTTTCTTCAGTTCCAGCCCTGGAAGAACATGATTTTGGTAATTACAAAAGAGTAAGACACTTTTGATGCACTTGTGACTTTGAGAGTCAAGGTGACAATAAGTTATTTTCACCTAGTGCTTTAAGTTAAATGTTGAAATGTCCCTAAGAGCTAAAATATTGACTAATCCCTAATACCAGCATTGGTATGATAGAAAACATATTCTTTTAAAAATAACATGTCTTGGTTGTTTTGTTATTGTAAAAGTTGCACATGGGGAGTTATAGAGAAACAAAATACATTCTTTTTTTTTTTTTTTTTTAATGTTTATTTATTTTGGAGAGAGTCACAGTGAGAGTGGTGGAGGAGCAGAGAGACAGGGAACCACAGAATCTGAAGCAGGCTCCAGGCTCTGAGCTGTCAGCACAGATCCCAACATGGGGCTCAAACCCATGAAACGGTGACATCATGACCTGAGCCAAAATTGGACGCCCAACTGACTGAGCCACCCAGGTGCCCCCAACAAAATACATTCTTTTTTTTTTTTCTTTTTTTTTTTTATTTAAAAAAATTTTTTTTTTCAACGTTTATTTATTTTTGGGACAGAGAGAGACAGAGAATGAACGGGGGAGGGACAGAGAGAGAGGGAGACACAGAATCGGAAACAGGCTCCAGGCTCCGAGCCATCAGCCCAGAGCCTGACGCGGGGCTCGAACTCACGGACCGTGAGATCGTGACCTGGCTGAAGTCGGACGCTTAACCGACTGCGCCACCCAGGCGCCCCCCAACAAAATACATTCTTAAGCCACATTTTCTTTCTTTCTTTCTTTCTTTCTTTCTTTCTTTCTTTCTCTCTCTCTCTCTCTCTCTCTCTCTTTTTTCTCTTCCTTCCTTCAAGCTATTATTCATACCTTAAAAGAAGGTATACATTTAGATCTGGCCTTATATTGGCTAAGCTTTCAGAGAATCTCATAAGCAACCAGTTCTTTTATTCCAAAGGAAAATAGAAGACCCAATTTTACAGGTAAAAGTACTTTTAGTAATTTGAAGTACATAATGAATTTTATAGTGTTTCTGAAAACTTTATTTGGTTTAGCAGAGCACAGAGTAACATATAGCACTCTTTTCTTTAACTTTTTTTAAGGTTTGAGAGACAGAGCTTGTGCACATGTGTGCACGTGCAAGCAGGGGTGGGGCAGAGAGTGAGGGAGAGAGAGAGAATCCCAAGCAGGCTCCACACTCATCATGGAGCCCAGTGTGGGGCTCGATTTCACAAACCATGAGATCATGACCTGAGCTGAAATCAAGAGTCCACACTTAACCAACTGAGCCACCCAGGTGTCCCTCTTTTCTTTTAATTGTTAGAGAACTAGACTGTTCATGACTATCAAAGCCAGGATTATTACTGTCCTATTGGTTAGCTCTGAGGTGAAAGAACAGATATTTTCTTGAATGTTAGTCTTTTTTTGAACAATACATAAAGATCTAAGTTGGAATTATTTATAAATAAAGACACTGCTTTGCATTATTTATTTGGATAAAATGAATATTTTAGTTTAAATAGGCTCTTTCATTTAGTTGGTGCATATTAAGTACATCTCTTCCAGGCCTGATTCTCGATATAAAGATAATTAGGATATATGGAGGCTCTTAGTTTCTTAGGGTGCAGGGTGAGTAGGAGTATAAACAACCATACGGTGCGATAAGTGCTCTTATAGAGGTTTATACATGACAGACCCAGAGCAAAAGCTATTCCATTGAGCTTTCTTACTTTTTACATATCATTATTTTATATTTTATCACTCTTCCTACTCTTTATTAGAGAAGTAGAGATTTTAAAAAGTACATTTTACCCAGTAATCCTCATACTGTCTTTTCACCCAAATGTTTCTAAGTAGGGGTCAGGGTTTCAGAACTCTGAGAAACTCCCTCATGAACTTAAGGCTTGCTGTTAGGATGTCATCTTGTCCAAAGAGCATTCTCTTCAGGTGCCTCAAATCAAGTAAGCTCAGAATACATTACTGGTCTTAGGTTTTTTTTTTCTTTTTTTTAAGCTTATTTATTTATTTTGAGAGAGAGTATATGTGTGTGCACTCAGAGGAGGGACAGAGAGAAAGAGGGAGAGAGAGAATCCTAAGCAGGCCCTGTGCTGTTGGCACAGAGCCTGATGCAGGGGTCAAACTCACGAACCATGAGATCATGATCTGAGCCAAGATCAAGAGTCAGATGCGAAACCAGCTGAGCCATCCAGGCCCCCTGGTCTCAGAATTTTAATAAAAGTTCAATGCATTTAGAAAACTAGTTGCCCTGACTTATTTAAGATTTTAAATAGACCTAACTCCAACTGTCTGAACTCTTTTCATGTCAGATAGATACAGCTTATTTCTTCTAGGGAACACTGGGCATTAAAAAACCAGAGCCTTTTAGGGGCACCTGGGTGGCTCAATTGGTTGAGCATCCATCTTTGGCTCAGGTCATGATCTCATAGTTCATGAGTTTGAGCCCAGCATTGGGCTTCATGCTGACAGCTCAGAGCCTGGAGTCTGCTTCGAATTCTTTGTCTCCCTCTCTCTCTGCCCCTCCCTGCTTGAGCTCTGTCTCTCTCTCCCTTAAAAAAGAATAAACATTTGGGGCGCCTGGGTGGCTCAGTCGGTTAAGTGGCCAACTTTGGCCCAGGTCATGATCTCGCGGTCCGTGAGTTTGAGCCCCGCGTCGGGCTCTGTGCTGACAGCTCAGAGCCTGGAGCCTGCTTTGGATTCTGTGTCTCCCTCTCTGCTCCTCCCCCACTCATGCTCTGTCTCTCTCTCAAAAATAAACATTAAAAAAAATTTTAAATACAAACAGAGCATTTTAGGAGAAGAGCAGTCATTCCTTTTTGCCCCTTTAACTTGAAAACTAGTTTTTGACCACGTGACCCGTCTAGATTCCCTAGTCAATTTTTAAAAAATTTTTAAATGTTTTATTTATTTTTGATAGAGAGACAGAGACAAAGAATGAGCAGGGCAGGGGCAGAGAGGGAGGGAGACACAGAACCTGAAACAGGCTCCAGGCTCTGACAGCTCAGAGCCCGACGCAGGGCTCAAACTCATGAACGGCGAGATCACGACCTGAGCCAAAGTCAGGTGCGCAACCGACAGCCACCCAGGCACTATCAGTCCCTAGTCAATTTTTAAAAAGGCATTTTCTGTTCCCCTTGATTAACTTTATATGATTATTAATATCCCCCAACAACTAGAGATTTTGACACAGGCCCTTGTTAAAAAATAATGCATTACAATTTTGTTTTTCTTGTTAAAAAAAATTGAGCATATGCAGAAGGGAGAATAGAACAGTGAATCCCCCATATGCCCATCATCCACTTTTAATTGTCAGGATTTTGCCACACTTAACCTCAAAATGGTACATTTTTGTTTTATTCTATTTTATTTTACTTTAAGTTTATTTATTTATTTTGAGAGAGCACAAGCAGCAGAGGGGCAGAGAGAGGGAGAGAGAGAATCCCAAGCAAGCTCAGTGCTGTCAGCTCAGAGCCTGATGCAAGGCTCAAACCCATGAACTGTGAGATCATGACCTGAGCAGAAACCAAGAGTCAGCTGCTCAATCGACTGAGCCACCCAGGTGCCCCAAAATGGTACATTTAAAAAAATTTGCTCTATGTTGGTTAAAAAACAAAGCATGCTTTAAAAGCTTGGAGTTATCTTTTATGCACAATATTAGAAATTTTATTTGCTCCTTTTTATTAGTTTTAGATCCTGACAAAAAATAATTTTCCAGCCAGTTGGAGGGCTCAGAAAATTGAAATTGATATGAAACAGTTATATAGTGAAATATCCCGTGGAAAATCAATTATAAAAGGGTTTTTAGGAGCTATTAATTAAATTCTAAAGTGTAAAGGAAGGGAATAATTTGTCTTGCCAAGACATTCTAAAGTATATAGACCAAAGGCATTGATCCTGTAAACTGCTTTCAAGAATTTTATTTTCTTGTTACTTAGGTTAAGAGGAATTTCTATACAGGTAAATGGTCAGTTCTTAGAGATATGCGTATATACCCCCATTAGGCTCAGCAAGTAAAATGATGAATTTTGTATCCCTAGCTCAAGGAGTATTTCATCAAATATTCTAGCTGTTAAGGTTGATAAGTTCACTGAAGCCAGAGCCAGAAAAGAAATGTGTCTGAATAGAAGGGTGATAGTGGTGGGCAGCACCAGTCATAAAATTGTCCTGGGAAGAAAAAAATAGAGGACTGTGTTCTAACAAACACACATCAGGTGACAAAAAGAGGAAGAGCAAGACAAAGGGAGGTACAGAATATACCTGGGAAGAACAGAGGAAAAGTACATTGAAACCTACCACCTAATTCAAGGTATTTAGTAAACCCAGGTATGATTAAAAAAAAAAAAAAGAAAAAGAAAAAAAATCATTAGAAGTTTTTGGAAGACCACATCTGGAAGTCAGACACACAGTCTTAAAGCTAAAACAGTTCTTAAGGTTTGGGGGTTGGTTGGTTGTTTTCGGCAGGATAAAGGATGGGGTGGAGTAGGGATAGAGATAGAAATAATCAGGAGGATTTAGTTATTAAAAGAACTTTCTGTACACATAGTATGTATAAAATTACATGTATTTTTAACATTTATTTATTTGGCGGGGTGGGGGGAGGACCAGAGAGAGGGAGACAGAGGATCTGAAGCAGGCTCCACGCTGTGAGTGCAGACCGATGCGGGCTCCAAGTCACAAATCATGATATCATGACCTGAACTGAAACCAAGAGTTGGCTGCTTAACCCACTAAGCCACCCAGGCACCCTGTGTAATGTTACATATTAGAGTGACAGGGCGCCTGGGGGGCTCAGTAGGTTAAACGTCCTACTTGGGCTCAGGTCATGTTCTTGCCGTCTGTGAGTTTGAGCCCCACGTCAGGCTCTGTGCTGACAGCTCACAGAGCCTGGAGCCTACTTCGGATTCTGTGCCTCCCTCTCTCTCTGGCCCTCTCCCGCTCACGCTTTGTCTCTCTCTCAAAAATAAATAAACACAAAAAATTAAAAAAATAGTGTTGACACTGAGGAAGTTTTTTTATATATAATATATATGTATAAGGTGTGTGTATATATATTAGGCATAATGTATATACAAAATAACAAAATGTGCTCATACTTTGACCTCTTAAGTAGTCATCCTATTACTAAAACTTAAAGCCCACTTACAAATATATATCAGACAGAACACCTCAGAGAAAGAGAATCCTTGGACTGAGATGGAGAAAATCAGAGTTTGTGTTCGAAAACGCCCTTTGGGCATGAGGGAGGTACGTCGTGGAGAAATTAATATTATTACTGTAGAAGACAAAGAAACTCTACTTGTTCATGAGAAGAAAGAAGCAGTTGACCTCACACAATATATTCTGCAGGTATGATGCTTTCCTTTTGTGTTTGGAACTAATGTTATCAAGTGTGTCAGTTTGTTGCTTTTCTTTGAATAGCAACACACAAATTCTAAAATCCTGTTTTAGCTTTGGGTATTGGCATTCTTTTTTTTTTTTTTTTTTAATTTTTTAAGTTTATTTATTTATTTTGAGAAAGGGAGCGGGGAAGGGGCAGAGAGAGGAAGAGAGAGAGAATCCCAAGCAGGCTCCGCATTTTCCACGCAGAGCCTGATGCGGGGTTCAAACTCACAAACCGCGAGACCATGACCTGAGCCGAAGTCAAGAGTCAGACGCTTAACTGAGCCATACAGGCACCCCACATTCATTCTTGATGTAAATCATTAATACCCTGGGCCTTCATTAAAAAAATATATAGATAGTGCAGTGGGGGAAACAATAACATAATTTCTGCACTCTAGGGCAATAGAGTTGCATCATACATTCGCTTGACACATTTTACGTGAATGTAATTATACCTATTCAGCAAAAAGTGGGGCCCAAGGGGATAAAAAGAATGTAATGAATTGGTGGTAGATAGGACAGGTCACTGAGGTGTGCCCCAGGGTGACTCTGAGATGATTGCATAGTTAGTCTCAAGTCTTGCCTGTGTCTCACAGTGTGAATTTATTCTGCTGAGTGTGTCTGGAGTTTAATGATGGAGGATATGTTTTTGAGCAACAAGGTTCCAGATTGCCACTCAGCTGCTTATTTCAATTCTCAACTGTCTTTGGACTTAGATTTAATTTGGTGGAAACTGGACTCTTGAGCAGGCCACTTGGTGAAGGTTAGATTATAGTGTGAGTAAATGTAATCCAGGGATATGATTTTTACATATAACTTACAAGGATTTACATAAAACACTGGTAACTTAGACACAAAAAATATTCACTCCCTGCCAGAAAGATCACAGAATCCAAGGACAGAGGCTTGGTATTGAAGGGAACTTACTTAAAGTAGATAGATACCCTTGTAGTAATTCTCCAGTCTCCTATGGAAGCAGCAAGTCCATAGATGGGAGACACCATAATTTAGGTACTCTTAAAATGATGAAGCAATTGTAAATAAAACAGAGGATAATCTACTGGATGTTAAGATTTGAGAATTTGGGTCTCTCTTTCTCTGAATCTGCCTCCCTAAACATGCACGTTATATTCATTCTTCTCTCTCTCTTTCTCTTGCCTCAAAACCCAGTGACTGGTAGAGAGAAAAAAGTGGTGAGTAATCTGTTGTGCTAGCATTTCACTTTAGTCAGCTGAGATTTTACCCTCCTGGAATAAATACGTTAACGCTGAAGTCAAATTAACACTTTCCCCCTCTTTTACACATGCATTGTTCATCTTTTTCTTTGGCTATCAAAATTGAGTTTCACAGCAACGTTCAAAGTAATCCACTGACTCTTTGGGCACTAAATTAGTAGGTCACTGTATAACCAACCCAATCACTTTAACAGCCTTATTGACTGCTGATCAATGCACAATCTATTAGGTCTAGATGGGAGATATTTATTTTGAAGACGGTCTAAATGCCAATTAGTTATAAGGTTATCTAGTTCCATACCTACTTGTAACTGTAGTAATAGCCCTGTCCAGTCACCATCTACCCAAGACATCGTTAATGATGCTTTTGTCACGGTAATTCCCTCAAAGAAGCATCAGCTTATCTTTTGTATTTTTCCATTATCCCCAAACACAATAACCTTCCTTCTTTGTCATTACCATTAGTCAATACTTATTGAATACCCATAGTTTTCATAGCACTTACTCTGCAGTTTGAACTTTGGACCTTTGCTCTCATAGGTCAAAATCCTTACCTATCAATGCTATAATACAAGTGTTGGGAGGGCTTTTACCCCCTTTTCTTTTCTTCAGTGGAAAGAAGTAAAGGGAGGTTTGTAGCAAACATGGCAAATAAATATTGATCCTAGATTCTTTGGGTTTTATTTTTAAGCTTACTTAGGAATTCAGACAATAGGTTTATGTATCCATTTAATTAAATGTCCTATCCTTTCAAATCTTCTTTGGTTACTTAGTATATATGATCATATACATGTAGTGTGCTGTCTTACCATTAAATTTTATATCAACATAATGTGTGAAAGGACAAGGAAACAAATGTGTATATGTTTCATTCCAATTTCTTAAATAAAGAAACGTATATAGAAAAAAGATGGTACTGAAATATATCAAAAAGTCAATAGTGGCTCTCTCTGTGTAGTAAGATGTATAGGCAATTTGATTTTCTTCTCTGTTGTTTTCCATGTTTTTAAAATTTTCTATAATCAGCATGTTACTTTTATATAAAAAGTAAAAACTTTTGAGTAAGATAGAGTCACCTATTTCAAAATCAAAACATACAAAAAGGTATGCAGTGAAGTATCCTGCTAATCCCATTTCCTCCTTGAAGGCAACCACTATTACCTGTTCTGTCTTTCCAGAGAAATTCTATAAATATACATGTTACTTTTATAATCTGAAAAATTTTTATTTAAAAAATAAATTATGGAACTCTGATCATACCAAGGCTAAAGTGAGTATTAATCCAACCTAATTGATAAAGTGTGATCAAATGAAAGTATCTGTGATGCAAAGGATATTATGGATTATATATATATTTATATATTGTGCTAGCATTTATTATATTTATATAATAGCATTATTATAATTAACATATATAACATATGTAACATGTTAATTAGAATAATCTTGCATGTTCATATATCTTTCATTAAGGATACTTACAGAAGTACTGGAAAAATCAATACCTAAATCCTCTTGGAAGGAAAGATACTAATCCCTTTAATCAATAAGTGTTTTCTAAGGTGTTTACTCAGGAGCTGAAGTTATTCACAAGCACTCATAGAAGGAGATGAAGAATAGCCATATATTCAATGAAGTAAAAGAACATTTTTTAAAACTCCCACGTTTACTTGTTTTCACTTTTTTCTTATTTTCCTGAGAAACACCAAAAAATATATTTTAGAAATATATTTTACTTTTTATTATCGCCATTTTCAAGTTTATTAAAAAATATAAAGAACCCCTATGTACCTATCACCCAGATTCAACAGTTAGAAACATTTTATTCTTAAAAACATCACATATTTTGGGGCACCTGGGTGGCTCAGTCGGTTAAACGTCTGACTTCAGCTTGGGTCATGATCTCGCAGTTCGTAGGTTTCAGCCCTGCGTCGGGCTCTGTGCTGACAGCTCAGAGCCTGGAGCCTGCCTTCGGATTCTGTGTGTCCCTCTCTCTCTGTCCCTCCCATGCTCACTTGCTCTTTCTCTCTCTCTTTCTCTCAAAAATAAATAAAACAAAAAAAATTTTTTTTTAATCACATGCCACTAAAAGTTCACAGATTTCTTTATCATGCTGCACAGATTCCTTATTTTCTCACCTCCTAACTTTTGGAGATATTTTCTAACTGATAAATTCATCTTAGTGGCCCCAATTTCTGCTCAGGTGCCCTAACAAATTTCCATTCTAATGTAATGGCACACGAAACAGAATCAAATGGGCGTAGAGTGACCTATAATAAATTGCCCCAATTTACTTTGCTGGGTTTTCCCATGCAATTTTTCCTTAACTGGATATTTAGAGCAGGCCCAAGAGGTAGCAGAAGATAGGGCCTCATGTCCCCCTTGTTGTGTATGGACTGCCATTATTACACTACAGTCAAGCTTGAAATTAGGACTTTTACTCAGAGATAGCTGGGCTACCAACATAATAAGCCTCTAAATTTTGCAAGTGATTATGGCTGCTGAATTAATGCTTTCCAGACCCCTTTTAGTAGAGTTATCTATCCTTTTCCAAATTATCATGGTTTTTCATTTGGGAATCATCTTTTACTACTTTTTCTTCCCACCAATCCAGGCCATTAGTTGCCAAATTTCTCATGCGTCCATCTCCTCTTTATTTTCATTGTCATCATCTAATTTAGATCCTTCTTACCTCACCACTGGATTAGCAGTGCCCCTGTTCTTAGTCCATTCACAGTGTGCAGTAAGATTAGTCTTCCAGTAAAATGGCTTGGATCATCCCTTCCCTTTGCAAAGGTTTTTGTCTTCCCACTATTTGCTAAATTATATATGAACATTCTGACCTTAAGGCTAGTGTCCCAATACTCATACACCGTAGTCCTAACTCATTATTCTAGCCGCCTGTTTCACCTTTCAACCTACAAAATCCTGTATTTCAACATTGAATCTTCCCTGTTCCCTAAAATGTTCCATGTGTTTTCCTGCTTTGACTATTTGCTCATGTTTTCTTTGTGCCTGGACTCTCTTCCCTGCCTCCATCTATACCTCTCAAATTCCTCTTCTTTCCCCATGGCCCTTTATCTATACAGTATTTTTCATAATCTCTTTTCTAATTAGAAGGAATATGTTTTTCTTTTGAATTCTACATGTACTTTATCTCTCACATTTTTTCTAGCTTAGAGTCATGTGTATACTGTCTGGATTCACACCTTTAGGTGGTCGAGTCGGGTAATGGTAGGGTAATGTCAATATCTTTGGGCCCTTTGAAGTGCCTACTACAGGTACACATGTTACCAGCTGAGCAATACATGTTTATGGAATTAAAAGCTCAGCTGTGTAACCTATGAAATGGAAACCTTCCTCTAGAATTTCCCTAAATTTCAAATATGCTGGCCCTAGCTGGGCTGTGAGGATAATCCCCATAGAATTGAGTTCTCCTGGACCTAAGGAGGATTGGCTTACTCTTGTACTCATCAGTTTACTTCACTTAAGAGAGAACAAAAATTATGTGCCTTAGTTTTTACATTATAAGAATATGTCTACAGAGAGCTCAAGTAAAAGAAGGCCCTGTCATTTGACAGTTATTGACTGCTTATTTATCTCTAAATTTGTCATAGTCAGTAGTTAAAAACATATTCGCACCTTTCTTATGTGTTAAGTAGAATAGTGGTGAAGAAAATCCAGGAAATGTCTCTATAAAAATCACATTTCTTTTTCAGCATGTTTTTTATTTTGATGAAGTCTTTGGTGAAGCATGCACCAACCGGGATGTATACATGAAGACTACTCACCCACTCATTCAGCATATTTTCAATGGGTATGATAGTAATTATTTGCTTCTCTTGCTTCTTATTTTCTCTTCTCCATAATCATATTTCTTTATAAACATCACTTAAATTTTTCAGTTTTTTAATTAAACATGAATTTGTGTCTTAATCTGATGAATTTAGACTCTGTTAAAGAGTGCCTTATCTCTATAGGAGTTACCAAGCATTTAGAAATTTTCAGCAAAAATGTTGTTAGCAATATAATTTCATCAAAGTCCTCAGAATAAAAAGGTTTAAGTGGTTATAGTTTGAACTTTTGATAACAGGAATTATGTATTCTGGCTATATAGTTCAGTTACCTTTTTCATTGGAGTGGGATAGGTAAGTGACTGTCATCTGTTCTTTATAGATGTATTTTTTTTAATTTTGAAATAATCACACTTTAAATAAACATATAAATGGGATAGAAAAGGCCTTAGGGAGCCCTGTTGTATATTCAAAATATAGGCATGTATTGATAGAAAATGCCAAATGGTCTGCTATAATCACTGATACCAGAGTATTTTGACTTTTTAATTTTGTTTATTTATTTAAAAAAATTTTTTTAACGTTTATTTATTTTCAAGAGACAGAGTGCGAGTGGGGGAAGGGTAGAGAGAGGGGGAGGCACAGAACCTGAAGCAGGCTCCAGGCTCTGAGCTGTCAGCACAGAGCCCCATGCAGGGCTCAAACCCACCAACTGTGAGATCATGACCTGAGCTGAAGTTGGACGCCTGACTGAGCCACCCAGGCACCCCTATTTATTTATTTTTTAAATGAGTTGACTTTTTTTTTTTTTTTTTGAGAGAGAGAGAAAGTGCACACAAGCTGGGGAGGGGCAGAGAGAGTGGGAGAGAGATAACTTTAAGTAGGCTCCACACTGCCAGCATGGAGCCCAATGTGGGACTTCAACTCATAAACAGTGAGATCATGACCTGAACTAAAATCAAGAGTCAAACACTTAACTGACTGAGCCACCCAGGTGCCCCAGAGTATTTTGACTTTTTTTTTTTTAAACAATTATTCATTTTTGAGAGACAGACCTCAAGCAGGGGAGGGGCAGAGAGAGAGGGAGACACAGGATACAAAGCGGACTACAGGCTCCAAGCTGTCAGCACAGAGCCTGGTGTGGGGCTCGAACCCACGAACGGTGGGATCATGACCTGAGCCGAAGTTGGATGCTTAACCAACTGAGCCACCCAGGTGCCCCTGACTTTTTTAAAAATAATTTTTATAACTTTAAAAATATTGAGATATAATTCACATATAGTTAGATGTACAGATCTTAAGAAGTATTCAAGTTTCATGAGTTTTAGTAGTTGTATATATCCAAGTAACCAATACCTTGAACAAGATACAGAACATTTCCGTTACCCCAGAAAGTTCTCTTGTGTCCCTTTTTAGTTAACCTCCACCTCTACCCTCAGGTCTTATATAACCACTGACCTGCTTTCTGTCACTATATATTTTGCCTGTTCTAGAATGTCACAGAAATAGAATCATTCCCATATATGTTCTTTTATGCTTGGCTTCTTTGGCTTAGCATAATGTTTTTTTGATATTAGTACATGTATCTGTAGTTTTTATTACTAATATTCCTTTCTATGAATATACCATAATTTGTCCATTCTCCTGTTGATGGATATTTGGGTTGTTTCCAGTTTTGGACTATTATGAATAAAGCTGTATGAACATTCTTGTACAAGTCTTTGATTCTTGGACATGTTTTCATTCATCTTGGGTGAAACCTAGACATGGAATTTCTGGGTCTTAGGATATGTGTGTGTTTATAAGAAAGTGTCAAACAGTTTTTCTCACACCATTTTGTATTCCCAACAGCAATGTGTGTGAATTGCATTTCTACATCCTCACCATATTTGGTATTGTCAGTCTTATTTTAGCCAATCTAATAGGTATGTAACTTTATCTCATTGTGCTTTGAATTTGAATTTCAAAATGCCTAATGATACTGAGAATCTTTTCATGTGCTTATTGCCATTCAGATACCTTCATTTGCCCCTTTTTTGTTTGTCTGTTTTCTTTTTATTGTTGTTTAATAGCAGTCATTAAAATTTTTTTAATTCTAAGTAGGCTGAAAAAGTGAAATGCCTTTCAGGTTTGATTTCTTATATATCAAATTTAGGGAGTACTTTTTAAGAGAGCAAGTTTGTAAAGTTAGAATTTGAATGTTAGGACAGTACCAGTTAAAAAATAAGAGAGCTACAAGTTAAGTGCATCCATTATGCAAAGTGTAATAAGAGATTTTTCATGCCCATATTGTTGTTTTTCAAAAAGATCATCACTAAAATGTTCAGAAGATAAGGTAGATATTATTCTTTACTCTCATTCTGCTAAATCTTTTTTTTTTTATTTTAGAGAGAGAGAGCATGAGCAGGGGGAGAGGGGGAGTGGGGGGGGGGAGAGAGAGAGAGAGAGAGAGAGAGAGAGAGAGAGAGAGAGAGAGAGAGAGAGGGAGAGAGAAAATATATCTTAAGCAGGTTCCACACTTAGTGTGGACCCCAGCACAGGGCTTGATCCCAGGATCCTGGGATCATGACTTCAACAGAAATCAAGAGTCAGCCACTCAATCCACTGAGCCACCCAGGTGCCCCTCATTCTACTAAATCCTCTGCAGTGTGTTTACATTTTCCTCCATTAATCCTTTCCTATCTGTGCCTCTCCTAGTGTATTCAAATGCCCATACTACTGGGAGCCTGGATTCAAAAGACAAGGAGTACCTGGTCTCTGCTCAAACAGCTTAAATCTGATTAGCTACCATCTCTTTATTCTCACACTTATATGGTTCCTTTGCTGTTGTCCTATTACTGGTTCTTGGGTTTCTTTCTGGCTTCAGGCCTCTTTCTTCATGTTCTTCTCTCTGCCCACCTCCAGTGTTCCCTTACTTCTGTGTATTCACAGACTTTTTTTCTTACTGCAAGTAGCTACTTTTATCATTAATCTCCATGCAATTTCCTGTTCAAGAGTCTGCAATAGCTGCTTATTACTTAACATTATGTTCATTTTCTACTCTGTACTACATAGTTGAGCCTCCAATACTCAGGTAATCTTGGCCTCTAGCTCCTCCAAAAACATGCGGTGATTGGCAGGATAGTTTCCCAGCTCTCCTCTGCACCTTTTATTCTGCAGTTCTTCACACTCATACCCATGCACATACCCACCCTACATGCAAGAATAGTGATTCTTACTTAGAACCACATGGTGTCAGAGCTAGAAGGGATCTTAGAAATCAAGTAACTAATTAATTTATTAATGAAAGTGAAAACTGAGGCTCTTAGAAAAACCCTTCTGTGAGTCCTTCCTCAAATATCTTGCTTATTCACATCTAAACTTCATTAATATTTATATGAGTGGTCATTACCACCCTGTTAATCATATGGTCTTCTGTTATTTTTGTATTTATTTTAATTCTCTATTCTTTCATCAAGCTTACTTTTTCGGATTAAGACAAAATCATCTCTTAGATTCTCTAGGACATCTAGCATGGAATTCTTATTTGCTTCCAGACTTATCATATAACCAGTTCCATGAAAAATTCCTATTAAAAAACTCATGTGCTGCTTTAAGAATGTTTTTTCCTCTTCCTGTGTTTTTATCATGTAAAACCCTCCTCTCCCTAAAGGATTGTATGCTCATAGCTGAATTTTGTCAGCTATAAACAGCATTCTGTTTCTACCTGACTTTGGTCATGAAAAATCTGTACGTAGATTAACATTTCTCTTAGTGTATATGTTATATGAATGATTTTTTTCCCCTAGAGGGAATGCCACTTGCTTCGCATATGGACAGACAGGTGCTGGGAAGACCTACACCATGATAGGAACTCATCAGAACCCAGGACTCTATGCTCTGGCTGCCAAAGAGATCTTCAGGCAACTAGAAGTGTCCCAGCCAAAAAGGCACCTCTTTGTGTGGATCAGCTTCTATGAAATCTACTGTGGACAGCTTTATGACCTCTTAAATAGAAGAAAAAGGTACTGGTTATGAATGGGAAACTACAAATCTGTTCATCATTGTTTTAAGCGAGGGTCCACAGAATTAATGATCATGGGATTTAATGCAAGGTCTTGTTATATTAGTGCCCTTTTCTGAGATGAGTCTCCTGAATTAGATGAATATTTTTTAAATCAGTTCAGCTAGAAAAGAATGCAAATTAGCCTTCCATTAGTATTTTTTAAGTGATCTATATCCGTATGTTTATCAAAAGACTATCCCTTTTACTTTGATCTGCGAAAGGGTGATGATTTCAGGAAATCAGGATATCAACATGTACTTAAATACCTTCCTATTCTTTTGCCTATTATTACATTGGAAGAACTATAAATAATGTTTCTTGCTTTCTCTTATTTTTTTTTCTCAATAATCTTAGGGTAAACTTAATGATAATTTTCTGAGATCAGTTAAAAAAAATACATCTCGGGGCGCCTGGGTGGCTCAGTCGGTTAAGTGTCTGACTTTGGCTCAGATCATGATCTCGCGATCCGTGAGTTCGAGCCCCGCGTCGGGCTCTGTGCTGACCGCTCAGAGCCTGGAGCCTGTTTCAGATTCTGTGTCTCCCTCCCTCTCTCTCTGACCCTCCCCCATTCATGCTCTGTCTCTCTCTGTCTCAAAAATAAATAAACGTTAAAAAAAATTTTTTTTTTAAATACATCTCTCTTCTTCACATTAGACTTTTAACTCTTCTAAGTCTTAAACTGTTGCCCTTGAAACATAATACAGTAACTTAGAAATGGATTTAAATCCTATTGTATTTTTCTGGCCTCAAGTTTTGTTTAGGTTGAAAGAGCTGACTTTAACTGAGCAGGAAACAACAAAGTTGTGAAGGTACCGACTGACTGGGAGGATAAGGAGGAGAGTTGGAATAAGGGGGGTGGAAAGATAAAAGAGTGTCATAACCGAATTAACCAGAACTGTGACATGTTGGGAGCAGTCACAAGTGGAGAGAAGGGAATTGGGGCAGAGCATGGTGGTAGGCTGGGGAAACTAAATCAGTGACAGAAACTAGCCCCCAGCAAAGGTATCCAAGCCCCTACAGAGCTGTCCAAAAGGATGTGCAAATTCCAGGCAAACACTGGAATGGGGGTTGGGCTAGAAGAGCATCTGAGTTCAGTAGAGTGTGATAGGGCAGGCCCCCATGCCAAAGGTGCTGACGTTTGAAGGGTTGGGGTCCAGAGCCAAGATGGCCAAGAATGAACTCTTGAGATGTCTTTGGTGCAAAAAGGTGGTTTTATTAAAGCACGAGGACAGGACCCGTGGCAGAAAGAGCTGCACTGGGGTTGGGAAGAGTGGCTGATTATAAAAGATTTTCTATCCTGTGGAGGGGAGAATGACGTTAGGGCTCTAGGAAATTGAGTCCATAGGTTTCTGGAGATTGCCTTTTTACTTGTAAATTATTAAGACAGTTGCAAACTGATGCAAACTCTTGTCCTGCATGATGATCTCTATCAGTTAACCATTTGTTTTTCCCTTTCCTTTGTTCTTGGGCAGCCAGGAGTGCCTGAAGAATGTTTTACAAATCCCACCTGGGGGATGGGTGGTGGGGGTGTTCGCTTGTACTATGCTCTCAGCTTGCCTTTGTTACCTATAAGAGTATTGAGTAGTGAAACTGGAGAAGCCATCAACTGGGCTTAGGCAGACCACCATCTGTGGACTATTCCAAGAAAAGGGGACCTTTAGGTATGCCACAATTCAGAGGATGTACAGGTGTTCAGGGTTTAGTCCTGACACAGCAACTGCCAAATAAAGGGAGGGTTCTGCTCTAGGTTTGGTTTGGAGAAGAGTTGCTTTTCTTTATTATCCTCTGTTGGTTTTTGAAGCCTCAAGTTAGCTCAATCACAGCTTCTCTTCCAAGGCCCCAACACTATTACTTAGGAGATCTTTCCAGTCAGAATGTAGCTGGACACTGGCAAGAGCATCTGGCTCTGGAGGTCTCAAACAGACCAGGTTCAACCACTAGCCACCAACAAAATCCAAAGGCAGAGAAACAAGTAGTGGTGAAACAAGAAAGGAATTTAGTTCAGTGGGGCTACCACCAGGAAGACAACGGACTAACATTTCAAAGATTGCCTCCAAAGTGCCGAAAATATTTCTAGGTTTATATAAGGAGAAAGTGGGACAAAGGTCAATGGGTTTGTGCAGGTGGGCAGTGAAGTCAAGTTGATCATTGTCTTAGGGCCAATCATGGATAGAGTCTTGCTGGCTTGGGACAGTCCTTTATTGCTTGAGGGGGTAGTTTGTGTTCCTTTCTGGGGATGCTTTGCCTGCATGGTCTTTTCCCAGAGTTAAGAGTATGATACGCTGGAATGAACTTAATCATTTAGAAAGTTTGAGGTCAAAATGCAGGAAGTTTAAGTCCTCTTTGTTTAAAGAACAGTTGGCAAGGGGATAAAAGCTGTTGTGGTGTGTGTGTGTGTGTGTGTGTCTGTGTCTGTGTCTGTGTCTGGTTTGTTGGTTGGTTTCTTTGGGTGAAGGGACAGTCAGGATATCTAGTTATTTGTGAGTGCGGTTCTTTAATGAATGACTCAGATATATTGCCCTGTATATTTGCATTCTTTTCAGTTTATTTATTTTGAGAGGTGGGGGAGGGACAGAGAGAGAGGGAGAGAGAGAATCCCAAGCAAGCTCTGCACTGTCAGCACAGAGCCCAACTCGGGGCTCAAACTCACAAATGGTGAGATCATGGCCTGAGTTGAAATCAAGAGTCAGAAGCCAAACCAACTGACTGAGCCCCCCAGCAACCCCCAACCCCCAACAAATTAACTCTTAAAGTAGAGGATAAATTGTTTTTATAGGCTTTCATAAAAAGTGATAGAAATACATTTCTGGCTTATAGAATTTAAAAAGCTAGAAGTACATTTTGGGCTGTCCATTAGGAACTGTTCTGGGGTGAGCTCAGGGCATAGGGCCTGTATGTTTAGGAATGACCTGAGGGCTCTGAAAGCTTGATCCCTCTTTTATTCCAGAAGCCTGACTGTTCTAATAGAACTAGTTTCTGATAGGTCATGGGGATTGGTGAAGCAGTTTTTCTCCAGTTCTGTAAAAATTTGGAAATTTGGGGTGAAACAAACTAAAAAAATTTTTGAGAAAATCATTTCCTTTTTTGGGTATAAAGTGGAATTCCATTCTTAACCTTAATCAGTATCTTATTAAGGGAGAAAAATAATCTTCGAGTCTTTGATAGATTCAATATATGCCCCTTGATATATCTGGTTTAATGATGATGATAGACCATAGCCTTATACATAGGCCTGAGAAATTCAGTTATAGCACCAGCTCTTCCTTCCTCCCTTGGAAGATATATGAAGACTCCTTATGTTGGAAATAGAGTAGAACCCAGTTTCTGTACATCTCTCTGCTCTACCTTCTATGATGTTAGCTTTCAAAATTGGCCCGCTAGCAGATACGGAATGGCTGCCACTGCTCCCAGGGCCACATACTTTCACTTCCAGAAAGAGCACCAGCACCTCACCCCCAGGCACCTAACGACCAGAAACAAGAACTATTTTGATTGAACCAGCAGAGATCCCATATCCACTCCTGAACCAATCACTAAAGCCACGAATATACCATCTGTTGATTGGCATATGTCTGCATTATATGTTCATTCTTTTAATTGTAGCCAAAGATGTTGATTTGTTTACAATAGTCAAGGACCATCTCTGAAGCCCAGGGCTGTGATCAGGAGGTGTGCGAGTGGGGCGGGGAGGATACACATCAATCTCACTCAAATAACAGAACTGCTACCTAATAGGGAAATGGTGGAAGGTTTCTGGGGAGGCAAGAACAAAGTCCATTATAGCAGGTCTGTTGTACCAACCATGTTCTTGTGTCTGCAGGCTCTTTGCAAGAGAAGATAGCAACCACGTGGTACAGATAGTGGGACTGCAAGAGCTTCAGGTGGAGAGTGTGGAGCTCCTCTTAGAGGTAACTCTTCCTTACTACCCCATGATAGTAACCTAAGTACAGGGAAAGAATTCATTTTGCTATCTAGCAAGAATAATGGAATTTAGCCAGAGGGCCATGACAAGCATGCTACCTAACATTTGTAAAATGTGAGTCCTCTAAGAGGATAGCTCCTTTCTGTACAGGGTTGTTGTCTAAGTGCCATCGAGTGTGTGGGAGAACCTTGTGCATGAGAGGCTACTCTTGTGCTAGTTTGACAGACTGCTAATGTGTATATCTATGGTAGTGGGAAAAGCTACTGGAGAGAAATATTCTTTTTTTAAGTTTATTTACTTATATTGAGAGAGAGAGAGTCAGCAGGGGAGGGGCAGATAGAGGGAGAGGGAGAGAATCCCAAGCAGGCTCCACACTGTCAGCACAGAAACCTAATGTGGGGCTTGAACTCACAAACCGTGAGACCATGAGTTGGAGTCAAGAGTTGGACACTTAACTGACTGAGCCACTCAGGTGCCCCGAAATATCCTTACTTTTAAGTAAAAATTTTAATGGGTAAGGGGCACTTGACTGACTCAGTAGAGCATGTGACTCTTGATCTCTGGGTCATGAGTTTGAGCCCCACATTGGGTGCAGAAATTACTTAAAAAAAATTTTTTTTAATAGTAATTTTCACATGGGTTCGGAATTCAAGAGGTACAATAAAAATATCCCTTCTATTCCCTTTTCAAACTGAGGCAAGTTTTTTTGTATATCCTTCCAAAGACATTTCCAAATCTTTCATGAAAAGTTCTTTTAGGGGCACTGTCTGTCTCTCAAATAAATTTGAAAAAACTTCTAAAAAGTTATCTTTTAACACTTGCTCATTATTAGATACAAACCTTGCAAAAATATGTAAGAAGATAGAAGAATAAAGGCCACTTCCAACTTACTGTATACAACTCCCTACTCCCCACTGAGATATCCACTGTTAACGGTTTAAAATCATTTTTTTTTCCTTTTCTGGGAATTTATTAATTTATGTACAAATATATTTTTGTTGAATTGTCCTTTAATGCAGTGCTCCTCAACCACTTAGATCACTTTATTGTGAAAAATAGCCTATACAGAAATATGCTTAAAGCCTAAATGTGTATAGTATAGTGTAGTATAGTATAGAATAAAGAAACAACCACTTTCATAATCAGTTACCCAGATTAAGAAATAGAACATTTCAGCACCCCATAAACCCCTATACAACTTGCCAGTCACAGTCCCCTGTACTCCTGACATTTATGCTAAATCACTTTCTTGTTCTTTCTTATAGTTTTACCACTTATGTATTCATCCATTAACTATATAACTTACTGTGCACCTGTTTTTTAACTTTTATGAATAGAATCACCCCATATTATTTGTCTTCTTTTGTTCATCATTATACTTTTGAGTTCAGTCTATGTTTTTGCACATGGCTGTAGTTTTGTTCTTATTTGCTATATAGTGTTCAATCATATGAATATACCACCTTTTAACCATTCTGTTAATGGACAGCTGGGGTTGTTTCTATTTGGGGGGCTCTTCTGAACATTGTAACTGTGAAATGTCCTTATACCTGTGTTCCAGTACAGTTCTAGTTGTGAGGACATGCAGATCTTCCACTTCATTAGCTTTCCAAAGCTCTGTATGCTACCACAAGTGGTGTATGAGCAATCCCATTGTTTTTCATCCTCGCCAACACTTCCTGTTGATTTTCAAATTTTTGCCAGTCTGGAATTGTTTAATTATATCTCATTGTAGTTTTATTTTCCATTTTGCTGATTGAGAAATAAATTGAATAGCTTTTCATATTTTTAATTTATCTTATGGGTTTCCTCTTTGGGGAATGCCAGTTAGGGTCTTTTCCTCATTTTGGGTTGTCTGTCTTTTTCTTACTGATGTGTATATACAGATGTGAGTCATTTGTTAGTTTTTTGTGTCATAAACATGTGTCATTCTGTGGCTTGCCTTTCTAGTTTCACTGCAGTGTCTTTAAATGCTTACATGACTCTGAGGTCAATGAAATCAGAATCTTTTAAATCAGTCAGGCCTAGATGTAGATATTAGTGTTATCCTGAACTGAAATATTGGTCACATACCATAATTCACCTTTTTAAAGTGTATGCTTCAGTGTTTTTAAATATAATTTTCTTATTAAAATATAATCCACATAAAATAATCACCCTTTTAAAATATGCAGTTAAATGATTTTTAAAGTATATTCAGAAAGTTGTGCAGCCATCTCCTCTATCTAATTCCAGAACATTTTCATCACTTCAGAATGAAACCCTGTACCAGTAGCAGTTGCTCCGTATTTCCTTCGCATCCAGGCCTTGCAGCCACTAATTTCTGTCTCTTTGAATTTGCCCATTTTGGCCATAGCATATATGGAATCCTACAATATGCAACCTTTTGTCTCTAGTTTCTTTCACTTAACAGATTTTCAAAGCTCACCCATGTTGTAGCATATGAAAGTACTTTCATTCCTTCTTGTGGCTGAATAATATTCTATTATGGATACATTATTCATATATATATATATATATTTTAGAGAGGGAAAGAGAGAGCAAGCTTGTGAGTGGGGGAGAGGGGGAGAGGGGCAATGGGAGAGAGAATCTCAAACAGTCTCCACACTTAGCTCAGACCCCAGCATAGGGCTTGATCCCACGACCCTGGGATCATGACCTGAGCTGAAATCAAGAGTCAGACATTCAATCGACTGAACCACCTAGGTGCCCCATATTATTCATATTTTATTCATCCATTCATTAGTTAATAGACACAGAGGTTGTTTTTACTTTTATAGAAGCACTGTTATGAATAATACTGCTATAAACATTCATGTATAAGTTTTTGTGTGGACGTATGTCTTCAGTTCTCTTGAGTCTATGCCTAGGAATGGAATTGCTGGGTCATACTTTTTGAGGAACTGCCAAACTGTTCTCCAAAGTGGCTGTACCATTTTACATTCCCAGCAGCAATGTATGAAGGTATATGTCATTTTAAATGCTCTCCACGTGATTCTGACATGCAGCCTGCAGCCATTATAATCATTCTTACAGTATTCTTTTAGTAGCAAGCCTGGCTAGAGTCAAAGAAAGAAGGCTAGAAGGACAGGCCAGGTACTTGACCAGACGTTCCTTTAGAACAGCTTCACAATACACCTTTCCAGGGATTTGGGTGTATGAAATGGCAGGGTGACCCACCACTGATGTCTTTTTCTTTTTTTAAAAAAAAAATTTTTTTTTTTAATGTTTATTTATTTTTGAGACAGAGAGAGACAGAGCATGAACGGGGGAGGGTCAGAGAGAGAGGGAGACACAGAATCTGAAGCAGGCTCCAGGCTCTGAGCTGTCAGCACAGAGCCCGACGCGGGGCTCAAACCCACGGACCGTGAGATCATGACCTGAGCCGAAGTCGGCCACTTAACCGACTGAGCCACACAGGCGCCCCACTGATGTCTTTTTCTAACAGTTTCTTTTTCCTAGGACAAATGAGTAAATTTTGCTTAAGGGCTGAGACCTCATATTTGTGTGACTATTATATTCTTAAGTCCTGGGATAAAACATCTGAGGATAGCACACGAGTGTGGCTATTTTAGAGTTACTTAAGAGCCAAGGGCCCCTTTCTAGGAATTGTAAAATCAAGTGCACAACAAAAGTTTGTGGGATGTGTTGAAGGGGCTTCCCTGAGATTGTGACCATTCTTTTTTTTTTTTTTTTTTTTTTTTAAACTTTTATTTATTATTGAGAGACAGGGAGAGACAGAGCATGAGTGGGGGAGGGGCAGAGAGAGGGAGACCGAATCTGAAGCAGGCTCCAGGCTCTGAGCTGTCAGCACAGAGCCCAGTATGGGGCTGGAACTCACAAACCGCAAGATCATGACCCAGACCGAAGTCAGACACTTACCTGACTGAGCCACCCAGGTGCCCCTCTTTTTTTTTTTTTTTTCCCAATGTTTATTTATTTTTGAGAGAGAGCAGGGGAGGGGTAAAGAGAGGGGGACAGAGGATCTGAAGCAGACTCTGCACTGACAGCAGAAAGCCTGAGCGGGGCTCGAACTCATGAACCATGAGATCACAACCTGAGCCAAAGTCAGACACTTAACCAGCTGAGCCACCCAGGTGCCCGGAAATTGTGACCATTCTTTTTTTTTTTTTTTAATGTTTTTTTACTCTTGAAGGAGAGAGATAGAGTGTGAGTGGGGGAGGGGCAGAGAGAAAGGGAGACACAGAATCCGAAGCAGGCTCCAGGCTCTGAGCTGTCAGCACAGAGCCTGATGCGGTGCTCGAGCTCACAATCTGTGATATCATGACCTGAGTGAAGTTGGTTGCCCAACCGACTAAGCCACCCAGGTGCCCCAAGATTGTGACCATTCTTAACCTGTCCAGAGTGCCCTCCATTGTGGAGTCCTAAGAAAATTGTTTCTTATATTCCTGTTCCCTGTGGTTCTCTTGCCCCCACCTCCCCCAGCCATTCCTTCATTTGACAGGAGAGTTACTGCCCATGATGCCTTTATCCCTGAAGATTTAACCAACTGAATGGGAAAGGAAGAGATGTTTAGGAGGAGGTCCCTTTCCCTTAGCTATGGCCATAATTGTGTTAATGGGCAGTCTGGTGTCATATCACTCCCACTACCTTTGGAAGAGTTTATGGTACTGCTCTATCTTAAGATATCTAAGAAAAGCCACCTGGGTGGCTCAGTTGGTTGAGCATCCGACTCTTGATTTCGGCTCAGGTCACGATCTTATGGTTTGTGAGTTTGAGCCCTGTATTGGGCTGTGTGCTGACTACAGAGCCTGCTTGGGATTCTCTCTCTCCCTCTCTCTCTGCCCCTCCCCTGTTCTCTCTCTCTCTCTCTCTCTCTCTCAAAAAATTAAAAAAAAAAAAAAGCAGAAAGAAGTTTCTTGTTAGTCAGTGTTCTATATCATCACCATCGATACTCTCAGTCTACAAGAAGTCAGCTGAGATCAAGATGGAAAGTTGATATAAATTATGGATGTCCTCATGAACATTTACTGACTCGAAACAACAGCACTTGCTAACTCAGGTGTTGCACTTTCTCAGGTGTTACTGTACATGCTTGCTCAAGTATCACCCATGTGTTTGCTCAAGTGTCACCCTCACAGATCACCCTCAGGTTCACTCAGGCATGGCCACTTGCATGCCTGCACAACTAGCAGCCGTATTTTTCCCACAGGATTGTCCTTCTTCCAGGAACTCTCTCCTTCAAGTGTATTTTATTACCTGGTCTTAACAATGCAGACACCAGGTCTTCCCTGCCTTTACCGAGGACGCACTGACTCCTCACATTTCTCAGTTGTGGAATCAAGATTTCTTCTGTCAGGGAATTGATGAGTATTTTTTCAGTTGTAGAGATTTACAGATTTTTAAGTCATTTCGATAGCCACTTTATGTACTTACGGGCATCCATTCTCAAACTTCTCATAAACCTGTTTCATATTTTATCATTGCCCTAACCGCAATTGGTAACGGAGGCCCACATGGCAAAAGCTTCCCCTAGATGAGCCTCGGTTGTATGCCAGTGGTAGAGACTTACTATGCACACAGTGCCTATGCTACTGACATGCTCCTAGCCCTCCTTCGGTATATGCACAGAAACCTTAGTGATTAAAGCCTTACAACCATACAGAGGTGGGTCCTGGTGCCATGTATCCTTCAGCATGTCCTTTCCCTTTCTGAGCCTGAAACATGTGGATGATAGTAGATGATTGGGTTGGATGATAGAGGAGGAAATGAGATAACATATAGAAAATGGTTGGTGTGACACTAGTTCAATTTGCCACATCTGTTCTTATTAATAGTCTTTATTAATAATGTCCTTGAATGTTACCCAGGCAACAGAATTGAGCAGTTGTCTTTAGTTTCTTTGGTGGCAGGTCCCCATTTCACTACTCACATAACATGTTTTGTCTAAAGGACCTAGATTTAGAAATTTGCCCAATAGACTTTAGTTACAGAAGGAAGAATTCAAGAAGGAGGAAGTGGTAGAGGAAAAGGAAGCCTACTGATTTTTCAGTTGATTGCACTATTTTTGCTTGGCTCCTAGGCTTGCATTTGCCCCCAAATATTTTGTTTTTCCCTTTTCTTCTTCTTTTTTCTTTTTGGTTCACTTGTACTGGGGAGCCCATGGAGTCTCATGTTGATCTGCAAAGCTCTATTTCCCCAGGAAACTCTCATTGTTTTACATTTCTGAAAAGAAATAAAGTTTTGGAAGTTTACACAAAAATGTTTGTTCTTGGGGCACCTGGCTGGCTCAGTCAGTGGAGCATGCAACTCTTGATCTCAGGGCTGTGCATTCGAGACCCACATCAGGCTCTCTGCTACCAGCATGAAGCCCACTTCTCTGTCCCCATCTCTCTGCACCTCCCTCACTCCTGTTCTCTCTCAAAAATAAATAAACATTGGGACACATAGATGGCTCAGTCGGTTAAGTGTCTGATTCTTGGTTTCAGCTCAGGTCATGATCTTACAGTTTTGTGGGTTCAAGCCCTGTGTCGGGCTATATGTGCTGGCAGCATAGAGCCTGCTTGGGATTCTCTCTCTACCTCTCTGCCCCTCCCCTGCTTGTGCTGTCTCTGTCTTTCTCAAAAAAAAAAAAAAAAACTTAAAAAAATTTTTTAAATA
Source organism: Panthera leo (assembly GCF_018350215.1). Taxonomy (NCBI): domain Eukaryota; kingdom Metazoa; phylum Chordata; class Mammalia; order Carnivora; family Felidae; genus Panthera; species Panthera leo. Next base: position 56,010,703 of record NC_056691.1, on the reverse strand, counting down.
AAAATAAATATTAAAAAAAGTTGATCTATCTGATGACCTTTATAAACTGAGTCATTTTTTACTCATCAGAGCCCAGGTGCTTTATTTCACTTTCTGAAAGGCATGGTGATTGTAGCCTGTTTCTGAAGCTGAGGAAACTGAACCAGAACCAGAAATCCTTCATGCCTTCCCTAAAAGTCATTAGTCAGGAAAGGTATCCTCAACACATTAGGTTTTCTGGGATGTACTCACAGGTACCTAATGTATCATGATGGATAAGGTGGACAAGGTGCATGAAAAACCAAGTGTAAAACTTTATAACAGAACCCCAGAAGCCAACCTTTCTTGACTTCCCTGGGGGTGAACCACAAACCATCCTCTAAGCGTCTGTCTGTATCCGCTGTGCCTAGCTAGTGTGGCCTTGAGGCCTTTCTCAGCTGTGTGTCCCTAGCATCATTACTCTCACGTGGCAGAGGCCACCTGGCTTCTATCCCTAGCCTGACGATATTTGACCTATGTGACCTCGGGTAAGTCACTAACTTCTCTGTTTCTTCCCTTATCAAGCATATTGTTTATACAGATGTAGAGATTTAAAGGATCTCCCCTGTCTCTTCGTGGGGCTTGTAAAAGACCAAAACCAACAGGCAAAAAACAAAAAGAGGTGTGAGAACCCTAAAACTAGAAGGAAATACACCAGAATCTTGTTAACTCTGGATTTATGTGAGGTATATATTTTCTTCTTGATAGTTTTCCTACATTTTCCAAGTTTTCCACAGTAAGCATGTCTTTCTTTTCTAATAGAGAAAAAAGAAAAGTTTGATAAAAAGAACATTACACATCATCCTTGCATTAGTCTATGTACGCACGAAGTCAGAGTGACAGGAGAGAGGCCAGGATAAAGAAGTACATTTGAACTAGGTGGTTCAGTTACAGATGTGCCTGAAGCAGCCTAGCCAGCATCCGAGCTTAGTTAGCAGTGCAGGGCAGGGGGACCTGCCACACCCAGTGTAAGGGACTACTACTGTCATTCTTATGATTTCTAATTAGCAGTAACATACTAGCTCTGCAGTTGACAGTCCAGTGTTATAAATTAACAGGTTCTTCTCTTTATAAAAAGATTCATCGGATAGACCTATTACACTTTTAGCAAGCTATTTACAAAATGAGTGCATCTAAAATATTCTAAATTTGATTCTAAAATACAATTCTAGGGGCACCTGGGTGGCTCAGTAGGGTAAGCAGCCAACTCTGGATTTCAGGTCATGACCTCGTGGTTTGTGAGTTCAAGCCCCACATCAGGCTTTGAGCTGACAGGCTGACAGTGTGGAGCCTGCTTGGGATTCTGTCTCTCTCTCTCCCTCTTTTTCTTCCCTGTGTATTAGTCATTCTGTGACACACATTTCTGTCCTTTGCTTTAGTTACTAAGATAGATGGCTACTGTGGGACCTTGCTTTGGAGACAAGTCATGCCCTGGAGATTGTAGTCAGGCTAAATCTATCAAAGATATAAAAAAGAGTTTATGAGATCAAGAAGTAAATTAGCTCTTCAGCTATTAAATGTTCTCCCCCAAGGTGAGTATTCCACATTGTTTGCATTGCTGTTGGGTACTTACTCTGTATGATTTAATGTTTAGGCAGCTTTCTGCTTGGAAGGAAAATGACTGCAGTGTACTGACAAAGGTATATGCCTGGTCTCTATTGCTCTCAGCCAACTCTTAGAAACCAGAGGGCTTTTTTATTTCTTGGGGGAATCACCCTATGGATTTTATTTTCAGGTGATTCTGAAAGGCAGCAAGGAGCGCAGCACTGGGGCCACTGGAGTTAATGCAGACTCCTCCCGCTCCCATGCTATCATCCAAATTCAGATCAAAGATTCAGCCAAGAGGACATTTGGCAGGTGAGCTGGAAATATGCAAGGAACTGCATTGTCTGCCTTTCCGTAACGTGACTTTGAAATATGTGTTATCAACAACAGGACACTCTGCCACCATGGAGTTTTTAATAAATATCAGGGATACAGAGTAGAGTTGTTAGCCCTGAAATAAATCATTGTATTAAAGTGCCATCAGTTGATTAACCATGAAGTAATGACCTATTGTTGGTCAAGCCTAAGTTATTAAAAGGGACATTGATTGCTTCTAACATGAAACACAGTATCAGTAAAGGAATAGTAGGAAATGCATCTCAGCTTACAGGCCAAAAAAAAAGGGGAGGGGGGAGAGAAAATTAATCTAGCCTTCTTGAAAGAAGCCATAAGACAATTGAGTACATTCATTGCTTCCCTGGTGCTATCTTAGCAAACTCTGCCACACTGATGGATGAGCCTATCTCACTTCTCAGTAATGAGTCTTTTTCTTTTCTTTTTTTTTTTTAAACTTTCTTTTCTTTTCTTTTTTTCTTTTTTTTTTTTTTTTGGCTGGAAAGCAGCCCACAGAAGTTTCTGTTTAATTATCTAAGTGGTCACATACGTGATTTGCATTGCAGTCATTTAGCTTTATGGGAAGAATGGTGGGGTTTTTTTTTGTGGGGGGAAGAATGTTTTATTAATTTTAGTCATACTTTCTCACAAATGATTAAAACCAATGGAAGTGTCTGAGTGAACAGTGCTATCAACAGCTGACAGATCAGGATCTTAAAATACTTTTGGAAAGCTGACAGTAATGTCTTTTCTTTCCTGAGGATGGGCCAGTGTTAATTTCTTCCTGTCGCCACAAAATGCTGACTGTTGTAAAAATAAACCAAAGCCCCAAAGAAGTTATCCTTGCTGTGTCTTTTCTCTAGGATCTCTTTTATTGACTTGGCTGGCAGTGAAAGAGCAGCAGACGCCAGAGACTCAGATAGACAGACAAAGATGGAAGGTGCAGAAATAAACCAGAGTCTTCTGGCTGTAAGTTGTTTGACAACTTTAATCTAAAAATCCTTCTTGAGGGGCACCTGGGTGGCTCAGTCAGTTAAGAGTCCGACTTCAGTTCAGGGTATGATCTCATGGTCCATGAGTTCGAACCCCGTGTCAGGCTCTGTGCTGACAGCTCATAGCCTGGAGCCTGCTTCGGATTTTGTGTCTCCCACTCTCTTTGCCCCTGCCCTTGCCCCTCCCTCCCTCTCTTTCCCTTCCTCCCTCCCTCCCTCTCTCCCTCCCTCCCTCTCTCTCTCTCTGTCTCTCAAAAATAAATAAATAAACAAACAATTAAAAACTTAAAAATTTTTAAAAATCCTTCCTGAGAGATTTTGCCCCTCTTTACATGCAGCCAGAGTGGGTGAGGGTGGCTGGGTGGTATCAGTAGAGCAAGGGCATGCTCTTAGAGTCTGGCAGTGGAATTCCAAGGTTGGAATTGGGCAGAGGCTGCCCAATCAGATTCTCAGCAAAGGAACACACAAGTATTTCTGCAGCTGCTAAATGGTTAACTTAGGTAAGCTTTCTCCCTCTCATCAAATTTTTAGATTGTATTAAGTTTTCAAACATACGAAAGTAGAATAAATCATTTAATGACCTCCCAAATACTTGCACCCAGCTTCAACATGTAAAAAATCTAACCCTTCCCTTGGATTATTGTAAAGCAAATCCTGTCATCCTGTCACGTCTTCCACAAATATTTCATTATGTCAAGGAGATGAGGGCTCATACTCTTTTAAATATACCTGCAATGCCATTATCACACCTAAAGAAATAATTATGTTATATAATCTATTATCTAGTAAATGTTATCCTTCCTCCAGTTGTCCCATAAATGGCTTTTCACAGTTGGTTTGTTCAAATCAAGATGCAAACAGGACCCTTGGATCATTTCTGATAGTCTCTTTTATTCCATATCAGTTCTTCCATTCTCTCTCTCTCTCTTTAATATCAATGTATTTGTTCAAGAAAACAGGGTCACTTGTCCTATAAGATTTCCTGCATTCTGGATTAGGTTGACTGCATCCCCATGTTGATGTTTAACATGGCACTCTGTTCTCTCTATTTTTTGTAAAGTGGTTAAGGTCTGTATTTGTGCTGTACAGTACAGTAGCCACTACGCCACATGTGGCTATTGAGCACTTCAAACATAGCCAGTCTGAACTGAGATATGCTCTAAGTATAAGATACACCCTGGATCTTGAAGCAGGCATAATGTCTCATTAATATTTTTCATATTGATTACACAATGAAATAACATTTTGGATGTATTGGATTACATAACATGTAATTAAGATTAATTTGGAGTGCCTGAATGGCTCAATCGGCCAAGCATTGGACTCTTGGTTTTGGTTCAGGTCATGATCTTGCAGTTCGTGGGATTGAGCCCCGTGTCAAGCTCTGCGCTGGCAGCGTGGAGCCTGCTTGGGGTTCTCTCTGCCCCTCTCCTGCTCATGAGCGCATGCGTGCGCTCTCTCTCTCTCTCTCTCTCTCTCTCTCAAATAAATAAATAAACTTAAAAAAAGATTAATTTCATTTTTTTAAATGTGAAATTTTAAATTACACGTATGATTTGCACTTGTGGCTAACATTTCTATTGGGAAAGCACTGTTCTAGAAGCTTGATGAGATTGAGGTTCTGTTTTTTGACAAGAATTCATGGGTAGTTTTTAGATTTCCTATAGGAACATGTCAGGAGGTACAGAATGTCTGCTTTTCTCTCTTTGTGATTTTTTAAGAATTGAGAAAAATTCAAGTGTCAGCTTAATTCCTCCATTATAGTTTCCTATCAGACTTTTTCATTGAGTGGTTTTAGCAGCCTTTGATGAGCATCGCCTATATCTGCTGTTTTACTAGAGATTCCAAAATGATGATATTCTAATACTCCTTCTTTATTAGCTGGAAAGAACTTTCCCTCAACTGTCTGATTCTGAAATATAGTTCATACAGTAGAGACCAGATAAATTCTTGCTTCTTTGCCTTCACTCACCATTTTGCGGAATGACTGGTGTCCTAGTAACCTAAACATGACCAATGAGTTTGTTATTTACTTTTTTTTTGTATTATTATAAACTCATTATAATCATTATTCTTTTTTTGCTATTTAAATTGTACATATTTGGCCAGTGGGAGCTTTTTCAAGTATGTTCCTTTGTTTTTTTGACCAGCCCTCTTAGTCTCAAATAGCTTCCTGGCTTTCTGGTATGACAAGATAATCTAGGCTCATCTTGTACGTTTCCTTTTCCAGACCTTGAATCAGCCAGTTCTTCAACAAGCCTTGGTTTTAGAAGGAAATGGCATTTAGAGACCATTAAGGGGCCCTAGGGGTGCTTATACCATAAGTGGGTTAGTAGACAGAGCTAGGAAATAGATTTTTTTTTGAAAGGGTAAGGTAGATCAGGGATTCATACTAATAAATTAATTCAAAATTAAGATTACAAGGGTTTTGGTTAACTTTTTTGAATTTATATTTCCCTTCTCTCCTATGCTAGAATTCTTAGTTCCTAACATTAATTTATTAGCTCTACTTCAGTATGTATACATTTCAAAATAATCCTAACACTACTCATAATGTGATTACTGAATTCAAATTAATATTTCTTTGCAGTTTCTTTTTCACTCTTAAGTTGTATCTGGCTAGGGATGTGTAGTCCTAATACTGTGTTGCGAAGTCACTTGATAAACACACATACACACACACACACACACACACACACACATACATTCAGTACATTGAATATATATGTATTCAACGCTGTTCTCAGAAGCAAAAGGGTAGCATACTGTAAACACTTTGCTTTTTTCCCTGACCAGTATCCTGGAGCTCCCTACACGGTTCTATATAAAGATCTTCCTTATTCCTTTTTGCAGCTCTACAGTGCTGCCTGTGTTCCTCCATATTATTTAAGTCCTTTTGACCAGAACTGAAGTCTCTAGCTAGGTACTTTATTTCTAGGCCTCATGAAGGATAAATTGCAAGGCTAGAAAGGTGAGAGAGCATCTATTTTTACCTTTTTAATTTTTGAATAATTTTAAGTTTACAAAAAGATGCAAAAATAAATGCCCAGCATTCCTTCACCCAGCATTCCTTCACCCAGCATCCATAATATTAACATCCTACGTAACCATAATAAAATGCTCTAAATCAGGAAATTAACATTGGTTATAATACTGTTAACTAAAAAAAGAAAAATTTTAAAGGAGTGCCTAGATGGCTTAGTCAGTTGAATGTCCAACTGTTGATTTCAGTCATCCCAGGGTCATGGGATCGAGTCCTGTGTCAGACTCTGTGCTGAGCATGGTGCCTGTTTGAAATTCTCTCTCTCACTCTCTCTCCCCCACCCCCCCGCCTGCCTCTTTCTCTCTCTCAAATAAAAGTTTTAAATATTTAAAAAAGTAATAATAATACTATTAACTAATCTACAGACCTTGTTTTAATTTCACCAGTAGTCCCACTGATGTCCTTTTTTGGGTCCAGGACCTTATACTGCATTTAGTTGTTCTGTCTTCATAGTCTCCTCAGTTTTTGTTGTCTGTGACTTTAACACCTTTGAAGAGTGCTGGCCTTTTATTTTGCAGATTGTCTGTGGATTTGGGTTTATCTGATGTTTTCTCAGATTCGATCAAGGTAAAGAATTTTTAGCAAGAACACCACATAAGTTGTGTCCTTCTTGGTGGATCATATCAGGTGGTGCATGAAATCAGTATGTCTTACTACTGATGATGTTCACTTTGATCACTTAAGGTGGTTTGTGCTAGGTTTCTCCACCGTAATGTTACCATTTTTCCTTTTGTAATTAATAAATATCTTATGGGGAGATACTTTGAAACTATGCAGATATCCTATTTACATCACACTTTTGCTGCCTAATTTTGGCATCCATTGATGATTCTTAATCTGCAACAATTATTATTGTGGTGTTTACCTGGTGGGATTTACTGTTCCTATCACTCTTTTTACATTAATTAGTTGGAATTCTGCTGTAAGAGCTATCCTTCTTCTCCAATTTATTTATTAGATTATAACAGTAAATGGATATTTCTTTTATTTGCTAGATTATAATACATTTCTATCATTATTTTATTGCTCAGATTGTCCCAGATTTGGCCATTGTGAGCTCTTTCAAGTTGGCTCCTGTATCATTTTGATATATATGCCCTCATCATTTTTTGTTGTTGTTTATGTATTTTGAGAGAGGGAGAGAGAGCACAAGCAGGGGAGGGGGCAGAGAGAGAGAGGGACAGAGGATCTGAAGTAGGCTCTGGGCTGACAGCAGAGAACCTGACACGGGGCTCGAGCTCACAAACCGTGAGATCATGACCGGAGGCGAAGTCTCAGGCTCTGACTGAGCCACCCAGGCTCCTCATCCCCCATCATTTTTGAGCATATCCTTGCCTTTTGGCCTTATAAGATGTCACACACTCATCTTTATGCTTTCCCTGCCCTAGCCCTGTAATCAACCATTTCTCAAAGGAGCCCCAGAACCAATAGCATTTACAGGTTAAGTTTCTAAGACTCAGATGGATTAAGTGAACTGGCCAGGGGTCCATATTCTCTAGCTACAAATCTGTGATTCTCATATGTAAAATTATGGTCCAGGAATCAAGTATAAAATCTGGGAAGAAGTCCATGTGAAGTCATACAACCTCTTGAGACTGGACTATGTCTATCTCACAAGGGCAGGAGCATGCAAAGGAGCCTAGAAACAAGCCTTCAAAAACAGCATCATAATCTTGTGCTTTGTGGGGCACCAGGGGGGCTCAGTTAGTTGAGCATCTGACTCTTATTTTCAACTCAGGTCATGATCCTAGGGTCATGGGATCAAGCCCCACATCAGGCTTTGCACTGGGCATGGAGCCTACTTGAGGCTTTCTCTCTCTACCTCTGTCCCTCTCTCTTGCTTGTGCTCTCTTTCTCTACAAAAATAAAATTTAAAAAAATAAATAAAAATTTTAAAAATATTTATCAAAAAAATCTTGGGGTGCCTGGGAGACTCAAGTCGGGTAAGCATCCGTCTTGGGTTCAGGTCATGATCTCGCGGTCTGTGGGTTCAAGCCCCGTGTCGGGCTGTGTTGACAGCTTGGAGCCTGGAGCCTGCTTCAGATTCTGTGTCTCCCTCTCTCTGCCCTTCCCCTTTTTGCACTCTCTCTCTCTCAAAAATAAATAAACATTTTTAAAAAATTTTTAAAAATCGTGTGCTTTGTAAGGTGCACAAAGGTACACCTTATTTTCTTCTTGGGTATTCCCCTTAGTTCTCCCTTAATAAGTTTAATAAAGTATACTTCCCATTCTGATTCAACAGGGCTAAAGGGACTCAAGGACTCATAGGGATTGGTGGCCACACTTGGATTTGAGTATGTAAGGGGCAGGTGTAACTCAGGGGCAGGATTTGGCTACCTGTTTGTCCCTTTTGGAGAACTGTCCTAGTGCTCAAGTTTGGGGTATTTGTAATAAAAGAGGAAATTCCCTTATATAGGTTTCTCTATCTGAAAATAGAATTTTCCCATGAAACCATTTGTAAGCCAAAATGGCATAAGGCAAAGAAGTGATTACCATTAATTTATATGGGAAAAGTGTGTGCATTCCCAAAATGCCAAAAATAGCCTGTCTTCGGCTTTTCTGATACCTTAAGATACATCTTGCTAATGGGTGTACAAACTAAATCAAAATAAAGCACAGATCGAGGAGCCTAGCTGGCTTAGTCAGTGGAACATGTGACTCTTGATCTTGGGGTTGTGAATTCAAGGCCCACATTGGGCTTAGAGTTTACTTAAAAAAAAGAAAAAACTATTAAAAGATAAGGGGCACCTGGGTGCCTCAATTGGTTAAGCATCCAACTCTTGATTTCAGATCAGGTTATGATCTCACAGCTTTTGCATTCCAGCCCTGTGTTGGTCTCTACGCTGACTGCACAGAGCCTGCGTGCAGGATTCTCTCTCCCCCCATCTCTGCCCCTCCCCCGCCTGCTCGCTCTCTCTCAATACTAAGTTAGTTAATTAAATTAAATAAATAAAACACAGATGGAAATACAGTTCTGCTGAGATGTTGAATGTACTTCCCTGGGAAGCAGTTGGACGGTACCACTCTTGCCGCTCAGGGTACACGCACTGCACCTGTAAAGGCTTGTTGCAGAATAAACGCTGAATACTATTTTTACTTTTCACCTTACTCTTTAATGTTTATTTTTGAGAGAGCGAGAGAGAGAAAGCGTGTGTGAGCACGGGTGGGGGAGGAACAGAGAGACAGGGAGACAGAATCTGAAGCAGCTCCAGGCTCCAAACTGTCAGCACAAGAGCCCGACACAGGGCTTGAACTCAAACTGTGAGATCATGACCTGAACTGAAGTCAGACGCTCAACTGACTGAACCATCCAGGGGCCCTTACTTTTCACCTTTTAAAATAAAAGTGAAAATCCTCTTTAAATTTCTTTTAGTTAGCACAGACAGGTACTAATGTAGGCCTTTTATAAAAGTGAAATGGCATAACCTGAACTTTCAAAAAGTGGAGGATACTTGTTCCCTCTTATATACTGCAGCTTTTTGGATAGAGAGGAGTTAGCTGTGGACCTCAATATTTGCCACTAAGAACAGCCATAGCAAACTCTCAAGGCTAATTACCTGTTCTTGGTGAACTCCAGCATGGGTACTTCCAAGGATTCCTTCCATCCTCTTTCCTCCCTTCCTTTACATTTACTTTATTTTAACCTAGGTACATGACTCAGAAATAGGAGATCTCTTCTCCCTCCTCCTGTTCCCCTCACCCCTGCTGTTCTGTTCTTTCTGATGAGTATGTTACCCCTGGAGGTCTACATATGTGGATCTCTGAGCGCTAATGATGTTCAAATGTGCACTTTTTTGAGGGGCTTATGTCTAGGAGCAAGTGATACGTCCTTGCCTTTGGGACACAGTCCCTGCCTTTTTAAAATAAGAAGGTAAAAAATAAAATGAGAAGGTAGACTTAGGTGATTTCCCAGTTCCTTTCCAGCTCTGACTCTAGAATTTCTTCTGTCCCACTCAGAAAACTTTTATCTGAGTCTACACTTGAATCTACACCTATAGGTATGCATGTGGGAGCAGGGAGGTTGAGGGAGTCAAGTAGATATTCTCTCTACTTCAGCACATCCATAGCTGATAATAGTATAAGAGGAGATGAGAAAAAGGGAGGTGGCAAGCCAGAACTGCCACCAGATAAGCTTGGACTCTGGGCCTTGTGGGAAGTTACCTGGTTTGTCTGTTCCCTGCTATCAGGGCTAATTCTAGGATCACAGCCTTTATATTGGGTGGCCCTTAACTAGACACAGATAGCACAGGATGTTGTTTCCCAGTCTAGCTTGATTCTTCTTGTTGGACAAGAAACTACCAGGGCATTTGACTTCCTTTTGGAGGATTGCCTGAGTGTGGCTTATTTAAGAAAAGTCTGATCTGTTAACTCTCTCTTTGCATGTGATATATGATGTGTTTGTTGTTATTCTACTCTGCAGCTGAAGGAATGTATCCGAGCATTGGATCAGGAACACAGCCACACTCCCTTCAGGCAAAGCAAATTAACTCAGGTAAAGTTAAATGTGAGCTTTGAGTTTGTTCTCACTTGTTCTTTCATTCATTTGTTCATTCAGCAAAGCATCCACTGCCAGCAATGCATGATGCCAAGCTTGGGGGTCCAGGGAAGGAAAGAGTCACATTCTTTCCAGGAGCTCATTCTAGGTAGAGAGGGGCATCCTCGGGCAGAGATGCCTGTGGTGGGAGGCAGCTGGGCATTTTCGGGGCAGTGGTGCTCTTCTGGTCATCACTCAACAGCTTTTTGCCAATTTCTAATATAAAGAAATATTTTTTATTTAGTGGAGTCTCTGAGCCTTTGAAGGGAGGTTGGTGTAGTTGTACTAAGTACTTTCTTAGCTGTAAGACTTAGACTAGTGTTTCAAGATAAAAAATAACAGCTGGAGTTAAAAAGAATGAGATAGATGTATTTTTGAAGAGTTTATTTTGGGGCGCCTGGGTGGCTCAGTCACTTGAATGTCTGACTCTTGATTTCGGTTCAGGTCATGATCCCAGGGTTGTGGGATCAAGCCCCGCATCGGGCATTGTACTGAGTGTGGAGCCTGCTTAAGATTGTATCTCTCCTTCTCCTCCTCTCCCCTGTTCACATGTGTGCATGTGCTGTCTCTCTTAAAAAAAAAAAAAAAAGTAAAAAAAAAATTATTTTTAAGTAATGTCTATATCCAACAGGGCTTGAACTTAAAACCCTGAAATCAAGAGTCACATGCTCTACCAACTGAGCTAGCCAGGTGCCCCGGATGAGCTAGATTTTTGACAGGTTCTGATAGGAAAGATGACCAAGATCTATAGTATAAAAATATGTTATGAGACAAAAACTACACAAAAAAATTCTGCATGTATTAACTGATTATTCTGAGTGTTAAAACTATAGGTAATTTTTTCCTCCATTTTTCTGTCATGAAACTGTGCTTTATTAACAGAAAATGCTAGTAAGTCAGCATTGTAATAGCTATAGAAAAGTGGCCCGTGGAGGGGTCTACCTACATATAAACTGCTGTGAAGGCAGTTATGGGTGCTTCTGATTCCCTTCTGCACCAAGTCCTGTGCCCAGTGGAGAACTGACTAGGGTAGAAGGCAGTTTATGAGATCTTTGTATTTTGGGAGAGGTTTTCAGTCTGTGCAGCTATCCTAATGGCTCCACAGGGCCTGTGGCAGAACCTATAACATAACTCCTTAGTAGTCGGAACTGGTTAGATGATGTCTTCTCAAACATTTCAGCCAGAAACTTAGAAAACCTTTCTTATGGGTGATTCTGACATTAGTTCTGTTATTTTTTTTTTTTTAATGTTTACTTTTGAGAGAGAAAGAGACCATGTGAGCAGGGGAGGGGCAGAGAGAGAGGAGGACACAGAATCTGAAGCAGGATCCAGGCTCTGAGCTGTCAGCACAGAACCCAACATGGGGTTCGAACTCACGTCCTGTGAGATCATAACCTGAGCTGAAACCAGATGCTTAACTCACTGAGCCACCCAGGTGCCCCTTGGCTCGGTTATTTTTTAAAACAAGTTCACCATCCCCAGAAAATGTGTTCCTACTTAATTAAATAATTCAGGGGTACCTGGCTGGCTCAGCTGGTAGAGCATGTGACTCTTGATCTCAGGGTTGTGGGTTCAAGCCCCATGTTGGGTATAGAGGTTATTTACAAACAAAATCTTTAAATAATAATAGTGATTCAGACCATATATACAAGTACAAAGAAGATGGTAGGAGGTACCAGAAAATCCCACCTCCCAGTGATAATCACTGCTATGTTTTGGTGGACATCCTTCCAGACATTTCTCTGTCCATATATCTACATGTAGATCTACTTACATAGTTATGGAGTAATATGCCTTTTCACTCAGATTAAGTTTTAGATCTTCCTGTGTACCTAAGTACAGCTATACATAATTTTTTAATCATTTATTTTTGAGAGAGAGAGTGCAAGCACGAGCAGGGAAGGGGCAGAGAGGCAGGGGGGTGGGAAGAGAGAATTCCAAGCAGGCTCAGTACTGACAGCACAGAGTCCGGCATGAGGCTTGATCTCATGAACTGTGAGATCATGACCTGAGCCAAAATCAAGAGTTAGAAGCTTAAGCAACTGAGCCACCCAAGTGCCCCACATAATTATTTTTAATGGTTGCATTATATTCAGCTAACGATTTGTTCACTACTTATAAATGCCTAGATTTCCCAATTTTTATTATTATGTTGTAATGCATATCATATATATATATATATTTTTTTTTTTTTTTTTTTTTTTTTTTTTTTTTTTTTAATTGAGCAGTTCTCTTTAGGATAACATTCTGGAAGTGTGCACTTTTTTTATGTTTTCATGCATATTGCCAAACTGCCTTCCCAAAAGGAAGTACCACTTCGTGGTACATGCTACATGAGTAGTGTAGCAATGTAGAAAAGTACCCATTTCCCTGGACCCTCACTAGGGCAGGCATCATGAGTCTTAATCTTATGGGTGAAAAATATTAGTATTTTTAATGGCTTGTTTGTATTTCTTTGGTGGTGAAGTGAGTACCTTTTTTTTTTTTTTTTTAACATGGTCATTTGTATTTCTTCTTTGTAAACTGCCTTTTTGTAGGGGATGGGAAGCTATGGCCCAGTGTCCTGCCCACAATAAGTAGTCAATATGCCCCTTGTTAGTTGACTTCGTTGACCTGACTTCTGTTTTGGACAGGTCCTGAAGGATTCTTTCATCGGTGATGCCAAAACATGCATGATTGCCAACATCTCGCCAAGCCACGTGGCCACTGAACACACTCTGAATACCTTGCGTTATGCTGACCGGTGAGTTGCTCTCAGGTAGCAGGTCGTGTGTACAGGTCTCATACACACATAGGGGTCTGATCTTGAGCTCCAGAAGCCTGTTCTTGAGGCAGTGATCCTAGTACCAAAGGGGAATGTGCAGTTGGTCATTTGAAGAATGGGACCTGGTAGGCCTTGCCATTTTACAAGTGTAAATGTGACAAGAGGAAGAGGACACGTTCCCCGGTTCAGGAGACAACTCCATTGGTGATTTTTAAATGGCTATTGGGAAATGAAATTTCTTTGGAGTTGAAGGCTCAAGGTTTTCTTCCTGCTAGCCTCAGCCCTAATCGTAAGGGATAGAATACATGTTACTTGTCAAAGCAGAGACACTTAGAACTTTGTAGGTCCAGAAGAGAGCAACCCAGATATAACATGTTACAGAAGGATAAATTGAGCCCAGAGAAGGGCAGGAATTTTAAAAGGGCTCATTGGGAATTGGTGGTAAAGCCAGCACCTTTGACTATATATTTGGGGTGACTTTGGTATCTGCCAGGGTCCCTCCAACCCCACCCCATGTCTTACTCTGTGGTCACATATGTTTCCTACCATGGATGAAGACGCTACCATTTCCATTCTTTCCTCTGGCTGCTTTGCTGCTTGGTCCTGTCTTACATCTTTTTCTGTGGTCTCCCAGAAGCTGTCTCCTCTCCAAGGTTAACAAACTATTTGAGGGAAAGCTTTTCTTTTTTCTTTACTTTTTTTTTTTTTTTCTACTGTTGAGGAATCTTTAGTATCCATGGCATTTTATGAAATTCATTGGGAAGGAAAAGTGAGGTATTATTTAAGTTCAATGAAAACAGGAAACCTTATCTTTTTCTCTACCATATCTATTGCTCAGACAGTGCTTTACCTGGTAGACGCACAATAAATATTTGTGAATGAAAGGAGGAACTCTTCCTGGGTGTCAGGGTGAGGCACTCTGTGTACCGTCTCATTTAGATAGGAGAGATACTTTACACAGTGGTTACAAGAGCTCTGGAGTCCAGACTATCTGGGCCAATATCCTACTTCTGCCTCAAAATAGCTGAGTGGTCTTGGGCATAAGTTTTGGGTCCAGTTTCCTTATCTGACAGGGGATATTAGCATCTACATCATACAACAGTTACATGGAATCAGTGAGGATAATATGTGTGAAGGGCTTACCAACATGCTGGGCACACAGTGACTACTCAATATGTTAATTTAATTTATGTGTTAATTTAACCAATGGTAATACTAATAGGTCCCCAAAATAGGTTTCTTTTATTGCATGATTTCCTAATGCCTGCTCACTAGCACTGCTAGAGGAAAGGCTACTTCATGAACTGAGATCAGATAGAAGATACGAGATGATCCAAACTTGTTTCCAAAAACCCAGTATGGCTGGAAATTCTTTACCCCCATGTATCCATTACCCAGCTTCAACAGTTATTAACAGTAAGCTGAACTTGCTTCATAACCCCACTCACTCTCCAAATCACAGACATTGTTATCAATTGCTTAGACTAATAACTTCATCATTAGAAGCAGAGAACAAGACCATCTCCTCATTTAGTGACTCAGTAAAGGAAGATGAAAATAACCCTTTCTCATAGGGGATGTATTAAGTATAATTGCAAAATTATTTGAAATAATTTTGGCTTTAAAGAGAATGGAAAAAGTATAATAGAATTCTCTTCATTTGAAGCAGTCTAATACATTACTGAAAATAAATGAAGGGCACTTGGATGGCTCAGTTGGTTAAGCATCCAACTCAGATTTGAGCTCAGGTCATGATCTCACAGTTCATAAAACAGAGCCCTGAGTCAGGCTACGTGCTGAGAGCAAGGAGGGGGCTTGGGATTCTCTCTCTACCTCTGCCCCTCACTCACTCAATGTGCTCGCTCGCTCTCTCAAAATAAAAAAATAAATGAAAGCCATTTATTTTAGGTGCTTAAATGAGGCCTAGAAGAATGTTGCTAAGTAGTCCAGAAATAAAGTTCCCTAGTTCTAATAGATGTATCAGAAGAGCTCACTGATAGTTGTGATTTTGGTGACATGAAAAGTACACTGGAAGCAGTTAGCATCAATGACCAAATTACCTGTAGGATTCCTTCTGGCACTCAGCTGTCTATAGTTTTTTACTGTGACTCCTAGTGAGAAATTTTGGTGTTTCTCTCTTAATTAAACTAAAATATTTAAGATTTTTATAATAGGAAGTAATATGGAACCATCTAGACTTACCGTGGCACCTCTCAGCCCGTTGCTTGTATGTCCTACTGCAACACCTAAACAAAGGCCCGTGGATACAATTCGTGTGTCTTTAGCCACATACTACATCTCTTTGCTTAGCTATGTTGCCTGTCTTCCTTGGCTCTCAGACTTAAAGGTAAGATTTAAATGAAGTCTCAGTGTCAGACTTACGATCTTGGTTTTCAGAAATGACCGGGTGTCATTTGGCTACCAGTAATGATTGGATTAAAACCAAAACAATGGAGGGGCACCTGGGTGGCTTAGTCAGTTAAATCATCTGACTTTTGGTTTCAGCGTGGGTCATGATCTCACAGTTCATGGGTTCAAGCCCTGCATCAGGCTCTGTGCTGGCAGTGCGGAGTCCTCTGTCTCTGCCCCTCCCCCACTCATGTTCTCGGCCTCTCTCAAAATAAATGGATAAACTTAAAATAATGGAAGAGACATTTTATGGGAGCCCCCAAGTAGAAGTAGTACTCCCTTCTAGAGGATTTTTAAATATATCTTTTTAATTAAGTAGGCTCCATGCCCAATGTGGGGCTTGAACTCATGACCCTGATATCAAGAGTCGCATGCTCCACCGAATGAGCCAGCTGGACACCCCACCTCCTAAGGGATTTTAATGAAGAATCTACAAACTACTGGACAGTCACATTTTTACTTGATGTCACCTTGTAATTATAAATTCCTACAGTGTTTTTAAATATCACAGAGTAAGAGACTGAACTTGACAACTAAATCCTAGCAGAGACCTAATTCTGGCTTTTCCATCTTCTCTAAAATTCCCATGTGGAATAGAGCACGGTTCTCTATTTCTCTACCTAGGAGGCAACTTTGCCTCCCACAGGACATTTAGCAATGTCTACAGACATTTTTGATTGTCATGACTTAGAAGTGCTTCTGACATTTAGTAGGTGGAAGCCAAGGATGCTGCTAAACATCCCATAGGGCACAACACAGGACAGTTCCCCACAACAAAGAATTATCTGGTTTTCCAAATACCACTATGCTAAGGTTGAGAAACCCTAGGAATAGACAGGTCACTTTTCCTTTAGTGGAATTAGCACAGCCTGCTTATTTCCAGAAGGTTTTGCTTCCTGAGTTCTAGCAAGTTTGAGGGAATTCATTTTCTTAGAGAAGCCTGAAAGGAGATGGGCTGCAGGAAAAGTGGGCAGGTGAGTGGTAGACACCAGGCTCCTGAGTTGGTCCACCTTCAAGAAGTACAGCATGGGCCCTACATGGATGTAGTGCAGTTCCAAGACCAGCTCCTCTGGCCTATCCCATGGGACTGAGGTGATTTCCAAAACTTCTGATCATAGAATGCTAGGTATATGCTTATATCCTCAGAGAATACACTCGTCTTTTTTGTAATACTTTTTGTTTGGTTTTTAAAAAATATAGAAAAGGAATTAAGGAGCATACAGGAATACACATTTAACATAAAATGGTAATTTACAGGGTCAAAGAACTAAAGAAAGGCATTAAATGTTGTGCTTCAGCTACCAGTCGAAATCGGACCTCTGGAAACTCTTCTCCAAAACGAATCCAGAGCTCCCCTGTGGCCCTGCCAGGGGATAAGTGTTCTCCCAAAAAAGTCAAGCTGGGACTTCAGCAGTCATTCACAGCAGCTCCTGGCTCCATGAGAGGGAAGGCTCATCCTCTGGCAAACCGCCCACCCAATATCCCTTTTGCTCCTGTACCTAAAGTTCCCAGTAAAAGGGGTGGATCCAGAGGGAGTCTTCACCAAGAGTGGGTCATTCAGACTAGCCCTGTGAAGGGAGCCACACGGTCTGGACATTCAGTCAAAAAAAGAGAAGAGTCTGCCTCATTGTGCTCTGAGAAAATTCAAATGAGCCACAAAGCTGCCCGCAGGTGGGGAAGCAGGACCCCCGGCCCAGGAGAAGACCCGGTGCATGGCAAACTGCCCTCCAAGTGCAAGAAAGTGCAGACTGTGCAGCCAGTGCAGAAGCAGCTTGTGTCACGAGTTGAGCTCTCCGCTGGCAACCTCCACCACTTAGCAGAATACAGTCAGGGCAGCAAGGGGAGCACACCTGCCAGGTCTGCCTCTGAAGCTCGGACAGACATCCCTCCACACCAGAAGGAGAGGGAGGAACATTTGCGCTTTTATCACCAGCAGTTCCAGCAGCCACCTCTCCTCCAGCAGAAGTTAAAGTACCAACCACTGGAAAGGTTTTTATGCCAGTACAGGCCCCTAGAGGGGCAGCTCCAGAAGGAGACCCCTCCGCCCTTCTGCTCTTACTCTGAGAGCCAGGATGGAGCCCAAACTGAGGACCTTGATGACAGCGATTTCAGTGAAGATTCTTTTTCACATGTCTCCAGTCAGAGAACCACAAAGCAGAGAAACACCCTAGAGAATAGCGAAGGTTCATTCTTCCTTCATCAGAGGGAACAAGGACCTGAGGAGCAGGTGGCTGAAAGGCAGCGAAGTCTGCTTTTTAACCCCAGGACAGATGGTGATGAGAAGTGTCTAACTGGAAGCTGGATGTACTCCAGGGACCCCACAAGCCACAGAAGAGCAGCACTTAATCGTGGCCACAGCCCAAGTAAGTTACCTTTGGACTGGAGCAGAGAGGAGGACTCTGCCTCCTCAGCACCTTCTCCCAGAGACAACCTGGCAGAGAAGCCTTACTGCTCACAGGTAGAGTTTGTATATGGCCAGAAAAGAGGTGGCAGCCCAGCCTTTGATCTCAGACAGAATGCCTTCAGAAGTGAGGTTCCTGGGCAGGCCGAGGGTACTTCACCATCCCTGGAGGCAGATGGTTTCATTTTCTCACTATCCCACATTGCAGTTGCAAGATCTCCAGACCAAAGAGACACAGTCAGTACACCTCTGAAAGAAGTCAGACAAGACAGCCCAACAGCAAAGAACAGTTACACATACCAAGACGACGACTCTAAAGGGGAATCAGGCACATGCTCTGAATATGCTTCTGGAGTGATGGCTCCCCTCACTGTGTCCCTCCTGGAAAACACAGACAATGAGGGCTCTCTTTCCTTGGAGCAGCTGGCCCAGGATGGGCCTGTGCATAGTCTAGCGGCAGTGGACACAGGGGGACCAGCTGTGGACCACACAGTGTCATCTGATGATCAAAAGGCACTTCTGCCAATCTCTTCGGCAACTGGGCACCTGTGGCTCTCATCATCTCCCCCTGACAATAAGCCTAGTGGTGGTCTTCCAGCTCTGTCCCCATCACCCATCCGTCAGCAGCCCCCAGACAAGCTACCCACAAGTGAGGCCGACCTAGGAGGGGTCTGCGAGAGCACAGAGACTGCTCTCTTCTCCCAGGAACGTGTGGGTAGCCAGCAGTATGATGCTGATGCTAAGGACACAGAGCTGAACAGCTCCCAAGGTTTCCCAGGAAAGCCCTTCCCCACCATACATACTGGAGGACCCCACCCTGGGCCTATATTCACCCCACAAACAGAAAGTAGTGATATGGCTGACCAGCCCTGGGCCCAGGAAAGAAAACATCCAACAGGTCTTGGTTGGCAGGAGCTGACTTTGTCCACAGACCCCATCAAGTTGTCCTGCTCCAACACAGACGTCGTATGGCTCAAATACAGGCTGATCCCAAGATGCTTAGCAAGGCCAGGCTCTCCCCTGATCGCCAGCTGCTCTCCAGAGACGGCAGGAAAAGTCCATCAGCTCACCCTGGGGCATGCACAGTAAGTTGGACACTCCCCAAGACTCGAGCCCCTCCGGCACCCCTACTTCCACCCCAGGTTAACGTTTTGTCTGTCCTGGGAATGGCTATTGTTGGCTCAGTGTCAGAGCTATTCTACGACTAGAGAGGCTTTGTCCGGCTTTTCAAGGGAGCTTGCCTAGATGCACCTGACATGGAGAGCAAGAATAAAATGTATGGGAGCAGGCCCACCAGGGTGGATGAACCCTGAGTCTGGGAAAGCTGGGACTTGAGTGGGAGAAAGGAGGATCTGTCACCTGTGGTAAGTTCAGAATCCTCTTCATTCTGTCGGGTCTGTATTCCTGAAGTGCCGCCCAGAGATGCAAAAGCTGTAGCCTTGTGCCCGCAGAACTAAGACAGGCTGGCCACCTTCCAAAATGGTGAAGTTGATCAAAAACAGAGGGACTAGTGGCTTGTACTGCTTTCCCCAAAGGATGCTGTAGATGGTGCAGCAAAAAGAGATGGGACAGAGGCATAGAGAAAAAAAGGCAGAGGGATCAAGCAGGGCCCCTCTCAGCATTAGAGGCTGGGAGATGGAGGGCAGGGTGGGTGTGTGGGAACAGAGGCTACAGCTCTTTGCTAGGGCTCCTGATATCTAGGCTGGCTGTGTGCCTGCTGCTCGCTTTGGCTCCAGGCCAAGGCCATGGACAAAGAAAAGGACGTGCAGGGATGCATAGGTGAGAGGAACCTGGCAGATCCTCCAGTTTCTAGCTCAAACCCCCTGCTTTGGTCCCTGGACGCCCAGGGAGGAGAGATGATGGCAGGCAAAACAGCAGGCTCTACCTCGTGCCAAGTGTGTCACCTCCAGTGGTCACAGCCTTGAACCTTTTGGCAGGGAAGCTATGGGCAGCTCCTGTAAAGAGCACTCATCCCTGTCCTTCAGTGTAGCTGGGGAGGCAGGGACAGCTTGAGAAGTGCCTCTTTCCTGGTATCTTCTTGGTATACTCTAGTGCCTAAATAAGCCCTAAGAACAGGTGACAGGGGAGGAGGTGATGGTGAGCTGGCCTTGGTCAAAGCTTTGACCACTTTGGGCAGAAATAAGGCCTGGAAATAAGGCTCTCAGCTCCCAAAAGTTGCCCAAGAGAGATGGAAGGCCCAGAGGATCACACTGTCCCCTCTGGTGTTTCCAGGCAGGTGGTCATCCGAGCACACCAGGAACAGCTGGATGAAATGGCAAAACTGGGCTTCAAGGAGGAGACCCTAATGAGCCAGTTGGCTCTTAATGTAAGTGGCCTTGGCTAGACCCTCAGGGACTCTTGGGAATTAGCCTGTGGGTAATTTGATGGTCATCCTTGTTTGCTGCAGTTATGTGTGGGGTAAGGTCTGCTATCCTACTCTAGGAGGCCTTGTGCCATTCCTCTGATATAGCTCAAGGGGGGCGCAAGGACAGGTGAGAGATGGTACTACACTCCCTGTTTCCAGGCTAAAATGTTTCCAGCCTCTATCCTGTGCCATTCTGCCTTCTTGACTTGCTAGGGCCCCTCCCTGTGACAGTAAGTGACCTACCACATGCAAACCAGGGGTACTTTCACAAAAACCCCCCTCTGTCCTGTAGAATACCTCTCATAGAAGTTTCTCAAATGCAGGGGTGCCTACCTGGCTCAGTCAGTGGAGCATGCAACTCTTGAGGTTGTGGGTTTGAGCCCCACATTGGGTAGAGATTACTTTAAAATAAAAACCTTTTTTTAAAATTCATTTTGAGAGAGTGCGCGCAAGCTTGAGCAGGGGAGGGGGTGGGGGGAGAAAAGAATCCCAAGCAGGCTCTGTGTTGTCAGCGCAAAGCCTGATGTGGAGCTCGAACCCACAAACTGTTGAGATCATGACCTGAGCTGAAGTCAGATGCATAATGGACCAGGTCACCCAGGTGCCCCTTAAAAATAAAATCTTAAAAAAAAGTTTCTCAAATGCAGAGAAATGAGCCTCACCCTGTGCCATAGTGACTCTCCTGCAGATTTTCCAGCTGAAGGATGGACCTGGGCTCTGAAAACTTGCAAGAGAAGGGACTAGAAAAGCAGATCCTGAGAGAAGGCTAGCAAAAGCTCCATTTGTCCTTTGTTTCCTTTCTCAGGATTTTGAAGATTTTGTGACCCAGCTGGATGAAATCATGGCTCTGAAATCCAAGTGCATCCAGAGTCTGAGGAGCCAGCTTCAGCTATATCTGGCCTGCCACAGGCCAGCCACCGCCCCTGAGAGAACAATGGTGTCTTAGAGTAAGACCCAGTATGAGGTGATGGCAGCTCGGGAGCCTGTGCTGAAGGGGCCTCTGCCAGGTCCTCCCTGCAGATACCAGACCCACTCCCTGATCCTTCTCAGGCTACCCTTTCCCTAGCCACACATGGCCTTGACTGGGCCCCAGCTCCTCTCTCAGGACCAAGACTCTGTCCCTCAATTTCAAGCACAAGGCCATCTGTAAGGAAGGACAGAGCAGCCTAAAAAAAACAATATGCCCCTCCCTTTTCTTTGGGGCTAGAAGAGAATTTGTCTTACTGACCTCTTGTCTGGAAACACACTTGGGTCTAATAACCTTGTAGATGTTTCTGAATTTAAGGCTCAGAGGATGAGGTCAGTGGTAATGTAAATGCCAAAGGCCACAAGCTGGAGAAGAAAACATGCTGAACTCAGGGGCTTTGTTAGATGAATTCTGTTCTTCAAGACTTAGCCAAAAACTAAAACACTGGTGGCTTGTAGTGGGGGCTCGGTGAGCTCTGCCCCATCAGCCCTTGGAGACTGGTTTGGGCTTTAGGTTGCATACGTGGGACAGGCTTTATACCCCCAGTTCCCCTCCCTTCCTGCAATCCAGACACAGAAGGGAGTGTTCATATTACTGCATTATTCTTTTCCCATCTCTGCCTTATGCTGGATGACTGGCCTATTATAAGCCCTAACAGCACCCATGCTCCTGTGGCAGGCAGTTCCTGGCTCCTGAGTCCTCACCTGTCACACCCTCTCGTGGCAAAGTTGAAGGGGAGGATCTCAGGCAAGTCCATCTCCTAGTGTTAACTTTAACATGACCCTGACTGTCTACTACCTCAAGAGCCTGTGTTTAGTAGTATCTTGGCACAGAGTGCTCCAGTCAGTAGTCTTGAGAATCTGAAGCAGAATTTTTACACACCCCTTCATATGAGTCCTCCTTGCTATGTATCTTTTCATCAGGAAGAGGCTCAAGACAAAGACAAATACAAATACAAACTGGTCCATCACTTACTAGGGCCTCCTGGGTCAAACTTGAGATTCATGTGTCACAGCCTTGGCCCAGATGCCCACTATAATGTGTGAATCTTCAATTTCTTACAGGGAAAGGATACCTTTGTAAGGTTTTAAAAGGAAGGCTTAATTAAGAGGATAGAAGCATTAACTGGCTTTCAACAACACTGCAGCCCTGCCACCCTTTGCCTGATCTGAGCACTAGAGGGCGGCCTCTTTCCTGGCCAAAAGACTGCAGTCTCTCCTCACATGATCACTCAAAATACTAGACCCATTCCCAGCCATGAGCATAAGGTAGGGACTGCAGGATGGCATTAAGTATAAAGACCAGAAACTTCAGGGAGGAATCTAGTTCTCTCAGCTACAACAGCACCACTGAGAGCTGGTGAAACAGTCTGAATCCAGTTCTGCCTGTGGCACACAGCACATAAACGCCTGATGCTTCTCACAGGAAAAGGTACTTCCTCGTTTCTGAGTGACTACACCACAGGCCCAGCCTGTCTCACCTCCACAGTCTTGCAGGAAGACATATGTCCTTGTTCCAGAGACTGAGCTACATCAGGTTTGTAACAGATCCTCATCTGGGTCTGCCTCTGCAAACCAAAACCCAGGGCAGACTGCAGGGCCAGCTTCTGGGTACCAAAGGCCTACAGTGGGAAGAAAGTACTAAAAAGACAGAAAATTGTTAGCTCCTATTTCATGAGCAGCAAATCTAAGCAGGAATCTCTTCACCACCCACCCCAACCCCTCAGTAAAACAGCACTTGGCAATAAATTATCACAGCAGAACATACCTTTTAGAGTTTTATTAGTAGTTCTCTGAAGAATCAAAATAGTTAGCAAATTACTTTAGATTCAAGACTGTATATCCTTTGTATTTAGATCTTTAATGATGAACAACATAATACAAAACAAACGAAAGAGACTGATTTCTATGACTAGGTGTTACTCATTGTGTCATCCTAGAGCAGGGGGCTGGAGGGAGAGGCTGTTCTCCAAGGAGAACTGAGGTGGAGTTAGTGCTGGGCTACTAAATTGCAGCCTATTTCTCCCCACTCGATGTGCTGGGAAGGGGCTGATGATTTCTTAAACCAACAACTGCTTCCAAGAGAAGGGAGCTCTAAAATCCTGGGTAGCAGAGGATTGTGGTCCAAACCAAGCCAAAAGAAACAGGCTGGGGCAGGGAAGCATGGTAACTGCCTGGCAGAAGAGGCAAACTCAGCGCCCCATGGGGAAAAGGGCATTTTTTGCACCTCAGAGACATTGCAGAACCAGTGTAACACTAAGATTTTGTTGAAAGAAAAAAAAAAAAAAAAAAACCCTGGAAGAACCTTTCAATTGCACTCAACCTGGATCAGAGTTCAGTCCACCAGTGCAGGGGAGGGAAGCATCTAGCCCTAAAGCAGCAGAGTCTGGCCCTCCCACCCCTTCTTCCTGACTCCTTTTGGCAGCTGGGCCAGGTTTCGGCTGAGGACATACAGACCCCAGAAGGACCAGGGAAGTCTCTCTGGAGGGCCAAGGTGGGAAGGTCACTTCTCAAAATACAAATACATTTAATATGGAAGGAGCCAGAGCAGTTCTGGAGGCATTCACATGCCCAAATCTTCCCTACTTTCTCCCCAGCTCAGACTGGCAAGCACAGTCTCCACGCCTGACCTTCCACCCCCAAAAGAAAATCGGGAAGTGTGTCCCTTCTCCTTCCCCACACATGGGATCCTCAGGGCCTCCTGCGGGGGTGGTTCCATGGCAGGGCCTACGCAGCGCCTGGTCTCAGCTGGCTCCTGCCCGAGCCATGAGGTCTTCCAAAGCATTGTCCTGGTCATTGTTGTGTAGTAGCAGAACTTCCTTAATGTCTTTCAGTTCAAAGCCCATTTCCTTAAATTTGCTCATTAACTGAAGAAACTCCATCATCTAAAGGACAAAATAGAAGAAAGATTGAAGAAAGGGGTCTGGCCACATAGTAGGGTAGAGGAATGTGTATGTAGGGGGCTGCTTGGGGGAGTCTGCATTTTTTGCCAGAGCCTCATGAGGTCCCCCAACAAGCACAAGGGGGCTGTAGAGGAAGCCAGGCAGACAGGCTGATGCCACAGCCTATCATCCTTCAGGAACTATGCCCAGTTCCAACTCCTGCTGTCTCATTTGCATCCCACTAACCAAAATCCACACTCAAGGCAGGATACTGAACCCAGAAACAGCCAGGAAGCAGGCTGGGCAAAGTGACTAGCAATCTCCTCAGTCATCCAGAAGTACGGCTTTTTGCCCAGGTCATTTCCCCTTCCCTTCCCTGGGACTCTAGATAATCTTCAACCCAATACTTCATCAAGCCTCTAACAACCCCAACTATCCAAATGCTGTCTGGACACTTAAGAAATTATGTATTTTGACTACCTCTGCCTGCACTCACTAGTAGGGAAAGGTGATTCTTGGACAGGAGACACTACTTTGTCCCTCCTTTCCAGAGGGTTCCCTTGAGGCACAAAGGGTCCTACCTTTTCCTCTGAACACTGGTGCATTTCCAGAGCCTCTTCCACTAAAAGAGGATCGAAGCCCTTCTCACAGAGCTGTCCATGTGCAAAGAGATAGTCGAGAATCTTAAAAAAAGAAAAAGGTTTGAGCACTTATCACCACTCTTGCCTGAGTTTCCCAAGAGTCTTAAGCCAGTAAGGGTGACGTCTGCTTCCCACCTGGCTATTAGATCCTGGATAGGACTTGAATTTGTATTGTGAACTGCATCCAACACAGTAGGACCTCGGTGACTATTTGCTGAAAAGACAGGCATACCCTTCTAAACATGAGTAGCCATTTTTCAAAGGAGTTCCTGTCACAGCTGACTCATATCTCCCAGAATGTCAACTCCACAGACTGGGCAGAATATACTAACAAATAGCCCAAATCACAAAATGCCAAGATTTAGGTCTCCAGTACCCCATTTTGGAACACTCTGGGCATCTATGACAGGATAAACATTTCTGGGAGGAGACATCAGACCATATCTCAAGACTAGTGTGCCCTTTCAGGAGGGGCAGAGAACAGTCCAACGGCTCCAATGCACCCTTTCCTCTAGGCTTTTCTCTAGCATAGGTCCCAGGGCAGCCCCCAAAGCAGAAGCACTACTGCTGAGGCTGCTACTTTCTCCAAAAATATTGCCCTGAGTCCCGCCAACTCACAGGAAAGGACGCTGGGGCTAGGAGTCTGATGGGGCTCTAGGATATAAGCAGGACATTACTCCAGCCCCAGAGGTCTAGGACCTCTCTCCAGGCTGACCACTCACCACCCACCCCACGCCAACCCCCAGCCAACCAACCACTCACCTGCTCAATATTCTCTCCTTTCTTCTTCATGGCTCTCAGGACACACTCATATGAGTAGCCCATGTTGACCACGGTCTCCACACACTGCCGCTCACTGGGGGACAGTGTCTGCAGTTCAGAATAGGCCTGGGGACAGCTGGGAGTGTTGGGCACTTGTGACATTGAGAAATTAGGAGGTGTGACCTGGTGGTGGAGAAACCAGAGGATCAGGCAGGAATAAAGACAACTGGGGCCCCAGAAGACATGTCCCCTAAGTAGCCCAGTCCAGGGGCTTGCTATTTCTGACACTTACCACATTCCCAAACAGTTGACCTGGTAGAAAGGGCCAGATTGCTGGCCAGACATCCTAAAGATGGGTGAGGAAAAGAAAAGCTGGGAAGACACCTGCAATTGGATTGTCCTCTGCCCTCATCCCAGCTTGCAGAATAAGAAAATACTACAAGAGCTACATGCCCTTCTATGTTCAAATCCCTTGGGCTTGAATTGGAGAAATAAGTTCTGAGGCTGCCCATGGGACTGAGGGCAAGATGGCTGCTATGATTTCTCTCCAGGGCTCCATTATCCCTTTCACAGGTTGTGCTTCAGAGTCATAAAAGGTTCATTCACCTCAGACACCCCTAACTCTGGGGCTCTTTCCCAACAATGTCTCTATCCCTGCTTCTATCCCTGGGCTGGGCAGAGACTGCGAGTGCTGTTGCCCTGCACCACAAGCTACAAGGCTTCAATTCCCTGCTACAGCTGCCAATACTGAAGGACTATTAGCCATACCAGGCTGGGCCCTCAAAAAATGGAATGTGTACTCCAGGGCCCTGCTTCTACTGTCCTGCAGGCAGCCTGCTACATGCCCTAGGACTCTATTAGCCTCAGTCGGATTGATGGGTAGAACTCTTTCTACCCCTTCTGATAATGACTCAGGCCCAAGGCATGAAGGCTGCTCACTCCCAGGCCTAAGGACCAAACCACAATGGAACAAGGTCATAGTTTAGCCCAGCTCCCAAGAACCAGGGAAAGTATTCCAACAGAATTCTTACTTCCTTTGGGGGGAGGGAGGGTGTGCTTAAGAAGCAGGGAACTCAGCTCCCCCCCACCCTCCGCCCCATCCTAGAAAGACATTCAAAGTTAATAGCTATAACCAGATACTTTCCTCAAAGTCAGTTGGGAAAAGCCAAAACTATAGGCCTTAAAGCTCACGGTTTCCTCTTATCCATCTCACCCACAGCACACCCCTGGCAGCCTAGTCACAGGGCTCACTCATTGAGTTACAGGAGTCACAACAGGGCAGAGACTGGATCAAACCAGTCTGGTACTTCGCAGGTCCCAACAAATCTCTCTTCAGGGTCAGGGTCTAACTGGGCTTGAGAATACCAAAAGCCAAATATGATTAATCATACTGCTGGCACAGTACTTATCACAGTATTGGTGTTTACAGGCCCTGCTCATCAATTGTTGAATAAATGGAGGTCTATTAGGATTTTTTTTTTTTTTTTTTTTTTTTGAGAGCAAGTGGGGGAGGAGCAGAAAGAAAGGAAGAAAGAGAATCTTAAAAAGGCTCCAAGCATGGAGCCTGATGCAGGGCTCAATCCCACAACCATGAGATCAAGACCTGAGCTGAAATCAAGTCAGATGCTTAGCCACCCAGGTGCTCTGGTCTATTAGGATTTCAAAGGGGGAATTTAATTTAACACAGCAAATTGACACTGATTCTCCCTCCCCAAAACCCACTACAATGATAATAAAACTATTAATCTTTAAGGTCAAAAAAAGAGGGAACAGCAGTGGACAATATATTTCAATGAAATATTAGAACATGGAATGCTAGCAGAAGCAGTGAAGTTGTAAGTAAGTGGGAGAAAGAAGAGTCAGTCCACCAGCCTTTCAAAACTCCTGAGAGGGGTTCAGCATTTGGAAGCACCAGGTACTGTTGTGATAAGGCAAGGACACAAAGTGAGTGATTAGAGCGATAAGACCCTCAGGGAAAACCTTCCCCACCTGACCCTCACCCTCTTCAGGGGGGCAGAAAGTTCAGTCTCTAGCACTAAAATATGGATACAAGGGATGGCATATGACAAAATGAGCTATAAGAACAAAGAGGGAATTTAAGTAAAAATCCTATACACCAGACTTCCCCAACCTTCCTTAACCCTCAAGCAGAATTCTCAGGTGAAACTGTAAGCCTCCAAAACCTTCACATGTTGACACTTTGCAGAGCCCCCCAAAGCCTACTAACCTTCAACCTACAGTGAAACTTAGTGATTGGCAAGTACACCCCAACACACACATTTTCCCCTCTGCTGATTTTTTTTTAAGTGCCTCGCTCTTAAATGTGAATACAAAGCCAGAGATCCCAAACCAAGAGAGAGAATAGACAAAGCACTTGGAATTTAAAGTATGGTAAAGTAAAATTTTATTTAAAAGATTGTGAGATTTTTAAAAAACGATTATAAGACAGTCAAAGATATATCCAGAAAGTAAAACATAAAGACAAATAGATAAGGGGCATCTGGCTGGCTCAGGCAGTAGTAGCACGTGACTCTTAATCTCTGGATCATGAGTTAGAGCACCACACTGGGTGTAAAGATTACTTAAAAAATAAAAACCTAAAAAGTCTCCTCTTTTAAAGAAAAAGAAAAGGACAGGAAACAAAAGGATAGCACATTAGAACAACAGTCAAGGAGGTCCAATATCCAGTTACAGGAATTCCAGAAAAAAACAAAATATTAATAAAAGAAAAAAAATCTCAAACAACAGATGTTGGCGAGGATGCAGAGAAAGAGGAACCCTTCTGGTGGGAATGCAAACTGGTGCAGCCACTCTGGAAAACAGTATGGAGGTTTCTCAAAAAAATTAACAGTAGAACAGTAGAACTACCCTATGACCCAGCAATTGAACTATTTGGTATTTATCCAAAGGATACAAAAATGCTGGTTTGAAGGGGCACGGGCACCCCCATGTTTATAGCAGCACTATCGACAATAGCCAAAGTATGGACAGAGCCCAAATATCCATCGCCTGATGAATGGATAAAGAAGATGTGGTATATATATTCAATGGAATATTACTCAGTGATAAAAAGGAAATCTTTTTTTTTTTTTTTTTTTAATTTTTTTTTTTTTTTTTCAACATTTATTTATTTTTGGGACAGAGAGAGACAGAGCATGAACGGGGGAGGGGCAGAGAGAGAGGGAGACACAGAATCGGAAACAGGCTCCAGGCTCTGAGCCATCAGCCCAGAGCCTGACGCGGGGCTCGAACTCACGGACTGCGAGATCGTGACCTGGCTGAAGTCGGACGCCCAACCGACTGCGCCACCCAGGCGCCCCAAAAGGAAATCTTACCATTTGCAACAACATGGATGGAACTAGAGCGTATTATGCTAACCAAAATAAGTCAGAGAAAGACAAATATCATGTGATTTCACTCATGTGGAATTTAAGAAATGAAACAGATGAACATAGGGGAAGGGAAACAAAAATAAGACAAAAACAGAGAGGGAAACAAACCATAAGGGACTCTTAAATACAGAGAACAAACTGAGGGTTGCTGGTGGGGTGTTGGGTATGGGGATGGGCTTAGATGCGCGGTGGGCATTAAGGAGGGTACTTGTTGGGATAAGCACTGGGTGTTATACAAAAGTGATGAATCATTAGATTCTATTCCTGAAATCATTATTACACTATATCTTAACTAATTTGGATTTAAATTTTTTTTTTAAATCTCAGATTTTTTAAAAACTGAGCTGAGCCTTATGAAAGGATCTAGGAGGGCCTAGTAGCACAATAAATGAACAAGGCACAGCACACCATGAGTAAACTTCAAATCTCCAGAAATGAAGATCCCAAAATCTATTTGAGCAGGTGTTGGTTGGAAGAACACAGAGAAGCACAGGAATGCTAGAAAGCAGTGGAGCTTATACTTCAATAAAGTTTCTTTAAAAAGAGAAGGAACAATGTCTTGAAAATTCTTAAAGGGAAACAATCTTCAACTAAGAAATCTAAATCCATCCAAACTATCATTAGCACATAAGGTTAAAATTAAGACATTTCTGGACACTCAAGGACTCAAAACTGATAGGTTACCCAGTGTGTTTGGATGTGTCAGAATGAGAAAATTATCATTGGGTCTCTGATCGCTCTCTTGGGAGCATTTGGACAAAACTGGAAACAAATACAAAGAAACTATGCAGAGGAGCACCTGGCTGGCTCTGTCCATAGTGCATGTGACTCAATCTTGGGGTTGTGAGTTCGAGCCCCATGTTGGGGGGCAGAGAATACTTTAAAAAAAAAAATCTTCAAAAAAATTTTTGTGACTTTTTTTTTTTTTAAAGTATCCTCTACCCCCAACATGGGCTTGAACTCACAACCCTGAGATCGAGTCACATGCTCTACCAACTGAGCAAGCCAGGTGCCCCAAACTGCAAATTTTTTAAATGGAGTAACTTATGAGAAAAAACTGCAAAATTAAAAAAATATATATATCACAATACAGTATCTGAATTTGACAATAAATATTTACCCAATCATAATAATGTGAACAGCACCATTAGTTTACCAAGTTTTGTGATATAATTATGATGGAAGCTATAGGAAGAAGGTAGAGGAGCTATTATAAAAGCTAAATCCTCAACTATAACAAAGTATAAAACTGTCTAAAACTGATAAATTTAGGGGGCACCTGGGTGGCTCAGTCAGTTGAGGGTCCAAATTTGGCTCAGGCCATGATCTCGTGGTTCATGAGTTTGAGCCCCACATCAGACTCGCTGCTGTCAGCACAGAGCTGGCTTCAGATCCTCTGTCCCTCTCTCTGCCCCTCCCCCACTTGTGCTCTCTCAAAAATAAACATCTAAAAAGAAAGAGTAAAATAAAATTAATTTAGAAAAAGCAACATAAGCACTTTATTTAGAAATACATAGATAAATCCCAGCAGAAATAGCTTAAAGAGTCCAAAGTGCCTAACTAAAGGAAGCAAAACTGGAGCTGGGGAGTGGTGAGTCAGGGAGCTACTGTTCTTCAATATGACTTGATTGGGGTGCCTGGCTGGCTCAATCAGTAGAGCATGTGACTCATGACTCTAAGGTCATGAGCCTTACATTGGGTGCAGAGATAAATAAGTAATTTAAAATAAATAGGGGCCCCTGGGTGGCTCAGTAGGTTAAAGCATCCAACTCTTGATTTCTGCTCAGGTCATGATCTCACAATTCATGAGATCGAGCCCCACATCAGGCTCCCCACTGACAGCATAGAGCATGCTTGGGATTCTCACTCTCTCCCTCTCTCTCTGCCCCTCTCTGACTCACTCATGCACACCATGCACTCTCTCTTTTTCAAAATAAACAAACTTAAAAAAAAAAAAAACTAGAGGGGCACTTGGGTGGCTCAGTTGATTAAGCATCCAACTCAGGTCATGATCTCGCAGTTTATGAGTTCAAGTGCCACATAGAGCTCTGTGCTGACAGCTCAGAGCCTGGAGCCTGCTTCACATTCTATGTCTCCCTTTCTGTCTCTGCCCCTCCCCCACTCATGCTCTCTGTCTCTCTCTTTCTCCTCCTCAAAAATAAAACATTAAAAAAAATTTAGGGGCGCATGGCTGGCTCAATCAGTTGGGTGTCCAACTTTGGCTCAGGTCATGATCTCACAATTTGTGGGTTCAAGCCCTGCATCAGGCTCTGTGCTGACAGCTTAGAGCCTGAAGCCTGCTTCAGATTCTGTGTCTCCCTCACTCTCTGTCCCTCCCCCACTCATGCTCGCTTGCTCTCTCTCAAAAATAAAGATTAAAAAAAAAATTTTTTTTTAATTTTCATTTAAAAAAATCTAGAGATACAGGGGCACCTGGGTGACTCAGTTGGTTAAATGGCCAACTTCAGCTCAGGTCATGATCTCACGGTTTAGGAGTTCGAGCCCCACGTTGGGCTCTGTGCTGACAGCTCAGAGCCTGGAGACTGCTTCGGATTCTGTGTCTACCTCTCTGACCCATTCCCACTCATGTGTTCTTTCTCTCTCTCTGTCTCTCTGTCTCTCTCTTCCCCCCTCCTCAAAAATAAACATTAAAAAAAAATATCTAGAGACAACAGAAGGATTTGTAAGTATTAAAGCAATGGCAACAGAAGAAATGATAAACAGATGTGAACACATAAAAGTTAAGAGAGTATATGTCAAAAAAATTTTTAAATACACTTTTGGAGGGCACCTGGGTGGCTCAGTCAGTTAAGCATCTGACTCTTGCTTTTGGCTCAGATCATGATCTCACAGTTCTCTCTCCCCTCTATCTCCACCCCTGCACATACACATACACACTCTCCTGCACATACACACTCTCTCTCAAATAAATATGTATTTTTTAAATAATAAAATATACTTCCAAAGCAAACTGGCACTACTAATGCTTACTGGCCAAATTAGTAAATTCAGAAGTATAAGGAAAAGGCAAAGTATTTTGCTGAATCAACTGTGTAAGAGTAAGAAATGTATCCATACCCAGAGAAAGAGAACCCCAATGGCAGAGTGAGACTAACCAGTGAGCAGAGCCAGGTCCACAAAAGGCTGACATAGAGTAAGAAAAGCATGGCTAGGGCTAGGTCAGGCAGTTCTATGCTGGTCTCAGAAGAAGGGCGTATTACAAGATTATTCTTCTAAAGCTAATCCACAGACTTCTCAACTTCTAAGATTAGTTTATATAAACACTAAAACATGGAATCAGAATCTGAAAAGTGAGACCCAAACATCAGGCCTAAAATAGCCAACAAGAACTAAATTCCAAGAACACTTCCCTGAGTTCCTATATAAACAGTGTATACAGGCCAGTTAACTCCTTTACTCCCCTCCCCCATCCTCAAGTCACTAACTATCCTGAAGAGAAGTGCTTTGTTCTCACCATGGGCCTCAAAAACTCACACTAAGATCAAGGGCCAGGATGGAAATCAGGCTTTGCTTCTTGGGGATAAGGGCCATGACTTCCTTGGAAAAACACCAGAACTTCAATTCTGTTTATTTGCCCCTTGAAGGCAGAAAATCCCAAACCAGCAAGAAGCAGGTCCCCTTCCCACCCTGAAATGGATGGGCCCAAAAGAAACTCCACAATCAGGTGGGTCAGAGAATGACAGGCGTTCTGGTCTGAGAACCATTTAGTTTATCAGCTTTGGTCTCTAAATGGTCACTGTAATTTTAAGGGGGGTTGGGGGTGGGGGACTTGAGGCTGAGGATCCCTAATCTTTCCCAGAGTGCTTTTAATTTCTCCACAGCATACACTGAATCCTGACCAGGGCCCAAAACCGGACCAGGAGGAATTAGGATGAAGTCCATTCCTAGGAGATAACACTAGAGTGTCATGCACTATCAAGTTTATCTGGGACACGGGGTGCCTGGCAGGCTGTCAGTGGAGCATGTGACTCTTGATCTCGGGGTTGTTGGTTTGAGCCCCACGTTGAGTACAGAGAATTACTTAAAAAATAAAATCTTTAAAAAAAATTTATCTGGGACAAGGTCTATGGAAGTTTATAAACAAAAGTGAGTTCTATGACAGTGGGAGCACTCACAGAGACAGTCATTTACCAAGAATGCTACTGCTGGGACTTTAGGTACTTACTGTAAAGTATCCCAAGGCTCATCTTTCTACCAGCTAATACCAGGCTTATTATGGTCTCTGACAGATATCCCACTAATATAATCAGGCTCCTCTCTGGCTCTAAATAAATAGTCTCTTGATATGTTGTCATTTAAAAAATCTGTGAGCTGGTATAGCCAAAAGTTCTTGGACTTCTAGGATTTCTATTCTAGAACGCAATGTATTATCCTGTGCTGCTTGAAACCACATCAAAAGCCTACCCTTTATGACAAAGGACTTACAACTTTTTTGAATATGACAAAATCAGATTTTCAGTGTAATACAAGTTGCAACTTTTATCATTAATCCATCTTTCAACATTAATCTGAATTCCAACCTTCCCCTCTCCCTCCCTTTGTAGGGATTCTTACTAGTGAGCAAAAAAGGGGGGATTACAGGATTTAAATCTGAAGGTTTTGGGGGCACCTGAGTGGCTTAGTAGAGCATCTGACCCGACTTCAGCTCAGGTCATGATTCCAGGGTTGTAGGATAGAACCCCAAGTATGGCTCCACACTGAGTATGGAGCCTGCTTAAGATTTTCTCTCTCTCTCCCCCCCCCCCTTTCTCTACCCCTCTCCCCAACTCATGCTCTCTCTCTAATAAAAAAATAAATAAAATCTGCAGGTTTAAAAGTGACAAATTTCTACCTTTTGCTCGGACTTCTGATTCAAATTATCTCCCAGTTACTAAGGCACCACGCAGTCTGCAGAACCATAACCAAGTTAGGTAAATTATAGTACACACAAGAACCAACCTTCTGGGCAGAATGAGAAGGAAAGAGGAAAGCAGGGACAAGATACAATGAGGAGTACCAAGCAACCTTCAAAAAAATGAATAAAGTAGGAAAAAGTAAATAAAAAGTTACAAAGAAAGAAAGCCTTTTTTAAAAAAGGCAGCAGAGAAAGAAACAAAGTAATCAGAAAAACACCATTCATGCATGATATACATTATCTTTTTGAAGGAAAGACCAAAAAGATGCAGGTAGGAACAAGCAAACGTTAACCAGGCAAGCTCCTGGTTACTAACACTCCTTTGACCTCAGGAAACTAACCAGAACATACATAAGCAAAGTCCATACAGCCACGTCCCATCTTATCCTAAACCTTAAAAAGAAGATTGTGAGGTGACAACTGTTAGGTAGAATTTAGAAATCTCTGGGGACTCCTGGGTGGCTCAGTCAGTTGAGCGTCTGACTTCAGCTCAGGTCGTGATTTCGCGATGAGTTTGAGCCTCACATCAGGCTCTCTGCTGTCAGTGCAGAACCCACTTCTGATCCCCTGTGTCTCCCTCTCTCTACCCCTCCCCCACTCATGCTGTCTCTCCTTCCCTCTCAAAAATAAACATAAAATAAAAAAGAACTTAGAAATCTTTGGAGCTCTAATTCGGAGGGAATTTTTTCCCCAAGAGGGATTTAAAAGGCTTACCGTGGGACCTGTATTTGGAGGTGATGATTCTTCTGTGCACACAGACAAGACAGAGAGGGAAGGCATCTGGGAGATCAGATCTGAGGGAGTCAGGGTTGGCACCTCTGTGCCACTGTCTAAGTTCAAAGCTGAAAGCCCAAGAGTATGATGCCCATTGAGCTCACTGGCACTGCTTTGGGTGGAAGGCTTTAGGGAATTCCGGAAGGTGCCATTGCGGAGGCAGGATGTGCTATGGAAAGTGCTTGCCAGCTTGGCTGTCTTCTGATTGCTATCATCAGAGTCAAGTTTGGGAAAGGATAGGGATTTGATATTGCTTACTGCAGGAATGGGGGGGAGGGACACTTTGGAAGACAGCGACATCTTTTCACAGTTGCCCAACTGTGGTAAGGTTATAAAGCCATTGGGTTTGTGAAGAGGCTTGATATCTAGGGTTGCCCGCTCCAGGGATGCCAGGACCTCCTCATCCTGTAACACAGACCCAGAGCCTCCTCTGGGCAAGTTATTGTCCAATAACTGAGCCATAATCGGTCCAGTGGTTCCTACCAGAATGTTTCTCAGCTCTTCCTTCTCATCAATAGTTTTTAACTCCAGATTATCAAATGGGTCTTCTTCACACTCAAAGTCAGCAGGATTGAAATCTGCCTTTGTGTGGGGTGGGCTGAGAACTTTCTGTTTCGTGGCACTGCTGCTGACCCGAGTCGGGGTGAGGATGCTGTTGTGCTGTAAGCTGGCAAGGATGGGGTTAATAGGAGGTGGCATTGTGGCTGTACTGTGAGTCTTGGAGAAGCTCATTTTGCTGTCGCCCTCTGGGCCACTCTTAGAATTCACTTTAGTTTCTACTTCCTCAGCCTTACGCTCTGCTTCCCGCTGGGCTTCTTGGATTTTCTTAATATCTTCAGCCCACTCAATAGTTTTCTTTTCCAAGGAGAAGTCATACTGCAAAGATATAGCACAGAAAGGAGGTGTGAACCCAGGTGACTGCCCTTCCAACTCAATTCCTCCAGAGAATTCACTTCTTCCTCACACCAGCAAAAGAGATCCATTCTAGGCAGCATATAAGGTGTATGGAACCATCCCCAGTCAGGAAAACTAAGGCTTCCTAATCTCCTTATATGGTTTAATCAAACTACACTCCTAGATTACATCTAGAAAAGAACTAGAGTTCCCACCACCTCTAATCCTATATAACAGGCCAAAGGTACCCTGCCAAGTACTCCCCGCCTTCCTTCTCTCCCCTCAGATCATTTTCCTTTCTAGAATTCTTCATTGGTGGCCTAGGCAGAGCTCAGTGGCCACCTCTAAAGCTTTCCTGATGGCCTGTTCCTTCCTCTGAACTCTTACATAGCATCTGTCTCTATCGTGTGACACCAAGCACAAGTGACCGCATGTAGATTTAATCTTTAATTTTTTCCTAAACATTGTCCCCAACAATATCACAAACCTCTGGTGGGCAGCTACTGGGCTTTAGACCCTCTTGGAGTCTGTTATCTAGCACAATGCCCTAGATAAATCCTGCTCAATAATAACAGCCCCTAACATTTAAAAAGCACTTACCAGGTACCATGCAAGATTCTACGCACTTTGTATGTATTAACTCTGGATCTTTTAAACAACCCTTTAAAGTACCTACCTAAAAGTAGGTATTATTGTTACCCTCACTTTACAAGAGCTTGCCCAACGTCATAAAGCTGGTAAGTGGTAAAGCCTGGATGTGAATCCAGGCAATTGACTACAGATTCTATGTTCTTAAACCACTACCTATTAAGTTATAATGAAGATTGTACTCTAAATACAGGAAAACTTCTTAATAAGAAATCTAGAAATATTCATATCAGGATTTTACAGTGCAAACTGCATAAGGATTCACTTCATGGTTGGCTCCTTAACAGTACCTTCGAGTATATCTCAATTTACAAGAACTTCCATTTGCATACTTGGAAAAAAAATGATTACATAAAACAAAATTCACCTTGGACAGGAGAAAACAAAACTTTTGGTGTTGACTCTAAAGCCTCAGAACTAAACAACGTCTGTGTGCACATTCAAGACTTCAGAGATTAAAAAAAAAAAAAAAAAAAAAGGTGGGGGGGGGAGGGGCGGGATGGAGAGGAAAGGGGCCTATATGCTCAGACCAGAGTTTTAGAGTACAAGAAACACAATAAAGTGTCTCTGGTCATCCCCAAGTCTTTCAGTTCAAACAACACAAGAGAAGCCTGGAAATGCACATGTCAAGAAGTTTGTTTATACCCCTGGGCACCTGGCTGGCTCAGTCAGTGAAGCATGTGACTCTTGATCTCAACCCCCATGTTGGGTATAGAGGTTACTTTAAAAAATTTTTTTCTCTTGAATCTTAAAAAAAGAAAAAAAAAGGAAAGGAAGGAAGGAAGAAAAAGAAAGAAAGAAAGAAAGAAAGAAAGAAAGAAAGAAAGAAAGAAAGAAAGAAAGTTCATTTACATCCCTAAGCCAGCTGCTGAGCCCCAGAAAGGCACCTTGTGATCATGGTACTGCCTTTCTACCACTAACGGTAGTGAAAAAACAGCACTGGGCAAAGACTGCTGCTTCTAACTGTGGAGTAAATCCAATTTTGCACCTGGCTTCTTCCACCAAATACGGCCTGTAACCAACTTCCCACCGCCTGTAAACACGGGTCCCTAAAATTTTACTCTCAAGAACTGGAAATTTATCTCCTTTTTTTGTAAA
Source organism: Panthera leo (assembly GCF_018350215.1). Lineage (NCBI taxonomy): Eukaryota > Metazoa > Chordata > Mammalia > Carnivora > Felidae > Panthera > Panthera leo. Next base: position 55,973,327 of record NC_056691.1, on the reverse strand, counting down.
ACCTTTATTGACTTTCATTTTTTAATTACCATAGTAAATACAGAATACTTGGAACACAGGAAAAACAGTAGAAATGTTACAGTGAAAAACTGTGATTTGAGTGTACAAATAAATAATAACAGCATCAAATATTTATGGAGTATCAGAAACCAGAATATGCATTATAAATGCATTATCTTATTTAATCCTCATAACAACCTTAAATGCTAATTATCCCCATTTTACAAATAAGGAAATGGAAGCTTGAAAAGTGTAAGAAATCTGTACAAGATTACACAGCTATTACATGGCAATTCCAGCTCATGAATGAGTGATACCAAATTCTGCTCTAAATCGAAACTGACAGCCATTCCCCACTACTGTGACCACCACCAATATGATATTCAGTGAAAGCTTTCTAGACCCAGGGTGCATGGATTATTTATATATGTTTTACTAGATCACTTTGATGAATGTTTAACTGAAAAATTGAGTTTGTACTGTCATGTATGGGCAAATATGACAAAGTTACAGGAAGCGTCAAGGTATCTATATGTCTAGGACTCTAGGTCTGACTCTTCTCTGAATAGGAAGGAGACCAGTACCAATACCACAACCAAATCCCCCATGGAGACCCAGAGTGTCAAAGTTTAAGGGTACTGTGTGCAATTACAGAACAAAAATATTTCAACTGTCCCACACAAGAATGGAGCTCATATCTCCTCTTTTGTTATTAGTGGGTGCTATGAATATAGTGAGCACAGCACCATGCACTTATTAATGCTTTATGCTGATCAAATAAATAGAAAATTCCCAGCAATGCCTAAAATAGCAGCAATTTGGGATTCAAAACAATTTTTCTGGATGAATCAATGAAGCAGTGAATAATATGAGAACTATTAAAAGAAAATGGAGATGTTTTTTAACACTATTGTTAACAGTATCCTGCACACAGAGAGGTATTTACTAATACTTGCTATCGCCAATAAAAAAGTCACCAGGTAGGGCACCTGGGTGGCTCAGTCAGGTAAGCGTCCAACTCTTGGTTTCTGCTCAGGTCATGATCTCACAGTTTATGGGTTCAAGCCCCCACATCGGGCTCTGGTGCTGACAGTGCAGAGCCTGCTTGGAATTCTCTCCCTCTCTCTCTGCCTCTCCCCGAGTCGTGCTCACGTGCGTTCTCTCTCTCTCAAAATAAATAAATAAGCATTTTTTTTAAAAAGTCACCAGGCAAAGAGAACAATGTAAAACTTTATATGGGATATCTGTGTCTCTTCTGGCTCAATAAATTCTCCATACACAATAGGGATAGCAATTCAGTATTTGAAAATATGTAAGATATTAAATATCATTAGTAATTAAGGAAACACACATCAAAACCACAATAAGAGACCCACTGTAAACTCCAAGGATGTATATAACCAAAAAGATAGATTAGAAGAGTTGGCAAGGATGTGGATAAACTGAAACCCTCACACACTGTGGATAGATTGTAAAATGGTGCAGCCACTTGGGAAAATAGTCTAGTGGTTCCCCAAAAGGTCAAACGTAGTTACCATATGACAACCCAGCAATTCCACTTATATACCCAAGAAAATTGAAAGAATATGTCTACACAAAAACCTATATACAAACGTTCATGCCACCATTATTCATAATAAACAAAAAGTGAAAACCACCAAAATGTCCATCAAGCAATGAATGGAAAAACAAAACGTAGTGTTATCAATACAACAGAACATTATAAAGTCATAAAAATGAATGACATACCAACACTTCATTCATTACACATTGATAAACCTTGAAAACATTATGCTAAAGGAAAAGAGTCAATCACAAAAGACTATCTACTGTATTATTCCACTTATATGACATGTCCAATATAGGCAAATTCATAAAGACAAAGTAGATTTAGTGGTTTCGAGGGGCTAGGGTGAGAGGGAATGACTGCTAATGGCACTGCATTTCTTTTGGGGGGATGAAACTACTTAGGAATAAGACAGTAATAACGGTTATACACTCTGAATATACTAAAAACCATTTATGTGCAAACCTAAAAAGGCAAATTTCAAGGTATATGAATATCTTGATAAAGCTATTATTCTAAAAAATGTAACTATAGTTCTCCCATTATAATTACTCACTGCATTTAGACTGGAAGATAAATATTTCTTAGAGTAACATGTTGGTGCCTTAGAGAATCTCCCAGAAACAAAACTCCTTTGCCAGAAAGCTGTATTTTTTTTAAATCTTAAGTCACAGGAAGAAGTGTTTGATGGATAGTCAAAAGAGTTCCCATGTGACTCTTTCTCTAAACTGTAAGCTCCTTGAGGACAGTGATTAAGGTATTTATCTCTATCCCCAGCCCTAGTGGAACACTACTCAAAAGCAGGCATTCAGTAAATGTGTACTGAAGGAAGAAAGGAAGTCACAAAACATAAGGCTATTTGCTGCTTTCAAGAAGTAATTCTGTACATTTATACATAACTGCACTTTAAAGATGAGAGGATTAAGAAGCTATTGAAGAGGTGGCATTTAAGCACAGTCTAGAAGAATAAGCAGATTTTAACAGGTAGACAGCTTTCAGTACAGTGAGGAAGAGGAAAATATTCGAAGTGGAGGTAACAGCTCATGAGAAAAAACATAGTACAGATAGGTAATATACACGGTATATTCAATGAATTGGCAGTAACCTGGTATGGAGGAAACATGGAGGAGATAATGAGCCGAGGTGCTTTACCACAACCTTACATCTACACTTGATTCAATAAGGACTGGTGAACCAGTGTAAGTTTTTTTTTAACAGGGATGTGACAATTTGAAACTTTAACTTAGTAGTATTATTCTAGAAACAATATGGAAAATTTAAAAAAAATGCTACAAGAAGAGGGGCCAATTAAAAAGGCTATTGCAATAGTGCAGGTGAAAAAATAAGGTTAAGGATGAACTGGATGGTAAAGGTGAGACAGCAGAGAGAAAAATATCACCTTATTTGAATGACCAAGAAGATAATGAGGACATCAAAAGAGAGAAGGAAAAGAGGCGAATGAGCAAGTCAGATGGACAATGGAGATTTGTTTCAGACAAGGCACAGAATCCCAGGAATACACAGTCTAACAGATTGCAGAAGGTCTGTAACAGATATATAAACATATGTAAGTATGTGTGTGAGAGAGACAATGTGAGCCAAGCAATAACAGTTGCTATAAAAAATACAAATAAGAGATAAGAGAATGGTTTTTTTTTCCTATTTCACTATACATCAAATTCTTACTTTTTAAATTTTTAAATGCACTAAACTTTAACTAAAAATTACCACTTACCTGTATTTCTCTGACAACCTGCAAACAATCAGGCAAGGAGAAGCCAATAGGTAGACCAACTTTAGCTGGTGTTTTGAATTTGTCTCCTATCTTAAATGGGACATCATCAAGGTAACTGAAAGTCCCTATAATCAAAAATAAAGTAGAAAATATGAGCAAAAAACTTTATTATTTGTTTTGCTATACTCTTACATCTAGGATACAACATTAAGTTATGCTAGCCTAAAACCAGAAGTTAGAGAGTTGCTTCTCTGACTGCTTACCTTCTCCTGACCCTAGATCTCCGTGCAGGGAGGAAATCCTACCTGAGCCTACTTGACCTTATAAGGGTTTATTTTCTATTATACTTAGCGAAAGAGCCAAAGTACTCACAGAAGCCTAAAAGGCCTCCCCAAAGCCCACTATCCCTCTGCCCTCAACTGTCTGTCGCCTCTAACTACACTAAATCAAGGTGATTCTCTGTCCCTCAACCATGACAGAGTCAAATCTACCTCAAAAATTCTGCAGTGGCTGCTCCCTTTATCTGGACTGTTCTCTTAGATATCCACATGACTTATTCCTTTGTCTCCTTCAAGTCTTTGTTCAAATGTCACTTTCTCAGTGACGCTTACTCTGACTATCCTATTTAAAGTTCCTATATGACCCTCACTGCAGTACTCCCATGTTACTATCTATCTTTTCCTCCACAGCACTTAGTACCTTCTAACATATTATTCATTTTTAAATTATATTTATTGTCTGTCTGGCCCAGTGGAATGTAAGTAAGCTCCTTGCAGGTAAGTATGTAAGTCTATTTTATTCACTGATACTGTCTCAAAACATACACATATTAGGCACTTCATAAATACTGAATTAATGATAGAACCTCCACAAGAGAATCTCCTTGACTAGATTTCTCTACTTCAGAAAGAATCATTTTTAATTAATACAAGGAATTACTCTACATTTTTTTAAGACTATATTCTGGAGCAGATGTGGAAATATTCAAGAACCACAACACTTATGAAAAAAGGAAAACCAGACCAGACCATGGGAATCAGAACAGGATTATCAGGAGACATAAGCCATATACAACTGAACTGCTTTAACTCCCTAAAGGTTCTCTGCCTAATAGCTGAATCATACAGAAAGACCAGGACATTATCACTGATTTATGGAGTCAGACAAAATGCGAGCAGCTCTTGTATGTAACTCTCACTAACTATACACTCCAAATTGTACATGGTTTCTTTTCTGGACCAGGTTTGGGGATAACTTACTGGCAGAACCATCACGGACAACAAAACAGTTGATAAAATTAATTCTGCTTTTTGACTATTAGTAGCTGTAAGGATTGCTTCTGGGCCTCACACTAGACAGTAGTGTATTTTCTTGAGTGCTCATGGACAGAATAAGACAATTAAACCTCTTCCATGAAGATGCCTTCTCTCCCTTTCTAAAAATTGATAGATTTCAAGACTTAACAAGCTCAAGATGTAGCTATAATCTTGTCATCATTCCCATTTCCTCAGGTAAATACTGCTCTGATACACCTGACACCCTCCATCAGGAAGAAGGTCCCTGCTCCCGCCCTTGGGAGCTAGAGTTTCTAACATATCTTCTATCCAGAATTAAAACATTTTATGCATCTCCCACTCAGCTAGCAAATTAAATTCAAAACCGTGTCCAATTTAACAATTTTTCTGGGGAATAGTTTCCTAGTGGGTCATACTTTTTTTTTTTTTTTTAACGTTTTATTTTTATTTTTGGGACAGAGAGAGACAGAGCATGAACAGGGGAGGGGCAGAGAGAGAGGGAGACACAGAATCAGAAGCAGGCTCCAGGCTCCGAGCCATCAGCCCAGAGCCTGACGCGGGGCTCGAACTCACGGACCGTGAGATCGTGACCTGAGCTAAAGTCGGATGCTTAACCGACTGAGCCACCCAGGCGCCCCTGGGTCATACTTTTAAAAGTACTGTTTTCTCAGATGGCAATGCCTGTCACATTCCCACCCCTTTCTACTTGATTATTTCTAGTCCTTTAAGAATGAGCTTTACAACTCCCTTCTCAATCTCAGAACACCCAGTTTACACCAGCACCTCAGGTTATACGACTGTGTTAAGTTTCCTTATATTCCGCCTAGAGACTGTGAGTGAGAATCTGAGTGTCCTCTAAGAAGGGATAAAAATGTTTCAAATTTATACCTCCCAATCTCAGAGTAATATCTGGCAGAAGACATGCTCAATAAAGTAAAAAACAAAGAATACATAGTCTTATGCTTCTTTCATATTTAATTCTCACCCCCATGCTAATTCACATTCAATTAATATTTATTAAAATTCAAAGTAATTTACCAAAACTGGCAAGGCTAGTCACAGAAATGTACCAGGTACCCCCACCCCTCAAAAAACTATCAGGTATCATCATAGCTTGCCAACAAAACCAAGTATTGGTTACAACACTAAAACTCTGTCACTTACAAAATTCTTTATATTATAGAGATTAAAAGGAAAGTTGTATCTAATTTTAAAAACTGGGAGGGAGGGCATCTGGGTGGCTCATCCAGTTGACTCCTGGCTTCAGCTTAGGTCATGATCGATCCCATGTGGGACTGTGTGTGGAATGTGGAGCCTGCTTAAGATTCTCTCTCTCCCCCTCTGCATCTCTCCCCTGCTTGCTCTCTCTAATAAATAATAATAAATTTATCTGCCCTCCATGAACACAGGTGCTCAAATTTTCCTGAAAGTTAAATTTTAACTTTAGCTGGTATCCTGATTAACTGGAAACAAAGTTGAAACTAGCGTTTTCTAAGAAGCACTGGAAAGATTTACAGTCAAACTAACAATCACAAAATTAAGTCTTTTGTTTAACAATGTTTATTCATTCAGGGGAGCCTGGGTGGCTCAATCAGTAAAGTATCCAACTTCGGCTCAGGTCATGATCTCACAGTTCATAAGTTCAAGTCTTGCATCAAGTTCTCTGTTGTCAGCACCCCAGAGGCCACTTCAGATCCTCTGTCCCCCCTTTCTTCCTTCCCCTCCCCCACTCTCTCTCTCTCAAAAATAAACATTAAAAAAAAAGAATGTTTATTCATTCCAAGTAGGTTTATATAACACACACACTGAAAAAAATCCTATCCATAAGATACAAGCATATATGATATATAAATATAAGAAAACTCATCCACACGAAAAGTAACAAAAAAAAATCTTTTTAAATGTTTTGCTTCTATTTGAGAGAGACAGTGAGTGATCGGGGTAGGGGCAGAAACACACAGATACAGAATATAAAGCAGGCTCCAGGCTCTGAGCTGTCAGCACAGAGCCCAATGTGGGGCTCAAACCAATGAACCGTGAGATCATGACCTGAGCTGAATTCTGAAGCTTAACTGACTGAGGCCACCCAGGCGCCCCCTAACAAAATTTTCTTAAGTGAACAGTTCTGTTAGGGCACCTGGCTGGCTCGGTGTAATGTGTAACTCTTGACCTCAAGGGAGAGATTACTTAAAAATAAAATCGTTTGAGGGGTGCCTGGATGGCTCAGTTGTATGAGCGCCTAACTCTTGGTTTCAGCTCAGGTCATGATCCCAGGGTCATGGATTGAGCCCCGAGCTAGGCTCCATGTTGAGTGTGGAGGCTGCTTAGGATTCTCTCTCTCTCCCCGTGTGTCCCTCTCCCCAGCTCATGCTCTCTCTCTCTAAAAAAAAAAAAAAAAAAATTTTAATGAAATCTTTTAGAGACACCTGGCTGGCTCAGTCAGTTGAGTGTCCAACTTCAGCTCAGGTCATGATCTCACAGTTTGTGAGTTCGAGCCCCACATCGGGCTCTGTGCTGACAGCTCATGCCTGGAGCCTGCTTTGGATGCTCTGTCTCCCTCTCTCACTGCCCCACCCCTGCTCACGTTCGCTCTGTCTCTGTCTCTCAAAAATGAATAAATGTTAAAAAAAAATTTGTTTAACGAAACCTTTTTATAAATAAATATCTTTTTTAAAAGGGCATTTAAAGAGATGGCAACAAAGCAAACAACCCTTTAACGAATATATCAAAATATGTATTTCTCATTTCTCAATACATCTTTTTTTTTTTAATTTTTTTTTTTAACGTTTATTTATTTTTGAGACAGAGAGAGACAGAGCATGAACAGGGGAGGGGCAGAGAGAGAGGGAGACACAGAATCTGAAACAGGCTCCAGGCTCTGAGCTGTCAGCACAGAGCCCGACGCGGGGCTCGAACTCACGGACCACGAGATTGTGACCTGAGCCGAAGTCGGCCGCTTAACCGACTGAGCCACCCAGGTGCCCCTACATCTTATTTTTTAAATAGATTTAATAAAAGCTCAACTACAGAGAATTAAACACTAAGACTAATAATTTTCCAGCTTACACCAAATACTTTTTACTTTCAGTCTTTTTTTTTTTTCATGTTTATTTATTTATTTTGAGAGAGAGCATAAGCAAGGGAGGGGCAGAGACAGAAGGAGAGACAGAATCCCAAACAGGCTCCACACCGTCAGCACAGACTCCAATGTGGGGATCAAACCCATAAACCGTGAAATCATGATCTGAGCCAAAACCAAGAGTCCCACACTTAAGCTACCTAGGCACCCCTTTCAACATTTATTACTGAATATCTTTCTTTTTCTGAGTATCTTTCTAAAATGTCTGGGCCTGTTTTCTTAAAATTTAGTTTAGAAAAAGAAAATTAAGTATATCTGTGATGACTGCGGCTGTGGCAGTTCCCTGAAGTCAGGTTCTGTATCGCTTTGCATTATGCCACAGAAGAGACCGGGCTGAAAATGTAGTATATCTCAGGATAAATTCTGGGAAGACTTCATTGTGTTTTCTTTCTTTCTCAATTGCTGATATACTGGTGATCCTGTGACCTGCCTGTTTCCCTGAAACAAAGTTACAATTCCAGGGAGGAGGTGGGATGAATTCTTAATGGAGGATAGAAACTGGATTATGCTTAATTCAGGTCTTACTGTAAACTCAAATTGAGGATTAAAATTTAAGTTTTTGAAAAAGAAGAACAGTAAAGACCAAACTTAAAATTAAGTGAAAAACACAATTCCATGACTGGGTATCACTACCTTAAAGCTGTGAAGTTGGCTTTAAAATTAGACACATGGACAGATAAATAGACACACACGTATACAGACACACATTAAAATTATACAGATATCTGCTATAGGATATGAAGTCACAATAAATGTTACTCACACCCTAACAACAACAGCCAGACAACCTACAAAATCAGCTTTTAAATACAGAGTGTCTGGCATTCAATCAAAAACAAGACACACAAAGAAGCAAAAAATGTAACCCATCATTAAGAGAGGAAGCAGTCATCAGACCCAAACTGAGTGATGGCCAATATATTGAAAGTATCAGAAAGGTGGTGAACATGTGTTAGCAGATGAGGAATTTCAATAAAAGGCAGAAATATAAAGAGACAAAACAATAATGCTAGAAATGAAAAATGCTGTATCAGAAAAGAAAATCTTTGACAGTTCATAACCAGGCTACAGTGATAATCAGAAGACAATACTTAGCAGAGAAAACAATCAGAGAACCTGAGGTTAGGTCAAAAGAAATTAACCAAATTGAAACACAAAGGAAAAGAAAAAAGAAAAAAATGGAACAAAGCCTTAAGAAAGCTTTAGGAGTATCAAACAGCCTAATATGTGTATGATTAGAGTTTCAAAGGTAAGAGAGAAACAATGGGGCAGAAAAATTTAAAAGAGATAATGGCTTGCAAATTTTCCCAAAGTGATAAAAGACATCCACCCACAGATCCAAAAAGTTTAGCTAACTTCAAGCAGGATAAATACACAGAAAATCACACCAAGGCACATCATGGTCAGATTGTTAAAAACAAAGAGAAAATCTTGAAAGAAGGTGGGGAGCAGCAATGATTAAATGATGGCCAATTTCTCTACATTACACTGTAAAGCATAGCTGATCAACTTTTGAAACAATTTAAATCTTTTTTTTTAATGTTTATTTATTTTTGAGAGAGAGAGCACAAGCAGAGGAGGGGCAGAGAGAGAGAGAGACACAGAATCTGAAGCAGGTTCCAGGCTCTGAGCTGTCAGCACAGAGCCCGACGTGGGGCTCAAACCCACCAACTGTGAGATCATGACCTGCGCAAAGTAGGACACTTAACTGACTGAGCCACCCCGGTGCCCCAACTTTTGAAACAATTTAAAATAAAATACCTTTCTCTATACCTCAGCAAGAAAAAGATGTCAATATCCTGGTAGAAATTAAACCAAGGGCAAAATGAACCTCCCTTAAAAACTAGCTAACTAGGGGCACCTGGGTGGCTCAGTCGGTTAAACTTCTGACCAGCTCAGGTCATGATCTCACAGTTCAGGAGTTCGAGCCCCAAATCGGGCTCACAGCCCACTTCAGATCCTCTGTCTCCCTCTCTCTCTGCCCCTCCCCAGCTTACACATGCTCTCTCTCTCTCAAAAATAAAGATTGTAAAAAAAATTTTTTTTAATTTAAAAAAAGAAAAATAAATTAGCTAAGGGCACCTAGCTGGCTTAGTCAGTTGAGCACTGTGACTCTTGATCTCTAGGTTATGAGTTTGAGCCCCATGTTGGGTGCAGAAAGAGTTTAAAAATAAAATCTTTAAAAAAAAAAGTTAGCTAAGTAAATGGTCATAAATAGGATACCCTGGCATTTCAAAGGAGAGAGTTTAGTTTCATTAAGTTATATCTTATTATACAGACTTCTTTTTTTCTAAATTAGAATCTCAGGGCATTTTCCCAGATAGTAAAAGAATAATTTTTGTTCGTTGAAACATTTTTAAAAGCCCTTTAAAAGTCATTTCTGGAAAATAACTTTTTTCTTGGATGAAACAAGTGGAAAATGAGTTAAAAACTAAAGGGGATTAACATTGTAAAGCACCAGGCTCCAGGAAAAGCCTGATTTACACTGACCCAAGGGTTTGCAATTTACATATTCTAAGAACAATATTTTTTAATTTTTTTTAACGTTTATTTATTTTTGAGAGACAGAGCTCAAGAGGGGGAGGGGCAGAGGAGAGAGGAAGGCACAGAAACTGAAGCAGACTCCAGGCTCTGAGCTGTCAGTACAGAGCCCGATGTGGGGTTTGAACCCATGAACTCTGAGATCATGACCTGAGCCAAAGTCAGACGCTTAACCGACTGAGCCACCCAGGCACCCCTAATGTTTATTTATTTTTGAGAGAAAGTGTACAAGCAGGAGGGGCAGAGAGAGAGAGGAAGACAGAGGATCTGAAGCAGGCTGTGTGCACTGACAGCAGAGAGCGTGATGTGGGGCTTGAGCTCCCAAATTACAAGATCATGACCTGAGCTAAAATCGGGCACTTAACCAACTGAGCCACCCAGGCACCCCTATAGGAACAATAGTTTTAAAAGTCTTTGAGAATTGTTTACATCTCTTATTCTGTTATTTAGGGATATGTAATTATTAATGACAGTGGAAGAAGTTCAACCTCAGTTGAAAAAAACAAACTTGAAGGTAAGTTAAATATCAGTCATAAGACAGCATAGCAAAAAAATCTAGTCAACTCAAATATTTGAAAAGAAAAAAAAAAACTATTTAATATCCAGTCACAAGAGCAGATGCTACCTCCTGTCCACACCCCAAAATGCCCCTGGAAGAATTACACACACACATATACCCACTAACCCCAATGGGCCAGTCAAATAATACCTAACTTAGGGAGAATCAATCCACAGGCCTATAAGCTAGGCTGTGCCAATCAGATTCTCCCTTGGCCAAAAGACAGAAAAACTTCAGCTATATGATGCTAGCTGCTTAAACTGAAAGATCAAGTACCAAGCAACACCATATGGGGGGAGGGGGTGCATTTCTGGCCCTATGCACTCTATACAAGTAGGCAAGTAGGCCAAGAAAGCAAGTCTATTAAGAGAAGAACAAAAATGGAGCACACCCGCAGAGAAAAGCAGTAAGGAAAGGCTATGTAGCCTTCTGAGAGATGGGAGCAGATGCCTTAGTTTCCTGGCTTTCTGATTTGTAAGGCCAAGCTGAACTTGATTTCCCACACTCAGCTACCTACAAGACTGCCTACTCCCATTTTTTTTTTTTTTTTTTTGCCTATTTCCTTTAATTTCTATTCCTTAAACTACATGATATCTAAAAATAAGACTCTTTACTCTAAAAACTCAACGAAAGCAATGGAAATTCAGGTAGGAACTCAGCAGTTTAAAGCAGAAGAAGCTGAAGAGAGAAAGAGAAAATCTATTCTCAAATTTTATTCCGAATATTTTGCTTAATAAAATTTTGGTGAGGAATGCAAGGTGATGGAGGACTTTCTAAAAAACAAGTCTTTACTGATCAGGTAACTTCAAAATTAGAATCTTCTCTCTGGATTGTTTAGCTGAAACACATAATCTGGAGTCCATCTTATTTTCACTCCAGTCAAAAAGGATTTCCTAAAGAGCCAAGATATATAACTTGTCTTTTGAAATAAGGTAAGTTAAAATTTTTCTTTTTTGCTATTTTCTCCCCTAGGTCTTTCCTCTGTCATTTGCTGTCCTCTTTTTCTTGAAAAAAGCTATCCAGAAGCAACTTCAGATCTGCCTCTCTACTATCATCCAAATACTACAAAAATGCCACATAATAATCCTTAAATAATACAAAATAGGTTACCTGGCAGATCTGATGCCCCACCTGCTACACAGAATGCAAATTCCAGAGTCTGAATGACTTAACTCCAAAAGGATTTAACAAAACATATACAAGTGATGCATGTAAGGATAAACACAACAGTAATTCAAAATATTAAACTCTTGTATAAAATATACTAGCAAGTTAGGACCCCAGTGACTGCTCCAGCACCCTGACTCAGCTGATACTAACAAGCAACCATTTGTACATCAGAAGAGCATACCAACACATGTTGCCATGCCGTCTGGCAAACCATTCTTACAATGACATGATTTTAAAAATGGAAAATCAGCTTTAAAAACCTACTTAAATTAACGGTGTTGTCTGGATATTTCTGTTGTTTAATTCTACTATATGAAAAGAGGGTCTAATTTTAACTTCTTAGGCATCTCTATTCCTCCCAAATGCATATAATAAAGCTTACTAATGTATTCAATTTTGTAAAGTCATATCTTAGAAAAGGATGACAGGGGCACCTGGGTGGCTCAGTCAGCTGGGTGTCCGACTTCAGCTCAGGTCTGATCTCACCATTCATGGGTTCTAGCCCCACATCAAGCTCTGTGCTAACAGCTCAGAGCCTGGAGCCCTCTTCAGATTCTGTGTCTCCCTCTCTCTCTAAGCCTCCCCCACTCACATTCTGTATCTCTCTCAAAAATAAATAAACATCAAGAAAAAATTTTTTTTTTAAATAACAAACTATTATGGGGCATCTGGGTGGCTCAGTCGGTTAAGCGTCTGACTTCAGCTCAGGTCATGATCTCGTGGTTTGTGAGTTTGAGCCCCACGTCGGGCTCTGTGCTGATGGCTCAGAACCTGGGGCCTGCTTCAGATTCTGTGTCTCCCTCTCTCTCTGCCCCTCCCCTGCTCATGCTCTGTCTCTGAATCATAAATAAACGTAAAAAAAAATTTTTTTTTTAATGATAAACTATTAGTTTCTTTTTAATTAAAAAAAAATTTTTTTAATGTTTGTTTTTGAGAGAGAGAGAGAGAGAGAGAGAGAGAGAGACAGAGCATGACAGCGGAGGGGCACAGAGAGAGGGAGACACAGAACTCAAAGCAGGCTCCAGACTCCGTGCTGTCAGAGCAAAGCCTGACGTGGGGCACGAACCCACGAACTGCGAGATCATGACCTGCGCAGAAGTCGGACGCCCAACTGACTGAGTCACCCAGGCACCCCCATATTTTAAAATTTTTTTTAATGTTGATTTATTTTTAAGAGAGCGAGCGAGCGAGCGTGCACACAAGCAGGGAAGGGGCAGAGAGGGAGGGAGACAGAATCCAAAGCAGGCTCCAGACACAGGGCTCCAACTCAAGAGCCGTGAGATCATGATCTGAGCCCAAGTCAGATGTGTAACTGACTGAGCCACCCAGGTGCCCCAGATGATAAACGATTAGTTTCAAATGCAAAACTGTAATTACTACTACTGACATTCCTGTAATTACTGATCCGCTGATCATGGTTTATTTGTAGTAATTATTTCCTATTATTGTGGGACAGGAAGGATGAGGGGATGGACACTAAACCAAACCATTATTAAGTATTAACTAAAGATTCAGAATTTTTCACATTTGAGATGGCAAAGAACTATGACCACGGGATAAGAAAGGGAATGGTAACTACTTCAAAATACTGCTGAAGAACAATAAAAATAGATAGGCTCCTTATCCATCCCTGGTAATTTTAAGTACAATAACCAGCGAGACTCTAAAGTTTAACTACCTACTTAAATACTTAAATACTAAATTACCTGAAATCCATTGGAATGTATATGCTACCCTGTTGTACAACTTTTTCTCAAGCTGCCCATTTAAATAAATAAAAAGGGGCACTTACTTAAACAATGCTAAGTGATTTCAAATCCTCTAATCAAATCATAACTTAAACCATTATATCTAACAGTCCACTTACCATGAAAATCTGCACCCAACTTCTTAGAAGCCATTTAGAACCTGAAAAGCAAAGAAATATTTTTAGGCACATGATACTCTGAGGGGATATAAACAAATTATAGGAATATTGAGACTATAGGGGCATCTGGGTGGCTCAAGGTTAAGGATCCGATTCTTTGATTTCGGCTCAGGTCATGATCTTACAATTTTGTGACAGAGATTTGCATGGGATTCTCTCCCTCTCTCTATCCCTTCCCCACTCACGCACGTGCTCTCTCTCTCTCAAAATAAACAAACATGAAAAGAAAAGAAAAGAAAAGAAAAGAAAAGAAAAGAAAAGAAAAGAAAAGAAAAGAAGAAAAGAAAAGAAAAGAAAAGAATATTGAGACTACAAAAAAGAAACCAGAAGACTAAAAGGTTCCAGGACTGATACAGTCCTCAAATTTCTCAGCCCCAAAGTCTCAAAAAAGAAAGCAGAAAGGAAGAGATACTAGTTTTCTACAGAAAAGTTAACTATTTATAAAACTGCATGTTCTGAATATACTAAATATATGAGAAGAAAAGCATACTAACCTTTGACCAATTGATATGTGGACTACCAAAAGGAAATAATTACAAAGCATATACCTTCTTGATACAAACTACAAATACGTCAGTAATAGATTAAAAAAAGCATTTTTCAGTTATGCAAATATAGACCTTTTGCTGGCAACTAACTCTAACAGTAATTTCTTAAGCAGGGAATGAATTACATATAATCTTCTGTACAGTTTAATTAGTATAAAATTTTTCTAAATAAAAGAAAAATATCAAAACCACACATCTAGCTTAATATTACCTTTGCATTTTCAACCCCTATATAAGTAGGTATTAAGTCCTGTCTTACACAAATAATCTGAGCTCTTCAACCTAAAAGTTTATTGCCCTTGACATGATGTTTATACCTTTAACTTGCCTAAAACATAAGCAGGAAAAAAATTAAGGTTAGCTATACGAATTTATGGTCTTTGGTCTATTAACCTGCATTACAATACACTGAAAAGCATCATACTGAAAATAATCCATTTTCACTGAAAGTAAAAAAAAAACAAAAAACCAAGTGTATTACACCTGTCTTGTGAAAATTATTCAAAATAGAATTAGGGGCGCCTGGGTGGCGCAGTCGGTTAAGCGTCCGACTTCAGCCAGGTCACGATCTCACAGTCTGTGAGTTCGAGCCCCGCATCAGGCTCTGGGCTGATGGCTCAGAGCCTGGAGCCTGTTTCCGATTCTGTGTCTCCCTCTCTCTCTGCCCCTCCCCCGTTCATGCTCTGTCTCTCTCTGTCCCAAAAATAAATAAACGTTGAAAAAAAAAAAAAAATAAAAATAAAAAAAAAAAAAAATAAAAAAAAAAAAAACAAAATAGAATTAAAATCTGCACAGGATTTATTACATTTGTTTACTTTGAAATTGACAAGGGGATTTTAAAATTTACATGGAAAGGCAAAGAAAATAGAATACCCAAAATGATTCTCAAAAAGAAAAAGTTGGAGAACTTATCACCTAACTTCAAAGCTTACTATTAAGCTACAGTAATTAAGATTGTGGAAATGGCATAAGGATATCATACATCCCCAAAAAAGAGTCCAGAAATAGAGCCATACACATATAGCCAGTTGATTTTCAACAAAGGCACAAAAGCTTAAAGGGGAAAGGATCGTCTTCTCAACAAATGGTGCCAGACATTCATATGCAAAAAAATAAACCTTTATCCATACTTTGTATCATATATAAAAATTAATTCAGGGAAATGGGAAGATAGTGGCTCAGGGGTACAGGGTTTCTTTTTGGAGTGATGAAAATGTTCTAAGACTGATTGTGGTGGTGACTGGACTTTTTTTTTTAATAGGAGGGTTTTTGTTTGTTTTTGAGAGAGAGAGAGAGAGAGAGAGAGAGAGAGCACATGCAAGGGGACAAGGGGCAGAGAGAGAGGACAGGATCTGAAGCGTGCTCTGCAGAGAGCCCAATGAGTGGCTTGAACTTCCTAAACCATGAGAACATGACCTGAGCCAGAATTCAGAAGCTTAAGCAACTGAGCCACCCAGGCACCGCAGACTGTATACTTTAAGTGGATGAACTGTGCCCCACCCAATGCAGGGCTCAAACTCACAAACCGTGAGATCATGACCTGAGTTGAAGTCAGATGCTTAACAGACTGAGCCACCCAGGAGCCCTATTTTTTTTTATTCCTATAGTTCATTGTAAGTAGAATCATATAATATGTTACCTTTTGATCCTGGCTTCTTTCATATCCCATGATACATTTGAGATTTGTCTGTGTGTTGTGGTATATCAGATACTGTGTATAAGTCACCCTTTTTTTTTTTTTTTTTTTTAAAGCACATGTGCTCCTGAAGTGAGCACCATGCTTTTTTTTTTTTAATTAAAAACATTTTTTTTTAATTTTAGAGAGACCAGGGGAGAGGGCCAGGAAGAGACAGAATCTTAAGCAGTCTCCATAATCAACGCAGAGCCCGATACGGGTCTCAATCCCACAACCCTGGGATCATGACCTGAGCTGAAATCAAGAGTCTGATGCTCGATCGACTGAGCCACCCAGTTTAAAAAAAGTTTCGGTTTTCCAGCACAAGGTGGGGATGAAGTATTCTGGTTGATATTCTAATTAGTGAAGATTTGAAATTATAAAGTACATGGATCATCAAAACATTTTACATACGCAGAAGACATTTCATTGGCGAACATGCTTTTACAGTCATCAAAATGTACATAAACCACAATACAGTGAGACTTTAAAATTTTTTTCCTGGAATATCTGAAACAAATCAAGTGAGACAGATAATTTATTGCTATTTATATTTCCTTATAAGCTTCCCATATTTAATTATAACTATTTCTTATAACATATTCCTATAATCTAAATGTTTAATTATGGGGAAATGATTAAATAAATTATGGAAAAATTCAAAAGACAAGTGGTAATGCAATTAAGAATGTTTATTAGGGGTGCCTGGGTGGTTCAGTTGGTTAAGCATCCAACTTCAGCTCAGGTCATGATCTCATAGTTCGTAGGTTCGAGCCCCACATTGGGCTCTGTGCTGACAGCTCAGAGCCTGGAATCTGCTTCAGATTTTGTGTCTCCCTCTTTCTCTGTCCCTCCCCAGCTCATGCTCTGTCTCTGTCTCTCAAAAATAAAGTAAAACAAAACAAATGCTTATTAAGAGCATATAATTGAAAATAAGTGTAAGTTTTAAACTGTTTTTACAAGTTGGACTGAATTACTTTAACTATGTAAAAAATGTATACAAAACAAGACTGAAAAAAATACATTTGCCCCCAATGTAAAATTATAAGTGCTCACAAGGGGAAAAAAAATCCTAAGTAATCATAAATTTCCATTAAAATAAATATAAGTGCTTATATTAAAGGAAAAGTATCAAGTAAATAAGAACAGCACACATTCTTAAATGACAAACTCTTACACTAATAAAATGTAGAACTCCCTGAAGCACCCAGGAACTTAACAGCAATGTTGTTGTTGTTTTAAGTTTATTTATTATTTGCGGGGGGGGGGGGGGGGGCAGAGAAAGGGGGAGAGAGACAATCCCAAGCAGGCTCCACACTCTGTGCTGAGCCCAAAGTGGGTCTCGATCCCAAGGGATCCTGACATGAGCCAAAATCAATAGTTGGACACTTAAACGACTGAGCCACCCAGGCACCCCAACAGTAATGTTCTATTTTTGCCAGTTTAGTGCCACTTCAGTTCAAATGCTATGGAAAGAAAACCTGAACTTAAAATTTAACTCACTAATTAGATATCTGAGAACAAAAAGAGATGGGGAAATAGGTAAAAGGAAGAGAACTGCATGGAGAAGAGGAGCTAGAGTGCAAGAAACAGAAGAGATGGGATAAGGAATGGAAAAAGGGAAAGGTGAGGAGTGTAGGGGTAGGAAACCAAGACAATGCAAACATCCTGCCAAAGCACAGGCCCTTTCTTAAAGAGAAAGCCCAAGGGCAATTACAATGATGTTCTCATTTTCTTTCTTCCCTTTTTTAGATCATTAAATTCCTATTACATGAAATTACATTCTATAGTTTCCTAATACACAACAGCAATTTAGTATCTCGGTAAGCTATCACAGTCACACATTATACTGCAACAAGAGATGCAATCAGTAATTTCCCAATATACAAATTAATCCAGAAAATTCTCCAACTTACAGAAAAAGAAGCTTCTGGAAATCATCAGATTTCAAGTCTAAAAACAAAGTTAACACCTATACAACTAGCATTCACACCAATATATATAAGACAAAAATCACACTTGTAGAAGCCATTAATATGTCAATTCTAGGCTATACTATATTCATCAGAAAAAAGCTTTATTTTTTCACAGATCTCAAGAGATAT
The DNA here is from genome assembly GCF_018350215.1 of Panthera leo. NCBI lineage: Eukaryota > Metazoa > Chordata > Mammalia > Carnivora > Felidae > Panthera > Panthera leo. The sequence goes on along the minus strand of NC_056691.1, from coordinate 55,955,066 downwards.
TTTGGAGCCTCAGTTCCAACAGTAAAATAGTAAATAAGGGTAGTAGATTGAATAATACGCCAACCCTAAACATACCATAAATCTATCACAGTAGAATAAATTAAGCAAAAATATTTGTTTCCATATTAAATATTTAGTACTCATGGGGCGCCTGGGTGGCTCAGTCGGTTGGGCATCCGACTTCAGCTCAGGTCATGATTACAGTCTGTGTGTCCGAGCCCCGCATCAGGCTCTGTGCTGACCACTTAGAGCCTGGAGCCTGTTCCTTAATATGTTTCTTCCTCTCTGCCCCTCCCCACTTGTGCTCTGTCTTTCAAAAATAAACGTTAAAGAAAAATTAAATATTCAGTACTCAGGATAAGTGATATCATCATTTACTATATACACAGTAACTTTTAAAAGAGGTCTCTATGGCAAAACGAAAAGCTAGCAACCATGTTAATACCACCTCCCCCTTTTTAATGTTAGTGATCCATGAAACCCAAAAGTCTGGAAACCATTTTCCTACACCACATGTAAAATAACAACCTCAAATGAGTATGGTTATTAAAAAAACAAAAAACGTATCTTTGCATAATGCTTGAGACTGAGAAAGAGCTCAACAAAGGTTGGTAAAAATATAACTTAGAAGAGAGTAAACCACTTGCCAAGTACTCTACCTACCAGTAAACTGGTGTACCTATACACAAGAATGTAGATTTTTATTTGAATATTAATATTAGACTCTTATTCTGGGGTGCCTGGGTGGCTCAGTTGGTTAAACATCCCACTTCAGCTCAGGTCATGATCTCATGGTTAGTGGGTTCGAGCCCTGCATCGGGCTCTGTGCTGACAGCTCAGAGCCTGGAGCCTGCTTCAGATTCTGTGTCTCCCCCTCTCTCTCTGCCCCTTCCCCACTTGCACTCTGTCTCTGTCTCTTAAAGATGAATAGATGTTAAAAATAAAAAATAAAAAATAAAAAAATATTAGACTCTTATTCTGATGAAGAACATGGCCATGAACACTGAACAGAATTTTTATGAGACCCTACTTTCAGTTTCTTCAAGTCTGAGAATTAGCCAGAGACATTATTTTCAGGGTCTATCACTGTCCACAAGCTCTGTGTTTGCAAAACTAATCCCCTTACATCAGCATATTTGGCTTAAGATGGAAGACCAACAATAGAGGTCAACAGTACACAGATTCATACTGAGGAGCATTTCAATAACACCAGTAAGTTTTTCTTTTTGCATTAATTTCTACTTTCAATTCAGCTGGAATAGTGCTTGTTCAGTCAGATTTGTCCTGAGAACCACTGTTTTACAGAGAGTGAAAATGGAAAACCTAAATTTGAATCACTAACCTGCAGAAACAAGATCTAATAGGCCCTTCCATTTTAGAAAACAGGAGCATATGTCTGTGTGAATACAGAAACAAATATGGTGGTTCTATTTGGATGATGGGTTTACAACATGGGGCACTTGGTTTTCTCTTTTGTGCTATTTGCTTTCCAGGTTTTCTATATGGAGCACATATCTCTTGATGGACACACCTTGTAACTAGGAAAAAAAACCTAGGACTCACAAACATATGGCCAACTAATCTTTGACAAAGCAGGAAAGAATATCCAATGGAATAAAGTCAGTCTCTTCAGCAAGTAGTGCTGGGAAAACTGGTCAGTGACATGCAGAAAAATGAACCTGAACCACTGTCTTACACCACACACAAAAAATAAACTCAAAATGAATGAAAGACCTAAACATAAGACAGGAAGCCATCAAAATCCTTGAGGAGAAAGCAGGCAAAAACCTCTTTGATCTTGGCTGCAGCAACTTCTTACTCAACACATCTCCGGAGGCAAGGGAAACAAAAGCAAAAATGAACTATTGGAACCTCATCAAAATAAAAAGTTTCTGCACAGCGAAGGAAACAATCAGCAAAACTAAAAGGCAACCGACAAAATGGGAGAAGATATTCGCAAATGATATATCAGATAAAGGATTAGTATCCAAAATCTATAAAGAACTGATCAAATGCAACACCCAAGAAACAAACAATCCAGTGAAGAAACGGGCCAAAAACATGAATAGACACTTTTCCAAAGAAGACATCCAGATGGCCAAATGACACATGAAAAAATGCTCATCACCACTCATCACCCGGGAAATACAAATCAAAACCACAATGAGATACCACCTCACACCTGTCAGAAGGGCTAACATTAACAACTCAGGCAACAACATATGTTGGCAAGGATGCAGAGAAAGAGGATCTCTTTTGCACTGCTGATGGGAATGCAAACGGGTGCAGCCACTCTGCACAACAGTATGCAGGTTCCTCAAAAAATTAAAAATAGAACTACCCTACAACTCAGCAATTGCACTACTAGGTATTTATCCAAGGGATACAGGGATGCTGTTCTGAAGGGGCACATGCACCCCAATGTTTACAGCAGCACTATCAACAATAGCCAAAATATGGAAAGAGCCCAAATGTCCATCAATGGATGAATGGATAAAGAAGATGTGGGGTGTGTGTGTGTGCGTATACATATATACATATATAATATACATATATATACACATATACATATATATACATATACATATGTATATACACAGATATATATATATACATATACATATATATATATATATATGTATATATAAAATGGAGTATTACTTGGCAATCGAAAAGGATGAAATCTTGCCATTTGCAACTACATGGATGGAACTAGAGGGTATTATGCTAAGCAAAATTAGAGAAAGACAAATATCACATGACATCACTCATATGAGGACTTTAAGAGACAAAACAGATGAACATAAGGGAAGGGAAGGAAAAATAATATAGAAACAGGGAGGGGGACAAAGCATAAGAGATTCTTAAATATGGAGAACAAACAGAGGGTTACTGGAGGGGTGTGGGAGGGGAGATGGGCTAAATGGGTAAGGCACATTAAGGAATCTACTCCTGAAATCAGTGTTGCACTATATGCTAACTTGGATGTAAATTTAAAAAATAAATTACATATAAATACACACACACACACACACACACACACACACCTAGGAAGCAACAGAGGGAAAGAATACCCCAGATACCTATAAGGGGACTAAACAGAAACAACACAGTATGCAATCAATGAAAGACTGACCTCAAAGAGAGGAAATACAATAAAAAAAAGAATAAATCGGTAGTTTCTAAAACCAGTAAGAATACCACACAAATGGTCACGGACGTATAACAGGTGTTTCAGTTTATTGATAATAAAGGATGTAATCCATGATGAAGAGCTAACTTACAAATTGTTCCAAATAACACTGCATCATCACTCATAAAACAAAAACTACAGGGGGGCACCTGGGTGGCTCAGTTGGTTAAGCATCCAATTCTTGATCCTGGCTCAGGTCATGACCTCGTGGTTCATGAGACTGAGCCCCACCTCTGGCTCTTCACTGACAGTGCAAAACCTGCTTGGGACTCTCTCTCTCTCATTCTCTGCCCCTCCCCAACTCATGAGCACAGGCTGTCTCTCAAAATAAATAAATTAACATTTTAAAAAAACAAGAAACACAAAACTATGCAACAGAAGAACTAGGTAGAAATACATAATTAATAAGATAGATATAACTTATATCAAAAGCACCCTGAAAGCAGAATATACCTACAGTACCCACAGAACACTGTACAAAAGTCTAAGTAAATATTAAGCCACAAAGAAAATTCTAATAAATATCCAAAATCAGAAACAGCACAACTGGGGCACGTGGGTGGCTCAGCCGGTTGAGCGTCCGACTTCGGCTCAGGTCATAATCTCACAGTTCATGAGTCTGACCTCTGCATCAGGCTCTCTGCTGTCAGAAAAGAGCCTGCTTCAGATCCTCTGTCCCCTCCTCTCTCTGCACCACCCCCACTTGCTCTCTCTCAAAATTAAATAAACATTAAAAAAAAATAGGGTGCCAGGGTGGCTCAGTTGGTTAAGCATCTGACTCTTACTTTCATCTCAGGTCATGATCTTGCATTTTATAAGTTCGAGCCCCGCATCAAGTTCCACACTGACAGTACAGAGCCTGCTTAGGAGTCTTTCTCTCTCTCTGTCCCTCCCCTGCTCATGCTCTCTTTCTCAAAAACAATAAACAACAAAAAAAAATTTTTAATGAAATAGCACAGCCAACAGTCAAAACACAAAAAGATTAGAAATTAATTACATCAGAACACACACACAAAAAAAATCCTACTACCTAAAGCTCTAAACTGTCTCTTGATCAAAGAGGAAACCAAAAATAAAACTGCAGAAAACAATGACAATGAAAATACTGCATTTAAGAACCTACAACATGCAGCTAAAGCAGTAATCAGGAAAATTCACTGCCCACTCAAGTACTAAGAAGAAAATTCACAGCACAATGACTTAGGATATAAAAAATCACCTGAGGAAAACACAAGAATGGAAACAGGGACATAAGCACAAAACAATCCATTAAAAATCAGAAAAATGACCAACTAACAAATTAACCCAAGAGCTGTAATTTGGAAAATAAACCATCCAACTAACTTAATTTTAAAAGGAAGGGGTGGGGGGGCACACCTGGGTGGCTCAGGTCATGACCTCACTGCTCGTTGAGTTTGAGCCCCGAATCAAACTGTGCTGACAGCTCGGAGCCTGGAGCCTGCTTCAGATTCTATCTCTGTCTCTCTGCCCCTCCCCTGCCCGTGCGCTCGCTCGCTCTCTCTCGCTCTCTCAAATATAAAATATAAAACAAAAAAAACAAAATATATATACATATATATATATGTATATATATATATATATATGTATATATAAATAAAAGAAGAGAGAGGGGTGCCTGGGTGACTCAGTTAAGCGTCGGACTATGGCTCAGGTCGTGATCTCGCAGTTCATGGGCTCAAGCCCTGCGTTGTGCTCTGTGCTGACAGCTCGGAGCCTGAAGCCTGCTTCAGATTCTGTCTCCCTCTCTCTCTGCCCCTCCCCTTCTCACACTCTGTGAGTCTCTCTCTCTCAAAAAGTAAAATAAAAGAACATTTTTTTAAAAAAGGAGAGAAATAGTGTACACAACAGAGGAAATTAAAATAATCTGAAGACACTGCTTTGTTCGTCTCTTTGCAAATACAAGTGACAACCTGGATAAAATGATCTTCTAGGAAAGTACTATTTATCAATACTAACAATACACAAGGCAGAAATCTTAACCAGACCAATAACCACAGGGAAAACAGAAAAAGCTGTCAAAGAGGTCTTGCAATCCAAAAGAAACCTAACTGCAATGACATTTTAATGGTTTCAAAACACAGGAAAAGACGTTTCTAATTTTTTTTTGCAAAGCAAGCATAATATTGACACTATCAAAGAAAAAACTACAAAAAAAATCTCACGTATGCATGGAGATAAAAAATCCTGAAAATAAAAATGCAAACCAAATTTAGTAATAGATTATAGGAATACATCACATTCAAGTGGGATTTAGCCCACACATTCAGGATACTTCAATACTAGGAATCTGTTGATATACTTCACCATTCATTAATAGATCTAAGAAGAAAAATCATATAGTCATCTCCTTAACATGAGATTGAAAACAACAACAAAAACAGAGGGCACCTGGGTGGCTCAGTGGGTTAAGCATCTGACTTTGGCTCAGGTCATGATCTCACAGTTTGTGTTTTTGAGCCCTACACAGGGCTCTGCACTGACAGTGCCAAGCTTGTTTTGGATCCTGTCTCCCTTCCTCCCTCCCTCCCTCTCTCTCAAAAATAAACATTAAAAAAAAAAGGGGGGGGGGCATCTGGGTGGCTCAATTGGTTAAGTGTCTGTCCATATCTTGGTTGCTGGGGTCAAGACCTGCATCGGGCTCTGGATGACAGTGTGGAGCCTGCTTGGGATTCTCTCTCTCCCTCTCTGTTCCTCCTGCATGTGCGTGTGTGCGCTCACTCTCTCTCTCTCTCTCTCTCTCTCTCTCTCTCTCTCAAAACAACAAAACCATCTCTCTCAATACCAAAGCCAGAGAATGTTGACTAATGGGGAAATAAAGGATTCCCATAAAAACAAGATGTCCACTATTATTGTAATTTGTTAACATTATTTAACACTGGATGAAGAAGTTAAAAGGTATAAAAAGTTAGAAAACAGGGGCACCTGACTGGCTCAGTCTGTTGAGCGTGCAGCTCTTGATCTCGGGGTCTTGAGTTCAAGCCCCATGTTAGGTCTAGAGATTGCATAAACTTAAAAAGTAACTTAGAAAAATGGCTTTCCAAGGGAAACCCCAAAACTGAAATACTATTACAAATAAAAGGGAATACAATGTTTCTAGATACAAAATTAATATAGGCATACTTTGCCTTACTGTGCTTTGCTTTACTGCACTGCACACTGTCTTTTACATACTGAAATTTCAAGACTTCAGTGGAAGAAGTAAGTGCAGATGTGGTGGAAATAGCAAGGGAACTAGAATTAGAAGTGGGGTCTGAAGATGTGACTGAATTGCTATAAGCTCAGGATAAAATTTTAATGGATGAAGAGTTGCTCCGTATGGATGAGCAAAGAAAGTGCTTTCTTGAAATGGAATCTACTCCTGATGGAGATGCTAAGAAAACTATTGAAATGACAGGAAAGGATTTAAACTTTTTTTTTTTTTTTTTAAAGAGTGCATGAGCCAGGGAGAGGGGCAGAGAGAGAGAGAGAAGGGGGGGGGGGGGGGGGGGGGAGACAGAATCTCAAACAGGCTTCACATTCAGTGCAGAGCTCAATGCAGGGTTTGATCCCACGACTTTCAGACCATGACCCGAGCCAAAATCAAGAGTCAGACATTTAACCAACTGAGCAACCCAGGCGCCCCTGACAGCAAAGGATTTAGAAATTACAGAGAGTGATTTGATAAAGCAGTGGCAGAGTCTGGGAGGACCCACTCCAATTTTGAAAGTTCTGCTGTGGGCAAAATGCTATCAAACAGCCATCACATGCTAAGGAGTAATTGTTCATGAAAGAAAAGGTCAATGGAGGGGGCGGGGGGGGGGGGGGGGGGGGGGGGGGGGTGCCTGGGTGGCTCAATTGGTTAAGTGTTCAACTCTTGATTTCGGCTCAGATCATGATCTCATGGTCCCTGGGATCGAGCCCCACTTTGGGCTCTGCACTGACAAAGCAGAGCCTGCTTGGGATTCTCTCTTTCCCTCTCTCGCTCTCTCTCTGCCCTTCCCAGCTTGTGCATGCGCACTCATGCTCTTTCAAAATAAACTTTAAAAAGAAAAAAAAAAAAAGAAAAAGTCAATCATTGCAGCAAACTTTACTTTTCTCTTATTTTAAGAACTTGCCACAGCTACCCCAACCTTCAGAAACCAACACTCTTATCAGTTAGCAGCCATCAACATCAAGGCAAGACTCTATACCAGCAAAAAGATTACAAATTGCTGAAAGCTCAGATGATGGGTAACATTTTTTAGTAATGAAGTACTTTTTAATTAAAGTATGTACATTGTTTTTTCATTTTTTAGGTTTTTTTATTTATTTTGAGAGACAGAGTGCACACACAAGCAGGAAAGAAACAGAAGGAGAGAGAGAATCCCAAGCAAGCTCTATGCTGTCAAAACAATGAGATTATGACCTAAGCCAAAATCAAGAGTCAGACAATTAACCAACTAAGCCACCCAGGTGCCCCTGCTACATTGTTTTTTTGCTTTTAATGTTTATTTTTGAGAGTGAGACAGAGTGTGAGCAGGGGAGGGGGAGAGAAAGAGAGAATCTGAAGCAGGCTCCAGGCTCTGAGCAGTCTGCACAGAGCCCAAAGCAGGGCTCGAACTCACAGACTGCGAGTTCATGACCTGAGCCAAAGTCAAACGCCCAATCGAGCCACCCACCTGTTCTTGTACATTGTTTTTTTAGACACAATGCTACTGCACACTTAATAGACTACAGTACGGTACAAACATAACATTCATACAAACATAACATTCATGTGCACTGGGAAACCAAAAGGTTCATTTGACTTGCTTCATTGTTCACTTTATTTGGTGGTCTGGAACCAAAGCCAAAGTATCTCCAAGGTATATTCTAAAACAAATGCCCTTCATATACACAATAACTAGATAAAATATAATTGAAACATGCAATGTGCCACAGAGGTAAGAAGCAGGAATAAACTTAAGATACAAAGGAAGAAACTAAAGCTCTACTAAGCAACAGAAAAGAGGACTTATGTAATTGGAAAAGCATATACTAAATCTTGGATAGGACACATTACATTATTAAGATTGATTCTCCTTAAGCTACTCTATAAATGTGTCATGATAAAAGTGAAAACTAAAGTCTTCTGTTTTATTAACTAGAAAAGCTGATTCTAACTTTCATATGGAAATAATATAAGTAACAGCAGCCAAGAAAACTGTGAAGAAAATAATGGAGACTAGACTGTCAGATATTAAAATATTTATTGTAAGATTTAACACTTACAGCTGTGCCATACTGGCACATAAAGAGATCAGTGGAACAGAACAGAAATCCCTAAAAATACCCAAATTTGGAAATGTGGTATATAATAAAGCTGCCATTTAAAATTTTGTGAAATGATGGGGGCGCCGGCCAGCTCAGTCAGTAGAATGTGCAACTCCTGATCCCAAGGGGTCATGAGTTCAAGCCCTATGTTGGGTACACAAATTACTTAAAAATAAAATCTTGGGAGGCGCCTGGGTGGCTCAGTCAGTTAAGTGTCCAACTTTGGCTCAGGTCATGATCTCATAGTTTGCAGGTTCAAACCCCGCATCAGGCTTTCTGCTTGAGTGTGGAGCCTGCTTGGGATTCCCTCTCTCCCTCTCTCTGCCCCTCCCCTGTTCTCTCTCTCTCTCTCTCTCTCTCTCTCTCAAAAATAAATAAACCTTAAAATAAAATCTTAAAAAATAGAAAGTGAGGAAAGTGACAAAAGGAAGGAAGGAAGGAAGGAAGGAAGGAAGGAAGGAAGGAAACTTGTGATGTAACAACAGGGTAGCTACTTAGAAAAAGGTTAGAGGCTCACCTCATACTCCATCCCCAAACAGATTCCAGATCAAAAGTGTAGTAACATTATGCAACTACCCAAATATATCAATCCTATTTTCATTCTACATAGAAAGGTACAGAGCAAAAATAACTTTCTGAGACTCAAAATTCAACAAAAGGCTTACCTTATTTAAAAAAAAATTAGAAAATGAAGGTTATTTTTTTGTTTATTTTTTTATTCAGTAATCTCAACATCCAACATGGGGTTCAAACTCATGACCCTGAGATCAAGAGTCTCATGCTCTTCCAACTGAGCCAGTCAGGCACCCCAGAAAATGAAGGTTATTTTAAAGACAGGTTGCTGTAATGTACAAGTTTTCTCACTAATTATTTGAAAATGATGCTTTACCAATTATTAATCATACGGTATACTTGAGGCTATAAGAGCACCTAGTGACTCAAAGCTCATTTTTTTTTTTTTTTTTTTTTTGGTAAGAGCAAGCATGTGTACATCCAAGTACAGAAAGGGCAGAGAAAGAGGGAGAGAGAGAGAATCCCAAGCAGGCTCCACACTGACAGTGCAGATGCAGGGTTCAAACTCATGAATCCTGAGATCATGACCTGAGCCAAAATCAAGAGTCAGTCACTTAACTAAATGAGCCATCCAGGCTCCCCACAAAATTCATTTCACATAGTTTAATACAAACTGGTTATAGCTGAGTATCAACTTGCTAAAATTTAAAAAGCAATTAGCAGTACATAAAAATATAGTATTTGTCAAGGTAAATTACTGACCCAATCTGTTTTCATGAGAACTGCTGTTAAGAATTCTAGCTAATTCCTGGGGGCCTGGCTGGCTCAGATGGTTAAGCGTCCAACTCCTGATTTTGGTTCAGGTCATGATCTCAGGGTTCATGAGATCAAGCCCTGCATTGGGCTTTGCACTGACAACACAGAGCCTGCTTGGGATTCTCTCTCTCTCCCTCTCTCTCTGCTCCTGCCCTCCTCACACTCTCTCTCTCAAAATAAAAAAATTAAATTAAAAAGATTCCCTCTCTCCCTCTGCTCCTTTCTCTAAAATAAAAATTAATTAAAAATTAAAAATTAACAAACTCCAACTAATTTCAAAATGGGTCAGGAAAAATCCAGATAAGGATTTCCTCAACTCTGAATCAACTCTGGGTTCCTCTTAATTCTATAAGCATCTAGCATATCTAATCTTTAGCAGGGAGGGAGGCCTTTTCATATCCCTTGCCCTCTTCCCTTAAACTTTCTGAAAATATGATAATTCTGTAACTAATATTCCTAACTAATATGTATTTTATAAATGAGTAAACAAAACAATGCCCTTAAAACGAAAAAGTTAAGAATGATTTTTGTAATCACCAATAGTCTGAAATCATAAGGCCTATGAGACTAACATAATGTAAGAACAAGAAAGTGCTGACAATTACAAGTTAGAATGGGGAGTCATAACATAAAGCATTAGCTAATTAGAAATTTTTAATCAGTATCTTAACCAATTCATTACACCTCATTGAACATATTTTCTTCAACATGATTTAGAGTTTAGTAGAAGTACAATGTCGCAGGGGCACCTCACTAGCTCAGTCAGTGGAGCATCCAACAACTGATCTCAGAGTTATAAGTTTAAGCACCATGCTGGGTATAGAGATTACTTAAAAATAAAAATAAATTTTTAAAATGTAAAAAATAGGGGAACCTGGCTGCCTCAGTCAGTAGAGTATGCTAGTCTTGATCTCAAGGTCACGAGTTCAAGCCCCACGTTGGGCATGGAGCCTAATATATATATGTATATATATGTGCACTTATATAAAATATAAAAAGGAAAAAAGGGGAAAATAAAAGTATAATGTCCCAAAAGGAAATACAGCCACAAACTTATCAATTCAATTCTTTCAACTGTGAATTAACATTGGGAAAAAAAATAATTTCAAGAAGTAACTGAAGCAAAAATGTCATCTCCTCCCCAACTCTTTCAAAAATCACATCACAGAGAGCCTGGTTGGCTCAGTCGGTTAAGCATATGACTTTGACTCATGACATGACTTCACAGTTCTTGAGTTCAATTCCCACATCAGGTGAGTTCGAGCCCCCCTTCAGGTGACCATGAGCCCTGCATCCAGTGATCTCAAGCCCTGCTTTGGGTGGGCCCCACTTCTCTCCCTCTTTCTCTCTCTGTCCCTCATGGGATTCTCTCACTTGCACCCTCTCACACTCTCTCAAAAAAAAAAAAAAAAAAAAATCGTATCACAACTCATGCCAGAATGTAAGAGAGAAAGAGAACTCCAGACAGTTAAAAACATGAGTTCTAGCCTTAATTTTTCCATCAGTTTGGGATGGTTTAGAGCCTGTCAAAATCTTTGGGGGAGGAAAGAATAATTCAGGACTGCTTCTATAAAAAGAGGAAGGCTGGAACAAATGATCTCTGACAACCTTTTCAGAATTAAGGGTCTGGATATATTCTTTTATAACTATGGACTTCAGCAGCTTTTATGCTCTTATAATAAAAATAATGCAAGACTTCATTCAAATTCTTAGTTATGACAGCATATAAACACATGTAATCACTTGTTGAGCCTATGATTCAGTATGTACACACAGTCCACACCCACTTTTTTAAGTAGAAAATGCTTACTATTTAACACTAATAACCCTATTTCGCTCTACAAGTAGCCAATTCAACATAATTGGTTGACTTGTATTTTATACAAGGAAGCTAAACATCATACCATGGGCTATGAATCTGACCCAAGAGAAATAATCACAAACATAATTTTTCTGTTCTTCCAACAGTCTTCATGCTCAGTGGATTATATCATTCTGTTAGAGTCATGTGAAATCTGAAAGGTTTTTCCCATGGAAACAAAGAACTAACAGAGCCCCGTTCACCAAACTCAAGAACTTATACCCCAAAGGGAATATTGTGCAGTACCAAAGGAACAAACAATATAAAGATGGCACAACTTCATAAAAGCAGATGATCCTCATCAGTAGCCTAATGGTAAGTCACAATGCCTACAACACTTCATTTCATTCATCACGCATTCATCACGCATTTTATCCATCACCCTTCGTTTCATCACGCATTTTATCCATCTCACATGATCACAAGAAGGGGGAGTACAGTACAATAAGACACTTTGAGAGAGAGAGACCACATTCACATAATTGTTCTATTTTATTTTTTATTATTGTTGTTAATTTCTTACTGTGCCTTATTTATAAATTAAAACTGATCATACCTAGCCAGATACATAGAACACCTGGCTGGCTTTGTTGGTAGAGCATGCAACTCTTGATCCAGGGTTATGAGTTCAAGCTCCAAGTTGGGTGTAGAGATAACTTAAAATATTTTTTAAAAGATGAATAAATAAAATTGGTCATACATATATATGTATAAGAAAAACCTTACTACAGATCTTCTTCAACTTACGGAGTTTCATCTCAATAAAACCATCGTAAATTGAAAAAAAAATCCTGGGGCGCCTGGGTGGCTCAGTCGGTTAAGCGGCCGACTTCAGCTCAGGTCATGATCTCGTGGTCCGTGAGTTCAAGCCCCGCGTTGGGCTCTGTGCTGACAGCTCAGAGCCTGGAGCCTCTTTCAGATTCTGTGTCTCCCTCTCTCTGACCCTCCCTGTTCATGCTCTGTCTCTCCCTGTCTCAAAAATAAATAAAACGTTAAAAAAAATTAATAAAAAAAAAAAAGAGAAAAAAAATCCTGTCACAAATACAATTAATACACCTAACCTACTGAACACCATAGCTTAGCTGAGCCTACCTTATACGTGCTCACAACACTTTACATTAGCATATACTTGGACAAAATAATGTAACACAAAGTCTATTTTATAATAAAGTGTTGAATATCTCATGTAATTTATTGAATACTGTACTGAAAGTGAAAAACAGCTATATAGGTACAAAATGATTATAAGCATATAAGCTGTTTACCCTCATGATCACATGGCTGACTGAGAGCTGCAGCTGGCTATCACTGCCCAGCATTATAAGAGAGTATCATACCATAACCTGGGAAAAAAATCACGATTCAAAATTCAAAGTATGATTTCTACTGAAAACATATTGCTTTCACATCATAAAACCAAAAAATTGTAAATCAAACCATTATAAGTTGGGGACCATCTGTATATAAACTGGACAACTGCACAGTTTCAGGCATCCACTGAAGGTCTTAGAACATATCCCCTTGTGGATGGTGGGTGGGGGAGGAAACCACTGTACACAACAGAATCTTCCTTCTTTATTTTACAACTGAGAAACCTTAATCTGAAATGATTTCTAATAAAAAGACACAAAAAAACACACAGATCTTTTCATTAATCTTAGGTACTTTATAGTTATCTATCAAAATAGGTTGTAATTTCTATCTGGTAACAAAACTTAACATATTCTTCTTACAAATAAAAAAAAGATTTATAATATTAGAAATTAAATAGTACAATGGAGTGAAACTAAGGAGGGTTATTATAAGGATTAAATAACATAATACAAGCAATAGTTACTCACCAGCGTCTACTGACACCTCCTCACCTTCCTAAATCTTATTTTAATAAAGCCACATTTCAATGGCTTGTACTTACTCTATAGAACAAAGAAAGGTGATTCCAAAAGACCATCACCTACAGTAAGAAACTCATTTTTCTAAATTTTTTGAAACCCATTTATTTTTGTTTATTTATTTATTTTTGCAAGAGAGCACGTGAGTGGGGGAGGGGAGGAAAAGGGGGGGGGGGGGGAGAGAGAATCCCAAGCAGGCTCCACACTGCCAGCATAGAGCCCAACTTGGGGCTTGAACCCATAACTCAGATCACGATCTGAGTTGAAACCAAGAGGCAGACACTTAACCAACTGAGCCATCCAGGTGATGCAAAAACCATTTATTTTTATATTGACTTATGAGTTCCTGGCAATCAAATGGAAAATTCTCTATAAAGGTTAAATATATGATTTCAGCATACTTATGTACTAAATCTTTTGCAACTCTCCTGGAAAAAAATCAAAAGTCTGTCATCCTTCAAATAATAAGAAAATATTCCGGGGTGCCAGGGTGGCTCAGTCTGTTCAGCATCTGACTTCAGCTCAGGTCATGATCTCATGGGTCATGAGTTCAAGCCCCATGGCGGGCTCTGTGCTGGCAGCTCAGAGCCTGGAGCCTGCTTCAGATTCTGTGTCTCCCTCTCTCTGCTCCTCCCCTGCTCACACTCTGTGTCTCTCTCTCAAAATAATAAACATTTAAAAAAATATATTTCACTAAGTTTCTTCTCCCAACATCATTAAAAGTTGAATAAACTTTTAAAAAGAATGAAGATACTGGTATACATACTAATTTAGACTAAAAAAAAAAAAAAATCACAGCACATCACTAAAACTTCAATGTAGTGGACTATGTCCATTTTAAAATATATATATACAGTACAACCTTTTCATATCCATGTCAAATAGAGAATCAAATCTTACCAGATTACTGGAACAGTTAATAATATCCAGGTGCCTGGGTAATTGATTGATTGATTGATAGATAGATAAAATAGGCAAACCTGTGTTTTCAAAAGAAAAAAAAAAGGGGGCACCTGGGTGGCTCAATTGGTTAAGCATCCGACTTCGGCTCAGGTCATGATCTCTCGGTTCCGGAGTTTGAGCCGGAGTCAGGCTCTGTGCTGACAATTTAGAGCCTGGAGCCTGGTTCGGATTCTGTGTCTCCCTCCCTCTCTCTCAAAAATAAACAAACATTAAAGGGGCGCCTGGGTGGTTCAGTCAGTTAAGCATCTGACTTCGGCTCATGCAGGTCGGGCTCTCAGTCCATGGGTTCAAGCCCGGCGTTGCACTCTGTGCTGACAGCTCAGAGCCTGGAGCCTGCTTCAGATTCTATATCTCCCTCTTTCTCTGCTGCTCACACTCTCTCTCTCTCTTTCCCTCTCTCAAAAATGAATAAACATTTTTTAAAAATTTTTTAAACTTAAAAAAAAAAAAAAGACATTCCAAATATGAAAGTTCAACATGTGGACTATATGTCATATAGAATTACTTCCAATATAAATGTAAGCATAAATCTTTAAAATTTCTCACCTCTGTAACAATTTTGTCAACTCTAACACAATGCATAAATTATCCAACTACGTACAATCCAGCTAACTTACCTATAATGTAAAGGGTGTATATGATTTCCAGGAATATGGGAAATATTAGCACCAAAAGCAACACAGGCAGTTTGGAAACCTGCTTGTAGCACAACAAAACCATAGTGCTTGTAGCACAACCTAACCATTGATTAGGCCGACATTAAAACTCAGAACACTACTGACTTCAAATAAAGCATCAATTCTGAGGTGCCTGGGTGACTCAGTTTGTTCAGCATCCAACTCTTGATTTCAGCTAAGGCCATGATCTCATGGTTCATGGGATCAAGCCCTGAGTCGAGGTGGGTTAGGATTCTCTCTCCTCTATCTCTGCCCCTCCCCCAACTCCCACTGGTGAGCGCTCTTTCTACTTCTCTTTCAAAAATAAATACAGGGTGCCTGCGTGGCTCAGTCAGTTAAACATCTGACTCTTGACTTTGGCTCAGGTCATGACCTCATGGTTCATGAGTTCAAGGCCCGCACTAGGATCTCTGCTGTCAGTGCAGAGCCCACTTCAGATCCACTGTTCCTCTCTCTCTCTGGGCCCTCCCCCTACACTCATGCACTCTTTCAAAAATAAATGGATAAACCTTAAAACCTGAGGCCAAGCCCCACATCAGGCTCCACACTGACAGCAGTAGCCTGCTTGGGTTTCTCTCTCTCCCCATCTCCTTCTGCTCCTTCCTCACTCACTATTTCTCTCAAAACAGATAAATACATGATTTTTTTAAAAAAGAAAGCACCAATTCATTTCTAAATAACAACAGAAGCGCACCTGGTGGCTCCATCAGTTGAATGACCGACTCTTGATTTCAGCTCAGGCCATGATCCCAGGGTTGTGGGATCAAGCCCTGAGTCAGACTCCATGCTGAATGTAGAGCCTGCTTAAGACTCTCTTCTCTCTCTCCCCCTTTGCCCCACTCGCACATTCCCCCTCTCTCTCTTTCAAAGAAAAATAAAATAAAATAAGGCTTGGTGGCTCAGTTGGTTAAGCGTCTGACTTTGGCTCAGGTCATGATCTCGTGGTTTCTGAATTCAAGGCCAGCATGAAGGTCTCTGCTGTCAATGCAGAGCCTGCTTCAGATTCACTGTCCCCCTCTCTCTCTGCCCTGCCCCCCTGAAATGCAAAAGCACTCTCTCAAAAATAAATGGGTAAACCTTAAAAATATTAAAATAAAACTAAGAAAAACAAACAGAAAACTAAAACCTAAAGGTGATTCTTTACAAAGGTTAATTAAATTGATAAACCCCCTGGGCAAGGCTTATCAGAAAGAAAAAGAAAAAAGAAAAAAAAAGAAAACTACTGCTATCAAGAATGAAAGAGACCATACACATTTGCAAAGATTAAAACAGAATACCATATCAAAACAATTTTATGCCAAGTCTGGCAATCTGGCTGAAATGAACCAATTTCATAAAAACCACAAACTGCCAAAGATCACTACAGAAGAAACAAAAATAGCCCTATACCTATTAAAGAAATTAGATTGGTAATTTATAACCTCATCATAAAGAGAACTCATGGGGCACCTGAGTGGTTCAGTTGGGTAAGCATCCAACTTTGGCTCAGGTCACCATCTCACAGTTCACGGATTCGAGGGAGAGTGGGGGTGGGGGGGAGAGGCAGAGATGGGGAGAGGGGGAGCAGGGGAGAGAGAGAGGGACAGAGAGACAGAATCTTAAGCAGGCTCCACACTCAGCACGGAGCCGGATATGGGCTCAACCCTGGGATCATGACATGAGCAAAATCAAGAGTCAGACACTCAACCATATGAACCACCCAGGTGCCCCTAAACTTGTTATTTTAAAAATGTCTGTAGGGGTGCCTAGATGGCTCTGTCGGTACAGCATGTGACTCCTGATCTCAGGGTTGCCAATTCAAGAGTGTGGAGCCTACTTAAAAAAATAAAGTTTTTTAACTTCAAAATAAATAAAAATGTAGAAGCAAAAAGACACTATCGTTGAGCATCCCTAGCATCTACATTTTGAATTCTCAATATCATTTCTGCATTAATTCTTAGAGAAATGGTTATTTTCACATGTACAGGAAGAATTTGTAAGATTAACCTGGGTCATCTGTTGTATATGAAAGACATCTTTCAAATATTTTAACGTTTATTTATTTTTGAGAGAGAGACCGAACACGAGTGGGGGAGGGGCAGAGAGAGAGAGAGGGAGACACAGAATCCAAAGCAGGCTCCAAGCTCTGACCTGTCAGCCCAGAGTCTGACACAGAGTCAAACCCTTAGCTCGAACCCACGAACCATGAGACCATGACCTGAGTCAAAGTTGGACGTCCAAACGACAGAGCCACCAGGCACCTCTATCTTTCAAAGATTTATAGTTCATGGGGCACCTGGTTGGTTCAGGCAGAAGCGCCTGGGGTCGTGAGTTCAAGCCCCATGTTGGGTGTAGAGATTACTTATATAAATAAAACTTTAAAAAAAAATTACAGTTCATATGAAAAAGCTACCAACCTGAAATGGTTAGGGTTGATCAAAGATGAAACAACTTGTATATCAAAATGGCTACATGTAGAATATCCAACTCCTGGATCTCAGGGTTGTGGGTTCAAGTCCCACACCAGGTATAGAGATTACTTAAAATCTTTTTTTTTTTAAATTACTTAAAAACAAAATCTTAAGAAAAAAAAAAGAATGACTATAACTATTTCAAACACATGGTATAAATCCCCAAGTTTATAATAATCAAAGATCCTTAGAAAACCAACAGTCAAAAAAAATTGAAAACCCCAAAAATAACCTACTGTAAGAGACTACTGTTATAATCTTTTTTTTTTTAATTTTTTTTAATGTTTATTTTTGAGAGAGAGAGAGAGAGAGAGACAGAGCATGAATGAGGGAGGGGCAGAGAGAGAGGGAGACACAGAATCCAAAGCAGGCTCCAGGCTCACAGCTGTCAGCACAGAGCCCGACGTGGGGCTGGAACTCACAGACTGCAAGATCATGACCTGAGCCAAAGTCAGAGGTTTAACCAACTGAGCCACCCAGGCACCCCTGTTATACAACTTTTTACTCTGAAACTGGTAATTAAAAGAACAAAGCATTTGTCCTTTTTATTTTTTTCTTTTTATTGTTTTTATTTTAATTCCAGTATGGTTAATATAGTGCTATATCAGTTTCAGGTGTACAATACACTGACTCAACAATTCAATACATTACTCAGTGCTCATCATGGTAAGTGTGCTCATCCACCCCTTTCAACAGGAACTAAACTTCAATATAAGCCTGCTACTAAGGGAAAGCTCTTTAGAAAAGAACAATACTTCAAAAACATAAATATGACAGAAATAGCACAATGATACAATTTCAAAACTTCTAATTAAATAACTGATTCAAGTATCATCAGTGAATTCTAAACTATTAAGTAAAGATTTATAGGGAATTTTATAATATAAGGATCACACTGACACCATCTGAACAACTAACAACTAAACCACTAAAATCACTAAAAGTGGGACAACCATTCATTATATACCTCCTTGTGCGATGTAAACGAAAGTACAGAGCACCACCTATGTGCTGTTCCCCTTACTGTCAAAAAATAAAAATAAAGGGGCACCTGGGTGGCTCAGTCGGTTAAGCATCCAACTTCGGCTCAGGTCATGATCTCACAGTTTGTGGGCTCGAGCCCTGCATCAGCCTCTGTGCTGACAGTTCAGAGCCTGGAGCCGGCTTTGGATTCTGTGTCTCCCTCTCTCTCTGCTCCTCCCCTACTCATGCTCTGTCTCTCAAAAATAAACAAACATTAAAAAAAATTTTTTTTTAACAAAAGAATTGTTTAAATAAATAAAAATAAAAAAATGAAATCAAGCTTCTAACTATTAGTTTACAAAAAATAGAGGAGCAAGTGAAAAGAAACACGAGAATGTACATAGGATACCTACAGGACAAATGGCCTGGTTTCTCCAATGAATCAATCATATGAAAAGGGGATAATTATCATATAATAAAAAACGCTTAGACATGAAAGCCAAATAAGTGATAAATACAGACCTTATCTGAACTGTGAATGGAACAAACTGCCTGTAAAGTGACATTTTTAACACAATAAGAGAAATCTGAATATAGATGACATTATATTAAGGAATTACTAATTGTTCAATGTGATAATAGCATGATGGTTATGTTTTTAAAAGAAAGCCTTAACAAAGGTTCGTAACAATGTATTTACAGGAAAGTTTGAGATTTGCTTTAAAATACTTCAGGCACTAGGGCGCCTGACTGGCTCAGGTTGTAGAACATGTAATTCTTGATCTAGGGGTCATGAGTTTGAGCCCCGTGCTGGGATAGAGATTACTTAAAACAATAAAAAAAAAAAAAAATTACAAACATATAGCATGTCTGGCAGAGAAGGGTTTCCTAAATATGATATAAAAAGCACAAACCATAAAAAGCTGAAAATTTCAATTCATTAAAATTATGAACTTTTCTAATACCAAGACTATAAAGAGATGAAAAGTCACAAATTGAAAACAGATTATTTGTAGCCCGTAGTTAGCAAATAATTAGTATACAAAATTACATATATAAAGAAGTCTTAAAAGTCAATCAGGAAAAGAGAAACAAGAAATTGGCAAAGAACTTGAACACACACTTCATGAAAGAAGCACAAATAATGAATGAATATATGAAAGGAGGCTCAACTTAAGGAAACGTAATAAAAACCAAACAGATACCATTTCAAACCCACCAGATTAGAAAAAAATTTAAAAGTCTGACAATATCAAGTGTTGTGGAGGAAGTGAGGAAACCAAAACACATACTGCTGGCTCTTGACTCAGTAACCACAAGATGCACAAATACCATGAGCCAACTCAGTGACTCAAACATTAAAAGTGTTTGGTAAGCAATTAAGCAACTGATAATGACCAATCCAGAATTATGAGAACACATGCGGACTACTGCCAGATACAAATTCTGGCCCTTAATGAACTGAATCAAACCTGACACAATAGAAATAAGAAAACTTAGTCTCTTACCCAGTTTATCCAGTTTATTTCGTTAAGTACAAAATATTCAGGTATTCATTTCCTAAGTACTAATGACATCTTAATGACTAAAATTTTAATGAACTATTTATCATTCCAGTTACACTATACTACAAAGAGAACAAGTAGTTTTAAATAGCTTTGAGTTCTTTGTCTCACTCTCTCTGCCCCTCCCCCCGCTCTTCCTCTGTCTGTCTCTCTCAAAAATAAACATTTAAAAAAAATTTTTTAAAGAATGAATGAATAAATAAATAAATAAATGAATAAATAAATAAAAATAGTGGCTATACTTTAAATTTACTTTATAGGAAATGAAATGGCCCTGTGACTGCCTAAGAGGGATGAAAGTGTAGCAGATGTAGTTTGGGCATTGAAGTTGAACAAATCTGAGTCCAAATCCAGACTCTACCATTTTATAGCTGTAACCTTAAATTACTCAACTTCACTGATCCTCAATTTCCTCAACACCTAAAAAGTATGTGTATCACAAACTGCCTAATCAAAGATTAGAGATTATTGCAAATTGCAAAGATTAAGAGATTATGTCAAGTGCTTAACAATGCCTACTTCATTAGCACAGGCCCAGTGTTAGCACACTTCCCTTTATAAATCTTGCTAATCTCACCTAAAAATTTTAAAACCTAAAATTACAACTCTCAACTGATAGGAAAATATTACTCTTAATTCAAATCATTTCCAATATTACAAAATTGTGCACTACTGGTTAGAAGAGGAATACCTGCCTACGTCTTCCTTTAACTGAAAGGCTCTTTCCTTTATTACATTATGGAAAAAATAGATTTTCACTTATCTTCAAGATATAGAAGCAGGGATTCCCAAGTTATGCCAAAATATAAACTCATCTGATTTCTAAGATTTAATTCAAGTTTTTGATTCTAAATAAAAGCTATTTAATACTTAAGGTACTACATACCACTTTTTACATTTCCTGAAAAAGCCTGTCTAAAGAAAAATTACCTGATTAATGATGAATTGATGGTATTGGGATTTTTTTGGTTTGCCTGTGGGAAAAAAGTTTACAGTTAAAATAATCTACATGTTAAAAATCTCAAAACAGGAGGGGCAGAAGGGTGGCAATTGGTTAAAGCATCTGACTTGAGCTCAGGTCATGATCTCCCAGTTCATGGGTTTGTCAAGCCCCACACTGGGCTCCACACTGAAAGCCCACAGCCTGCTTGGGATTCTGGCTCTCCCCTCTCTCTCTGCTCCTCCCCCACTCACACTTTCTCTCAAAATAAATAAACTTAAAAAAAGAAAATCTCAAAACAGCAACACCTGAGTGACTCAGTCAGTAGGGCACACAACTCTAGATCTCAAGGTCACGAGTTCAAGTTCAAGCCCCACCTTAAGGATAGAGCTTACTTTAAAAAAAAAAAAAAACTCAAACTATTCAATTTAATTAGAGATCAGGGAAATTTATAATACAGGCCATCTACACTGTGGGATAATGAAAATACATTTGTAATGCTGAAAATACTCAAGAGGATTTTAGTCACTGAATTAAATTTCAGGAATCATCATTTTAAACACCTTACCACATTCAAGATGTAAAAGCAAAGACGCACAAAATAAACTTAACATTTGCCAATCTGAGAAATATGAATAACCAGTGATGACTGTCTACAGACCTAATATTATCACTTCAGGATACTGTCTCCTTCAAAACCAAAATAAAAAATAAAATCTTTCAGGGGTGCTTGGGTGGCTCAGTCAGTTGAGCGTCCAACTCTTGGTTTTGACTTATGTCATGATCTCATGGTTCATGAGTTCAAGCCTGTCGGGCTCTGCACTGAAAATAAAGAGCCTGCTTGGAATTCTCTCTCTTTCTCTCTCTCTCTCCCTCTCTCTGCCCACCCCCCGCCCCACCCCACCCCGCTCACTCTATTAAACTTTAAAAAAAAATTTTTTTAAATAAAATCTTTCAGGGGCACCTGGTTGGCCCAGTCGGTAGAGCATGAGACTCTTGATCTCAGGGTTGTGAGTTCAAGCCCCACATTTGCATAGATACTACTTTTAAAAAGGATTTTTTTTATGTCAATAAAAATAACGTAAATAATAAAATCTTTCAAGATACACACAAAATGTCATGATGAGGTCATGAGTCAAATTCTAAACCAAAGAAAAATTCAGAAACTTCTTATATCCACAAACTTTAATTTTCTTCCACTGTCTTTATTTCTAAAGTAACCCTTTTCTTCCAATGAGGCCATAACAAGTAAGTTATTTGCTGTGCAGTGATAGAGATGATCATTAGAGAAACATTAATTTTCCCATTTCCATAATGAGAATGACTCTTAATGCAACACAGAGCACGCATTAAATGTTAAATGAATAACAGAAAAACGAAATAGAATGGATTAGAAATAAAAATTTAATTTCTAAAATTCCACTTTATAGGCTAATGCAGAGAATGTAATTCTTTTAGACTTTGAACACTTCACATTTTTTGTTATAACACAATACATAAACTTTCAGTTTAACTAGTTTGGGACAGTAACAAGAAAGAACTAGCTATCACTAAAGACTAAGTACCCTGTTTTTCCCACCATCAAATATGACAAAATTCCAAAGAGAAACATCCATCGTGTCTATCCAATTTCTCAAATGCTAATAATTATAACTGAGGAAAGAGAGAAAACACTAGTAAGTGGGGTTAGAACAGAAAGTATTTAATAGTCAACTAAATTGCCCAATCTGGTTTTCTAACACTGCATGTTATTTTAAAACTCTCAAATTTTCACTTCAGTTTAATATAAAATGCATTTTCATGCCCAGCCATACTTTTAAAAGACCAGTCTGGAAACAATCCAAAGTCAGAGATCCCTGATAGAGATCAAATAAATGAAGTATAACTTGATGTTCCACAGGAAAGATTTGGGACTGTTTCTGAGGCCCAGGTGGACTATACAGGTAAGTCTCCACCCAAGAAATAAACAAAAGAGGCAAGACAAATATACTGGGGAAGACCAGACAATGTCAAAGATATCCCCAAAGGCCCTTCACCCAGGCTCTGGTTTCCTCCCTTTCTCCCTAATCTCAACGACTCAGGGAGAACTAAATCTGCATCTCACTTCCCCAGCTCACCCTCAACTCCAGATCACTCACCTTCTTTACTAAAACCTGGATCCTCCTCCCCGACATCCTCTAATTCCCACAGAGCTCTTACTCCAGCCAGATAGACATCTACTGCGCCTGTCTTTCAGTAAGGTATTAGTTCCCTTAATCCGAACTCATTTTCCGCATCCCATCTGCCTTCCGCCCCTTCAACTCGGGTCCCCTCACTCCGACCTTTCTCCCAGAATCCTCCCAAGTCACCAATTTCTAGCCCCTTCTCCCTCCCACTCCTCAGCTATAGCTCCTTTCTTCCGGCTCGGCCTCCAACCTCTTCCCAAGGAACCCTCCCCCATCCGTCTCCCGGTACCGGTCCCCTCCCCCAACTCCGCCCCTCTCCCCTTCTCCCAGCGGGAGGCCCCCCTCACCTGAACGCCGCTGCCGCCGCCGTCCCAGAAGCCGAAAGGTGCTGGCGCCGGCCGGCCTCCCAGGCTCGGTCCCCGCTGAGCTCCTGACGGCCTCTAGGGAGAGCGAACGCCACCACCTCCAACTCTGCCCGCCCGGGGCCAGGCCGTCACCGTAGCCACTGCCAGTACCACAGCCGCCATGTTGAAGTCCTACTTCCCTCCTCCTTCCCCTCACTACTCCGCCCCTTTGGGCGTCGGACGTCAAGGCGCCGCGCTCCACCCTCCCTGGGCCAATGGGAGGAGTCGACGGTGACGTAACTAATCTCTCTTCTGCCAAACAACTCCAGTTGCCTGGACCGCTGCAATTAGAACGAGTGGACCTTGCTGACCCATAAGGGAGAAAGGGAAGGGAGGTGGGGGGAGACACTCAGAGGTTAAGGCGTAGAGGCTGGAGAAGCGGCCCAGGAGGGAATCTGAGAGCCTCGAATCGTGAAGGGACGCACAAAGACTTACCAATGAGACCTACTTGGGAGTGAGAATGTCTGGCTTCTGGTCGCAGGTCAGTGACCCGGTACAAGTCCTACCCTTTCCGGACCTCACTTTCCCCATTTACAAAGATTGGGTTGAAAGATGACCTCTAAATCTTCCTCCAATTGTGACATTCAACGATTTAAACTAGGTAATCCAATCCCAAATATTGACTGCCTTGTGCATTTATTGAAATTCGGTGCATGGAGGATTCATAACTGCGTGAGATGAATCTTTGTTCCCGAAAGTTCCTATTTGGTGAGAGAAATAGAAGCACAGTTAACTCGAGGAAAAATCAGAGAGTGATAATGGCTTAACAGGTGCGTTAATTGGTCTGGACAAAATGGCTTTTGGCTGGAGGATCAGAAAAGGTTCACATCTCTACACTTTCTGGGTACATAAAGAATGTGTGGGGGCGCCTGGGTGGCTCAGTCGGTTAAGCGTCCGACTTCAGCTCAGGTCACGATCTCGCAGTCTGCGAGTTCGAGCCCCGCGTCGGGCTCCGGGCTGATGGCTCAGAGCCTGGAGCCTGCTTCCGATTCTGTGTCTCCCTCTCTCTCTGCCCCTCCCCCGTTCATGCTCTGTCTCTCTCTGTCTCAAAAATAAATAAACGTTAAAAAAAAAAAATTTAAAAAAAAAAAAAAAGAATGTGTGTGCGCTCATACCTAATTCTTCAGCCCTGTTTTCTCTTCAGAGCTCCAGAGAAGGTACCGTTTGTACTTTGAAGGGTGCAGCAGTTTTAACTCACAATGAAAGAAAGCGGACATTCCAGAAGGGGGAAGTTAAAATAAGCAGAGAATAGCAAATCGTCGATTCTGGATTATTTGCCTACTTAATTCAACAAATAATGGGCAGCTACAGAAGGCTTGTGGAAGACTACTGGAACAAAGCTCTTCATCAGGAGAATTTAAATGGTAGCAGTGAATAAAATGGACTGCAGACTACAGGGCAGACTTCTGCACTGAGTAAAAGATTCACACCTGAAGTAAAGCAGAGACAGCAGGGATGGAGACCAGGGAATGAACTCAACCAAGATTGAAGGGATTAACTCAACAACACTCCCATGTAGAGAATGGGAGGGAGAATAAATCATGGGAGAATAAATCATAAGAAAAAGCAAGTTCTGGGGGTCTTTTTTAAACATAAACAAAAAAAAAAAAGTAAGGTTTACTGAAGTGCTAGAGGAGATAATAGTGAGTTCAGCTGTCCAAATTAAAGATGATGGCAAATTTTCCAGAGAGATGTCCAGGAGGGAATGTAAACTTGGAAATTAAAAAGAGGCAAGGAGTATATATGTGTAGTATACTGATACTTCTTGAGCAATTAAACTTTTCACTCATAATTCAACAAGCATTTCCTGACTGCCTGCAGTATACCAGGCACTGTTCTATGCACTGGGGATAGAGCAGTGTATAAAAGAGACCCCTCCCCAAAAAATCCCTGCTCTCACAGAGCTTATATTCGAGAGGAAAATGACTAATAATAATGGTGATAGGTGTTAAGAAGAAAAAATAAAGCAGAGGAAAGGAGATAAAAAGGTATCCAAGGTTGAAATTTATAAAGGATGGCCAGGGAAAGGTGATATCTGAGTTAAAAATTGAGGGAAGTGAAAGATTTGCAGATATTTAGGAGTAGAAAATGCCAACTGAAGGGAACACCAAATAAGAGATCCTGAAGTGGAAGCTCACCTTCTATGTTCTAGGAACAGTATGCAGCCCAGTGTAGCTGGAATGGAGTAAGCAAAGAGGAGATGAAGTCAGGTGACAGGGGACTAAATCACACAGGGTCCTTTAGGTCATTTTAAGGACTTTGACTTTCACTCTGAGCTGAAAGCCATTGGAAAGTTGTGAGCAGAGAAGGGAAATGATCTTTTTAGCAGGATCACTCTACTCACTGAGCATAAGCTAAAGAAGGGCAAGAGTGTAAGAAGAAAGACCATTTAAAAATTATCGCAGTATTCCAAGCAGGAAATGATAGTCCTAAGTAGGACTGTACAGTTGTAGTAGTAGTGAAACTGATTAGAAATAGCTTGGTTCTGGGTACATTTTGAAGGTAGCGCAGTTAGAATTTGCTCCCAGATTCGATGCACGATGGAAATGAAAGGACTCAAGGATGACTTTAAGGTTTTTGACCTCAAATTCTTACAGGTTTGGCTAGAAGAATGGAAAATCAGATTAATTAAAATTTCTGAGGATAGGACCCTTTGGAACACTGACAGGGCATGGGAAGACGAAACAGGGAAGGATTTGGAAAAGTAGTGACAAGAGGAGTAGAAAAGGAATTAGAAGACTATGGTGCCGGGCACCTGAGTGGCTAAATTAGTTAAGCATCTGACTCTTAATCTTGACTCCGGTCACGATCTCACAGTTAGTGAGTACAACCCCCCCATTGGGCTCTGTGCTGATGGCATGGAGCCTGCTTAGGATTCTGTGTCTCCTTTTCTTTGCCTTCTCCCATTTGTGCAGGCTTTCTCTCACGCTTTCTCTCTCTCAAAATAAATAAACTTTAAAAAAAATTTTAAATGTCTAAGAAAAGAAAAGAAAGACTGTGGTGTCATGGAGGATTAGGAAGGGAAGAACCTTTGGAGGTCTGGGCCTGTGCCTCTTACAATAGGACTCCCTGAGACCAGAGACATGCCTCCCCTATCAGATAAGGACTTCCTGAGATTTCCCCAGCAGCCTAGGTCTCCTGATCCAATAATTTTTCCTTCTCTCCCTTCTTGCTTTAAGTAGGGATCAGGTTTCTGATCCCTGAGAAACACTGATCAATGTTCTACTCCTGAGCCAGCCTGCTGTGTGCCTGTTCCCCATGGACACAACTCATTTTATTTTTTTAAAGTAGGCTCCACACCCAGTGTGGAACCCAGTGTAGGGCTTGAATTCATGACCCTGAGATCAAGACCTGAGCTGAAATCAAGAGTTGGACACTCAACTGACAGAGTCATCAAGGTGCCCCAGACACAACCCCTTCTTAAGAAATGGAAATGAAGTAAGGACATTTCCTGGAGAAACAAATACTTCACCTTCCTAGAAGTGACTCATAGTTGACAATTTCCATATGTGAATGCTGACGGTAATTCTCTTGGGGTCAGAAGAGGTTGAATAAGACACCAGTCCTCCACTCCCCCTGCCCTGTGTCTTTCCTTCCCAATGCACCTAGATGGTGCCAGCACACCCGATGTCTAGAAGCAGCACTCCAGGCCAAGGGGCATCAGCTTGCACTCCTTCCACTTTTCTTTCTCCTTCACTTCATAAATGAGGCTTTTGGGGTGTCTAAGAGCAGAAACAGGAAAGACAACCAGCTCTTAATCTTTAGCCATCCAGAATTTACTTAGTCGGACCATATGCCAGACACCATGAGTCTGCAGAGATACTCTTAAGGAGGTCAAGTGAAGGAATCAGACAGGTGTACAGAAAATGATAGTATCTGGCAGAAAATTATGGAGTTCCCAAGGTAGTACATTGCATACCTCAGAAGTAGAGAGGGGAGAGAATCTGAGTAGACTTGAGAAACAAAGGAGAACTATATGGAAAATTGAAGGATTTAAGCTAGACCTTAAAGAACAGATAGAATGAAGGGTGCCCAAAGCAATGAGAACAAAGCAGTTTAGGCACAGGCATGGATTCAAGAAAGCTCCACAAAAATTCAGAATCAGTATGGGTATATGTAGGAGAGCAGAGGAAAATAAGGCTGGAGAGAGCAAGTACGAAGAGGCGTGGCTTGGGTTTAATAGTTCTAAGGCTATAAATAAAGTCACTGGAAGCTTTTCTCCTGGGAAATTAAAGAGAAAAGTCTGGATAAATCCTTAGAATCATGGGGGTCAGGTTGAAACCCTTTGCCCCTCCCTAGAAGCTCAAGATAACAATTAAGGACTCAAGTCTTGGAGCACCTGGCTGGCTTAATCAGTAAAGCGAGCAACTCATGATCTTGGGGTTGTGAGTTCAAGCCCCATGTTAGGTGTATAAATTACTTAAAAATAAAATCTTGAGGCACCTGGGTGGCTCAGTCAGTTAAGCACCTGACTTTTAATTTTGGCTCAGGTCATGATCTCACAGTTCGTAGGATAGAGCCCCAAGTCAGGGCTGACAGCCTGGAACCTGCTTGGGACTTTCTCCCTCTTCCTCTGCCCCTCTCCCTCTGCCCCTCCCCTGCTCGCTCTCTCTCTCTCTCTCTCTCTCTCTCTCTCTCTCTCAAATAAATTAATTAATTAAATGGTTGAATAGAAAAATATGGGTATAGGGGCACCTGGGTGGCTCAGTTGGTTAAGCAACCAACTCCTGATTTCGGCTCAGGTCATGATCTTGCAGTTCATGAGTTTGAGCCCTGCATCAGGCTCTGTGATGACTGCTCAGAGCCCACTTGGGATTCTCTCCCTCCCTCTGCCCCTCTCTCCCACTCATGCTCGCTCTCTCTCTCACAAAATAAAAGTTTTTTAAAAAATACATGGGTATAACTTGTCAAGAGGCAATTCACTAAAGAAGAAACAAATAAATAGCTAGTGAGCATATACAAAGATAGCCAACATGACTGATAATTTTTAAAAATGGGGAAAGGCCCCATTTTTCACCTAACAAATTGGAAAAAGCTAAAAGGATTAATTATATCCAATGCTGTCATGGATGGAGAAATAAGCATATTTATACACTGTTGATGGCAGTACAAATTGATGAAACCATTTTTGTAGAGCAGCATGGCAGTGACTATCACAGTACATTGTGAAGTAAAAAGCCAGTTATAGAATAATGCTTATTGTATCCATTTTTATAAAAAAAAGAAACAGCTAGACATACAGATATAAATATAGACATAGATATAAGTACAGGTTTAGAAGAATGCCTGGCTGGCTCAGTTGGTGGAGCATGTGATTCTTGATCTTGGGGTCATGAGTTCAAGCGCCACATGTGGCATAGAGTTTATTTAAATAAAAAATAAAAATAAATGTAGATTTAGATATTTTAACATAGATAACAGACTGCAAAGATACACACCAAACTCTTATTGTGGCTCTGAAGGGAGCAGGACATGCCTGAAGGGGGTGGGCAGCAGGACTTGGAACCAAGGAGGTGGGGGAAGTGGAAACCAGAGAGAAGGTCGCAGTCACTGCTGGAAGATGTGACTGGAAGAAGTCACAGCTGTGAGAGAGAGAGGAAGAATTGCCCTGACTTTTCCCTTCCTCCAGCCCTCCAGTTTCCTGCCATTGCCTCTCACCGTTGGAATCTAGCTAGCAGCTGGCAAAAGGAGCCGGAAAATGTAGTTTTCAGAACAGAGAATGGGTCCCAAAACAGAGACATAATGACCAACCACAAAAAGTTATTGAGTGGTTCACAGAATCAAAGAGAGAGATGGAGAAGCAGATATGAAAAGCAAGAGAAAACCTAGTAAAAAAGAGCAAGAAGCCTGGTAAGAGTCACCTGTGAAAGAGCTATAAAAGACAATTCCTTAATAGTAAGTGGTAATAGTAAAAGATAATTGTATCAAATTTGTTTAAATGGCGTGAGTAGACTATCCTGTCCCTGAGTTAAAAGAGCCCTGTCTCACCTGTTGGGATGAGCACTGGGTGTTGCACGGAAACCAATTTGACAATAAATTTCATATATTTTAAATAAATAAATAAATAAATAAATAAATAAATTAATTAAATTAAATAAAAATAAATAAATAAAAGAGCCCTGTCTCTAGTAATCATTCAGCTGATATACTGAGGTCTACTATACACCAAACCCAGTGCTACAGTGGGAACAAAGATTAAATAATACCAGGTTTCAGTCATCAAGAATCTTTGGAGGAAGACAATCATAAACAGACAATTATAATAGTCAATGTCAGCAAGCTTGAAGACCAGCCACTATGCTAAACTGTGGCTTTGTGCAAAAAAAAAAAAAAAAAAAAAAAAAAAAATCATCCTTTCTGAGTGGATGCTATGCCAGGGATAAAGCTTGGCGAATTGAGTGCAGCTGGATTTTAACCCTCTCTGGACCCCTCAACCAAGCACTTTTATGAGCACAAAGGACACAGCCATACATAGCTGCCCTGCTTAAGGAGGTAGAGACTGGCACCAATGGAGGAGATCAGAGGCAGCCTGTGAGGATGTGTACCCACCTATGCAGCAGGAAGGCCTGAAAGCCCAGCCTCTCAACCCAGAACTTCATTAGAAAACACAATGATTTCATTTGCTTCTGGTGCTACTAACTGTAACAAGGAATTTGCAAAGAGAACCCTCTGGAAATTTGGAAAGACTCCTTTGGAAGGAAAAATTAACAGATGGTGTTTACAGCTTTGCCTTGGTTCCCCCATCAGAGTGAATGCCAGATGTTTTCTTCTGGTTTCAAAGACAGTGTGTGAGATCGAAAAGGTTCCTTTGCCCAAAGGTAATGAAATATTAGAATGAGTTAATTGTGAGCATGTGGGCAAGTGAATCCTGTGCCAGGTCAGCAAAGTTTGACTTGCTGTTGTGATGTTATCATTCTAGTCTTTTCTTTTAACAGCATCAGTGTCCCATAAGAGGGGGTTGGCGGGATAAATGCACATGAGACAATGTTATGCAGCCATTAAAAAGGATGTTATAGGGACACCTGAGTGGCTCAGTCGGTTAAGCTTCTCTTGGTTTCAGCTTAGGTCATGATCTCACTGTTTCGTGAGTTCCAGCCCTGCACTGGGTTCTGTGCTGGCAGCATGGAGCTTGCTTGAGATTCTCTTTCTCTCCCTCTCTCTCTCTCTCTCTCTCTCTCTCTGCCCCTCCCCCACTCGTGCTGTCTTTGTCTCTCTCAAATAAATAAATTTTTTAAAAAAAGATGTTATAAAAGGATGTTACGTAGATACAGTAAGATCAGCGGTTACCAGGAGTTAGGGGAGGGGGATAAATAGGTGAGATACACAGCATTTTTTTAGGGCTTTAAAATTATTCTATATGACACTATAATGGTGAATACATGACCTTATACATTTGTCAAAATCTATAGAACTATACAATACAAAGGGCGAACCTTAATGTAAACTATGAACTTTGCTAATGATAATTCATCAATACTGCTTCACTAATTGTAACAAATGTACTGCATTAATGCAAGGTGTTAGTAATAGGGGAAACTGGTGGGGTTGGGGGAATATGGGAATTCTCTGCACTATCTGCTCAATTTTTTCTGTAAATCTTAAACAGTTCTAAAAAATAAAGTCTAAAAAAAGGATGTTATAGAAGTATGTAAATATGAAAAGATGCTTGTAAAACATTGCTAAGTTAAAAAGAGCTACTAACCATATATTCAATATGGTCTCATTTTTGTAAAATTATACACATACACACAATATAATTTTCAATTTGAAATTCTGAAAGGACATATGCCAAAATATTATAGTGGTTAACTCTTGGTGGAAGGCTTATGGGTAATTTGTAATTTCTCCCCTCTGTTTGCTTATTTAAAAATGCCCTGGTGGGGGACACCTGGGTGGCTTAGTTGGTTGAGTGTCTGACTTTAGCTCAGGTCATGATCTTATGGTTCCTGGGTCCGAGCCCTGCATCGAGGTGCAAAGCCCTTTTGGGATTCTCTCTCTCTCCTTCTCTCTCTCTGCCCCTCCTCCACTTGCACACTCTCTCTCACTCTCACTCTGGTTCTCGCTCTCGCTCTCTCTCAAAATAAACAGATAAACTTAAAAAGAAATGCTCTAGGGGAACCTGGCTGGATCAGTTGGTAGAGCATGGGACTCTTGATCTTGGGGTTGTGACTTCAAGCCCCACAGTTGGGTGTAAAGATTACTTAAAATTTAAAAGTCTTTTAAAAAATGCTTTAGGGGGCACCTGGGTAGTTCAGTCAGTTAAGCATTCAATTCTTGATTTTGGCTCAGGTCATGATCTCACGGTTGGAGAGTTTGAGCCCCGTGTCAGGCTCCACACTGACAGTGCAGAACCTACTTGGGTTTCTCTCTCCCTCTCTCTCTCTCTGCCCCTCTCCTGCTTGTTCTCTCTCTCTCTCTCTCTCTCTCTCTCTCTCAAAATAAATAAATAAACTTTAAAGAAAAAATGTTTTAGGAGCACCCGGGTAGCTATCGGTTGAATGTCTGACTACAGCTCAGGTCACGATCTTGTGGTTTATGAGTTTGAGCCCTGCGTTGGGTTCTCTGCTGTCAGCACAGAGCCCACTTCAGATCTTCTGTCCCGCTCTCTCTCCGCCCCTCCCCCACCAAACCCCCACCCTACCCCCACCCCGCTCTCTCTCAAAAATAAATAAATATTTTAGGGGTGCCTGGGTGGCTTGATCCGTTAAGTGTCTGACTTCAGCTCAGGTCATAATGTCACAATTCCTGGGTTTGAGCCCCATGTCGGGCTCTGTGCTGGCAGCTCAGGGCCTAGAGCCTGCTTCAGATTCTGTATCTCCCTCTCTCTCTGCAACCCGCCCCCCCCCACTTGCACTGTCTCCCTCTGTCTCTCAAAAATAATAAACATTAAAAAAATTTTAATAAACATTTAAACAATTAAAATGCTTTAAAACATTTTTACTACACAAAACACATAAATATTTTTCCATTGTAAATGGTTCAAATGATAGAAGATGTATTTTAGTACTGCTGTGGTGTGCTCCCCAGATCTCCACCCTTCAAAACTGAAGCATTCACTTCTCCAGCTGCTGGGAATGTTAGTGGCTGATAGCTTGCAGTTAAGCACTCCAGACAACCTTGCCTGAGAAAAGCTGCTTGCTTTCAAATCATGCCCTCTTCCCCAGGGCAGCTTACATTCAAAGACTGATTAGTGCAAGAGTATAAAGGCCTGATTACCCTGGCCCCAAATAGGGACAATTCTGCAGGGCCATCCTAGCTCCAATGCTCTACGTGGAATAGACTGAGGCTTTTTTTTTTAAGTTTATTTATTTTGAGAGAGAGAGAGAGAGAGAGACAGAGAGAGAACTAGCAGTAGAGGGAGACAGAGAGAACCTCAAGCAGGCTCCATGTCCAGTGTGGAGCCTGACTCTGGACTTGATCTTATGACTCTGAGATTATGACCTGAGCCAAAACCAAGAGTCAGATGCTTAACTGACTGACCCACCCAGGTGCCCCAACTCCTTCTTGTTAAAGATTACTTTTCCCCCTTGCTTGAAGATGATGGAGAACTCTCTCTCCTATTAAAAATGTGCCTCCCCATCTGGATCCCATCATCTCAACCTAGCCATTAGACCAATAACTAGGATTAAGTAACAACATGAATGACCAAGACATGATAAAGGAGGAAGGAACTGTGTCCAACAGAGCTATAGAACATAGCCAATATATATTGACAGAGGCCAGGAGCATATACATGGGACTACACTCTGAGAACTCTGAGGCTTGATCTAACCAGGGCAAAGTTGAACCTAAAGTTGGATGAAGGAGAGGTTATTAATAGGGAAACATTCTGGGGATGCCCAGGTGGCTCAGTTGATTAAGCATCCGACTCTTGGTTTCAGTTCAGGTTATGATCTCACTGTTCGTGAGTTCGAGCCCAACATAAGGCTCTGCACCGACAGCATGGACCCTGCTTGGGATTCTCTCTCTCTCTCCTCTCTCTCTTCTCTCTCTCTCTCTCAAAAAGAATAGGGTTCCTTGATAGCAAATGAGAATGATAGGATCGCAAAATAATATAGGCCAGATGGTAATGCTCAACCATCAGAAGCAATGTAAATGCAATTATTGTAATAAACTATGAGGTTGGAATGGCAGCCAGAAGGGCCTGACTTGCAGAGAGATGGCTGATAGTACACAATGTTCCTAAAGGTAAGATGGCCAACATAGCAATTAAAATAAATCAAAGTGGGAGATCAAGGGGCTGAGTCATGATTCATTGCCCAGCTTCTGGACTAGAACCAGCTTCCAGACCCGGAAACGAATGACCAATGGAGAGACCAGGTCTCCAGGAAGAAGGGCCCTATAACACCATGGCAAGTACAAGATAGCAATGATTCCTTCAATCCTTCCCCCAAAGGGGTCCACTGCCATTTACTTGGGCAGGCCACACAGGGGAAAAGGAAATACTATCCAAGGGATTCAAGGACTTTAAGACAACAGGAATTCAGAAGTCTGAGATGAAATTGATTATAGGGGATCAAAAGCATCATTAGGGTCCTGCAGTTAGAGTGAGATGTACCAGCTCCTTTGGTTAAAAGAGAAAGGGTCTGAGGTTCGGATGTTTCAGAATCATGAATAGTTGTGAGCGCATTTGCTGGCTAGTAAGAGACCTTGAATGAAAATGACTGTAAATCAGGGATAAGGAGGCCTAAGGAAAAGGGCCCTAGCCTGGCTCAGCAACTGGAGCATTGTGACTCTTTTTTTTTTTCTTTTTTTTTTTTAAGTAGACTCCTCAAGGAGCTTGAACTCATGACCCTGAGATCAAGACCTGAGCTGAGATCAAAACCTGAACTGAGGTCAAGAGTCATATGCTTAACTGACTGAGCCACCGGGGCACCCTTGGAGCATGTGACTCTTGATCTCAGGGTTGTGAGTTCAAGCCTCATATTGGGTGTAAAAATTACTCAAAAATAAAATCTTTTTAAAGAAAAAAAAGGTCTAAGGGAGAAGCATTTGGGTGGACCTATGGGAAGGGGAATGAAGTACAAAGATCTTTATATCACATGTGTATTAGTTTCCTAGGCTGCCATAACAAAACACCACAGACTGAATGGCTTAAACAACAGAAATTTATTTTCTCACAGTCTAGGGGCTACGATCAATGTGTTTTCAGATTTGGTTTCTTCCGAGGCCTCTCTCCTTGGCATGCAGATGGCCTTTCCTCTGTACGTAGATATCTCTAATGTCTCTCTGTATGTGTAAATTTTCTCTACTTATGAGAACACCAGTCAAATTGGATTAGGGCCCATTCTAACAGTCTCATTGTAAACTTAATCATCTCTTTGAGGGCCGTATCTCCAAATACAGTCACATTCTATGGTACTGCAGATTAGGGCCTTAACATGGAAAACTTGGCGGGGGAGCAGGGGGAGTTCAGTCCATAACAACATGGTAATACATATTAGAGAGACACCACAGAAGAGTCACAGAACAACCAAGTAAACAAAATGACTCAGTCACTTGATAAGTCAGTCTGTCATTGACCACTCCAGAGCAGGTACAATGGTCCATAAAGTAACCATAGTGGGACTTTTCATGAGTCCAACAGCGTAGATTCACACTCACCAAGCTTTTCCCATTTCCCCAAATTGTCAAAGAAATTTCATCAATTTACACTAAAACCAAAGTGTATGAAGGTTCTTACCAACATTTTAGTTTTTTTCTTACCAACATTTTAAATTACCAATCTTCAGGTTTTGCCAGAGAGGGGATAAATGACTTTTTATTGTATTTTAATTTGTATTTCCTTGTGTTTGTATTTCTTACATTTATTGACCATTTGTGAATTGCTTGCTATTACTCCTGCCCATATTACTATGGGATTGTTCCCCTTTTCCTTATGGATTTGTAAGGCTGTCATATATTCTATAATTTGTAACCAAACCAAAGTGAGTTCTCTCCTTGGTGAGTCAGAAACTGCACCAGGTTGAATTGTCACACAAACTTCATTTGCAACAAATGAGATCATGAGAAATAGCTTCCAAAGCTGTGACTCCCCAAGCAACGGTGGATGGGTTCCTCTTACTTAGGCTTAGGATGATTGTTTACTTAGGGAAGTCTTGTCACTGTACATAGAGGCGGACATAAGATTGCAGATGAGCCTTAAGAAAACATACACACATTGTATGCTATGTAAATGAGGATTGTGCTCCCCTCCTTCTGCAAAGATTTTAGTATTATAATGAGATAAAGGTAGTTGTCAATCATTCTAGAGGATACTTCAGGCACAGGCATGAGTCCGGGTTTAAATTCAAACTGGTCTGGGTGGTCTGGGCCAGCTGGAGGTCTTGTCAGGTTTGTTGCAAGGGTGCTTTCGCTTTCCATTTGCCTGAGTTAAAAGATAAGCTGGAAAGAAGAGCTTAAGGAGAAATATGGGGCAAAGGTCAGTAAGTACAAGCAAAAGGGGAGTAAAGGTCAGGTCTTGGGGTCTAGCTGGTGACAACATTAATCATCTGATTTGTTGATGATTGTGAATTGCTTGCTGTTGTTCCTGCCCTTTTATTATGCAGTTGTTTCCCTTTTTCTTTCTTTCTTTTTTTTTTTTAAGTTTATTTATTTATTTGAGAGAGACAGCACAAGCAAAGAAGGAGCAGAGAGAGACGGAGAGAGAATCCCAAGCAGGCTCTGTGCTTATAGTGCAGAGGCTGACGAAGAGCTTGAACTCATGAAACCATGAGATCATGACCTGAGCCAAAACCAAGAGTTGGACACTTAACCAACTGAGCCACCCAGGTGCCCCAAGATTTTATTTTTAAAGTAATCTCTATACCCAATGTGGGGCTAAAACTTACAACCCCAAGATCAAGAGTCACATGCTCTACTGACTGAGAGCTCCTCCCCTTTTTCTTCTGGATTTTTAAGAGCTGTCACATATTCTATACATTAATTATCTGTTAAATGCAATAAAAAAATATCATTTGCCTTTTAAGTTTAATGATGTCTTTTTTTTCCCTTTTTTTATTCCTACCTAATTAAATTAAATGGATTAAGAGTTTATCTACAGGCACTTCAGTGGCTCAGTCTGTTAATCATCCATCTTCAACTCAGGTCATGATTTCATGGTTCAAGAATTCAAGCCCTGCATTGGGCTCTCTACTGTCCGTGCAGAGACTGCTTCTGATCCTGTGTCTCCCTCTCTCAAAAATAAATGAACATTGGGGCACCTGCGTGGCTCAGTCAGTTAAGCGTCCAGCTTCAGCTCAGGTCATGATCTTGTGGTCTGTGAGTTCGAGCCCCACGTTGGGCTCTGTACTGACAGCTCAGAGCCTGGAACCTGTTTCAGATTCTGTGTCTCCCTCTCTCTCTCTGACCCTCCCCTGTTCACTCTCTGTCTCTGTCTCAAAAATAAATAAATATTTTTAAAAAATGAACATTAAAAAAAATTTTTTTAAAGAGTTTATCAAAAAAGAGATTCTAACTTCTACCAGAGGAATAGATGGTACTGGACTTGCCTTCTGGTGACAAAGAACCAGAAAAGTGGACAAAATATATGAAAGAACTATTTTCAGACCTTGCACTAACAAGCAGTGTGGGACTATGACCCCTAGGGTAGGAAAACAAA
The DNA here is from genome assembly GCF_018350215.1 of Panthera leo. Lineage (NCBI taxonomy): Eukaryota > Metazoa > Chordata > Mammalia > Carnivora > Felidae > Panthera > Panthera leo. Next base: position 55,917,772 of record NC_056691.1, on the reverse strand, counting down.
GAAGATAGGCTCAAGCTGCATGTGAATAGGGTGAAACTCCAGAAGGTTGATCCTGGTCAAAGAACTTATCAAAGACAAACAAAGTCAGACACTAGTTAAAGTGGTAAGAACAGATCTTAACCAATAATATACTATTGCAATAGGGAAGAGAATCCAGTATGAATTGAACTCAACTTTGATCAGTACAGAAGTGAATGGGCATTTTATTTATTTTTTTAAAGTTTATTTATTTTGAGAGAGAGAGCTTGCTCACATGAGCTGGGGGAGGGGCAGAGAGAGGGAGAAAGAGAGAATCCCAAGCAGGCTCCACACTGTCAACACAGAGCACCACTTGGGGCTTGATCTCACAAACCATGAGGTTGTGACCTGAGCAAAAATCAAGAGTGGGACGTTTAACCAAACGAGCCAGCCAGGTGACTCCAAATTAAATTTTTTTAATGAAGAAAAAATACTTTTTCAGCTAAACAAAAGCTGAGAGATTTATTACCCTTAGATCTGCCAAAAAAATGTTTAAGAAAGTTCTTTCTTTCTTTATTTTTGGAAGGTTCTTTAGACAAAAATATGATGATACCAGATGAAAAAGAGAATCAGAAATTGTAAATATGTGGATAAAAACAAAAGATACATAATTTGTAAATATATTTAAGAGATAAGTGACTGTTGGGGCACCTGGATGTCTCAGTTGGTTGAGTGTCTAACTCTTAATTTTAGCTCAGTCCATGATCCCAGAGTCATAGGATGGAGCCCCTCATCAGGCTCAGTGCTGAGCGTGGAGTCTGCTTGAGATTCTTTTTTTTTCTCTCTCTCTCCCTCCCTCTGCCCTTCTCCCCTGCTCACACTTGTTTTCTCTCTCTCAAAAGAATAAAAAATTAAAATAATAAAAATTTGAAAAGATAACTGGCTTAAAAATAAAAAATAAAAGATAATTGTTCATTTTTTTTAACATTTTATTTTTAAGTAATCTCTGCATCCAACATGCGGCTCAAACTCACAACACTTCAGATCAAGTCACATGTTCTAAAACAAAAGAAAAAAAAGAGTCACATGCTCTATTGACTGAGCCATCCAGATGCCTGATAATTGTTTATTTTATTCTATTTTATTATTATTTTTGTTAATGTTTATTTTTGAGAGAGACAGAGACAGGGACAGAGCATGAGTGGGGGAGGGGCAGAGAGAGAGGGAGACAGAATCTGAAGCAGGCTCCAGGCTCCAAGCTGTCAGCACAGAGCCTGACACGGGGCTCGAACTCACAGACCGCAAGATCATCACCTCAGCCAAAGTTGGACGCTCACCCAACTGAGCCACCCAGGTGCCCCTTATTTTATCTTTTTTAAGTTTGTTTATTCATTTTTAGAGACAGAGAGAAAGTGTGCACAAGCACATGTGAGAGAGTGAGAGAGGGGCAGAGAGAGAGGGAGAGGGAGAGAATCCCAAGCAGGATCCCCAATAATTAACTGTTTAAATAAAAAATATAGAGGGACACCTGGGTGGCTCAGTTGGTTAAGCATACAACTCTTGGTTTCAGCTCAGGTCATGATCTCACAGTTTTGTGGGTTTGTGGAACCTGCTTGGGATTCTCTCTCTCTGCCTCTCCCTCTCCCATGTTGTCTCTGTCTCTCTCAAAATGAATAAACTTTTTCATAAAAAATTTAAAAATATAGAAATGTATTTTTAGGTAGACTCCACACCCAACATGGGGCTTCAACTCACCACCCTGAGACCAAGAGTCGCATGCTTTACCAACTAAGCTACGTGCCCCAATAAAGATATACTTTGTAGTTTATAACATAAATAGAAAAAAATGTATTATAGTAACAATAGAAAGAACAAAAAGAAAAGGAAATGAGGGGTGCCTACCTGGCTCAGTTGGTAGAGCTTGTAACTCTTGATCTTGGGGTTGTAAATTCAAGCCCCACGTTGAGTGTAGAGATTACCTAAAAATAAAACCTTTTAAAAACTAACCATAAAAAAAGAAGAGAAGGAAATGAAGAAGGAGAACAGAGAATATAGAGGACAAAGAGCAATAAGGTATGTTTAAACCGTATCAGTAATTACATTGAATATTAATGGTCTAGTTTCCACTTCCAGCATGAAAGCATGAAGATTTCAGTGGAAACTGGTGAAAATTATTTTAAAACACCAACAACAATATTAAAATCTCTGGAAATGGCTGTAAGAGCTTAAGCAAAGAAACAGTTATTAAAGAAAATCTGCTAAAACTCTATATAAACCGTGACAGTCTGTGGTATTTGAGCCAAGATGGGGCGGGACACCAAGGTGGCTCAGTTGGTTAAATGACTCTTGATTTCAGCTCAGGTCATGATCTCACGATTTGTGGGATTGTGGGATCAAGCTTCACATAGGGCTCTGAGCTGACAGTTGGAGCCTGCTTGGGATTGTCTCTCATCTCTCTCTCTGCCCCTCCCCCTGCTCATGTGCTCTCTCTCTCTCTCTCTCTCTCTCTCTCTCTCTCAAAATAAATAAATAAACATTTTTTAAAAAGAGAGAAAGCGGGGCACCTGGGTGGCTCGGTCGGTTGGGCGTCCGACTTCGGCTCAGGTCACGATCTCGTGGTCCGTGAGTTCGAGCCCCGCGTCGGGCTCTGTGCTGACAGCTCAGAACCTGTAGCCTGTTTCAGATTCTGTGTCTCCTTCTCTCTGACCTTCTCCCATTCATGCTCTGTCTCTCTCTGTCTCAAAAATGAATAAACGTTAAAAAAATTAAAAAAAAAAAAAGAGAGAGAGAAAGAGGGGCGCCTGGGTGGCTCAGTCAGTTGAGCGTCTGACTTCGGCTCAGGTCATGATCTCACAGGTCATGATCAGTGCAGAGTCTGCTTCAGGTCCTCCGTCCCTCTCTCGCTGCACCTCCCCTGCTGGTGCACTCTCTCTTAAAGATAAATAAATGTTTAAAAAAGAAAGAGAAAAAAATTTCACCCTCTGTCCCCCCACTCCCAGCTTAGTGAGACAGAAACTCTTCTCTAAACTGGTACAGCCAAGAACAAAAAGGTCCCCTCATACACCAGCTCCCAATCAAAGGTCTATCTTCTTGGAAGGGACAGCACACCAGCATTTCTCATTCTGCCCCCAGCTATCTGTTGCCAGTGCTAAGGTCTGGGTGAGAGCAGGAAAATAGAGGTGGGGGATTCCCTTCTTCTGCCCAGCCATCACTCCTTGGATGTGGTACAGATGAGAATACTGGGACCCAGATTGCCCTTGTGGCTCATGGGCAGGGGTTCTGGCAGAAAGGCAAATGAAGGAGATGTGGGCCTGCTTCCTCCCCTCATCCACCAAGCACTCAGCTTTTAAAGTGGAGATGTCACTCAGAAGTATACTACTGTGCTTGCCCCCAGCACCAGAGTCATGGCTCAGAGATTTTGACAAGGGCAGAAGCAGACTATAGAACTGTGAGTTCCAATCATTCCCCGAAGGAATTGACTTCATTTGCAACTGACTATGGAGAAATTCAATCCTAAAAGCACCCTCAAAAACAGTGGAAGTTGTGGCAAAAGGCTACTGAGAGGGGATTGGTAGTTTCATTGACAATATACGCTAAAATATATGCTAGCTATAATGCCAGAGAGAAATAGGGAAAGATATACCTAGAAAGATCCCTCCTGAGGGCACCTGGGTGGCTTAGTTAGCTAAGCATCCGACTTTGTCTCAGATCACGATCTCATGGTTTTTGAGTTTGAGCCCCACATTGGGCTCTCTGCTGTTGGCAAGGAGCCCGCTTTGAATCCTCTGTTCCCTTCTCTCCCTGCCCCTCCTCCAGTCGTTCTCTCTCTCTCACTCTCTCTCAATAAACAAATAAATAAACTAAAAAAAAAAAAAAAAATGAAAGAACCATCCCTCCTGGGGTTAGAACACTGACTTCAGAAACTATAACTTCAGGGACCTCAAATTTGATTGGATTTCTCTGTGAGGCAATTTATGCCCTAGTACTGTTGAAAATATAGCTATCAGTGGACAATTAGTGGAGCTTAATTGCTGTGTGTGATTAGAGAAAGAGATAGTGAAAGAGAACCAAAAAAAGAAAAAAGCAGGGAACAGAAATTGCCTGTGAGAGTAGCCAAATTTGAGATTTAACCAACAAAGACTTCAAAGTGGCCGTTATAAATACGTTTAAAAAACATAACAACACAGAGAAAAATAGCTGATTAAATTTTTGTAGCAAGGAGATTACAAGATGAACTTAGGACATGTTGTGTGGGGAATCAAAGAAGCTTTCAAACACCGATGAAGTTATGTCAAAAGTTCACAGAAGTTGATCTTGAAGGTGTTCCTACCGATCAAGCTAAATCAATTTGAGAACTGAAAAAAATGATAATTGCTACTGAATGAAACACACTAAATCTCTAAAAACCCATACCTGCAAATGGTATTCAAAGAGACAAAGCCAGAAAAAAATTATTTTTCACCTTTTGAAATAGCTACAAATCAAGCAGAAAGAATTAAATATCTTATCTTTTCATTAGGAACCATATTTCATTGAAACTAAATTGCCCGAGGGTCACCTGGCTGGCTCAATCAGTAGTGCATGCAATACCCTTTTTTTTAATGTTATCTATTTATTTTTTAATGTTTATTTATTGATTTTGAGAAATAATAACATAAAAATGTTATTATTTATTTATTTGTGCATGCACGCAGGTGGAGGAGGGACAGAGAGAGAATCTCAAGCAGGCTCTGCAGTACGAATGCAGAGTCTGATGTGAGCCTGAACTCATGAGATCATGACCTGAGCCAAGATCAAGACTGCGAGGTTTGGGGTGCCTGAGTGGCTCAGTTGGTTTAGCATCCGACTTCAGCTCAGGTCATGATCTCACGGTTCATGGGTTGGAGCCCCGCATTGGCCTCTATGCTGACAGCTCAGAGCCTGGAGCCTGCTTCAGATTCTGTGTCTCCCTCTGTCTGCCCTTCCCACACTCACACTCTGTCTGTTTCTCTCTCTCTCTCTCTCTCTCTCTCTCTCAAAAATAAATTAAGAAAAAGAAAAAGAAAAGAAAAGAAAAAAAGACTTGGAGGTTTAACCAGCTGAGCACTCAAGCACCCTGAGCATGAGACTCCTAATCTCAAGGTTGTGAGTTCAAGCTCCACGTTGGACATGGAACCTACTTAATTAAAAAAAGAAGAAGAAGAAAAGAAAGAAAGCAAGAAAGAAAAGAAAGAAACTTAATTGCCCAGGTTGAGGAGAGAATATTCTTCTTTATCAAAGATGACTGGCTAATAAAGGTATACATAATGAAAATAGTTGAAAAACTATCATTTTCCAGCACTTAATTAAAAGATTATTAATTGGGGAGGGTGACCTGGATGGCTCAGTTGGTTGAGCATCAGACTTCGGCTCAGGTGATGATCTCACATTTTGTGAGTTCAAGCCCCACATCAGGCTGTCACTGCAGAGCTCACTTTGGATCTTCTGTCACCCTCTCTCTCTGTCCCTCCCCTGCTTGCTTGCTCTCTCTCCTCAAAATAAACATTAAAAAATGATTATTAATTGGTACTAATCATTTAGTGAATGGTTAATAGGGAACTGGACATTTGTATGTCCAAAGCAACCCCACTCAGATGACTTCCTGGTGGCAAGGTGAAGAAAAATATAATTTTCCAGTAGAGGGATCAAGCTATCATTTCACTCAGTCCAGTGATTAGCAAGGTCTAACTCTTCATTAATGGTGGTACAAACCAGTCTTATGTATTTCCTTAGGTGGTAGGGGGTAGAAAATACACAACATCACCCATAAAGTATGTTGGTTAAAAATGTTTAACTTGACCTAAGTATCTATCAACAGATTAATGGATAGAGAATAAATGGTATATATATTACATATTTATACATATATATATATAATATATATACCATTGAATATTACTCAGCCATAAAAAAAGAATGGGATCTTGCCATTTGCAATAACATGGATGGACCTAGAAGGTATTATTTTAAGTGAAATAAGTCAGTTGGAGAAAGGCAAATACTAATTACCTTATGATTTCACTTCTGTGTGGACTCTAAGAAACAAAATAAATGAACAAACAAAACAGAAACAGACTCATAGATTAGGAAACAAACTATTGGTTACCATAGTGGGGATAGCTTAGTGGGGCAAGTGAAAATACAACATAATAAATAAGTCACGTGAATGCAAAGTACAGCATGAAAAATATAGTCAATAATATTATAACAACTTTGTATGGTGACAGATGTTGACTAGACTTATCATAGGGGTCATTTCTTAATGTATAAAAATGTTGAATCACTATGATGTACACCTGAAACGAATACTGTATGGCTATTGTATGTCAATTACACTTAAAATTTAAAAACACTTAATTTGAACTAATCAAGCCTTTACATCTAACCTCTACTTATAGGAAATAGAAGAACAAATTTAATACAGCTCATGAAAGCAATCAGAAAAATCCAATAAATGGGACAATATACAGGTAAACTGGCCCAGGTTCGTTAACAAGTGAGGGTAATAAAAAGAAAGAAAGGAGAGAACAGAAAGAGAGAGAGAGAGAGGGAGAGATGGAAGGAGGAAGGAAGAAAAGAAAAGAAAAGAAAAGAAAAGAAAAGAAAAGGAAAGGAAAGAAAAGAATGGTTAAAGTGGGGCACCTGGGTGGCTTAGTTGGTTAAGCATCGACTCTTGGATTCGGCTCTGGTCATGACGTCAGGATTCGTGAGATTGGAGCTGACAGCACAGAGCCTGCTTGGGATTCTCTCTCTCTGCCTCTCTCTGCCTCTGTCCCACTTGCACTCTCTCTCTCTCTCTTTCTCTCAAAATAAAAAACTTTAAAAAAATGGTTAAAGTGGTAAATTACAAAATTAAATTTATACTTTTCAAATTATTATTTTAAATTAAATAAAGTACTATGAAAGTATGCAAATTTATCTGAAGTGTGCTCTTGATTAAATTTACTTTTGACCCATATTGTCACTGTAGGTTAATATTCACCATATCTAAATGAACTAAAAGTTATGAAAGGAACGCTATAGGTCAACATGTTTTTATTTTGTTTTGTTTTTTTTCAGGCAATCTCTGTTTTTATTCTATTTTAGAGATATAGATCATGTACACAGAGGAATATTTGACATATTCATACAGTTAAAAAAATAACAAAATGTACAATAAAATACATTAATAAATAGAACAAAACAATAATTTTGAATACACTTGTATATTCCTCCATAATCTCATCTTCTCCTCTTCAAAATGAAACTATAGTTCAGATTTTTATTATTGCTTTCTAAAATGTTTTTAACCACACAGGTATGTTTTCCCAAGTAATATATTGTTTAGTTTTGCTTTATATAAATAGTCATACTGTATATATCTTTTTTTAAAGTCTATCTATTTATTTTAAGAGAGAGAGAGAAAGAAAGCACACGTGTGCAAACTGGGGAGGGGCAGAGACAGAGGGAGAGAGAGAGAAGCAGGCGCCACACTGTCATTGAAGAGCCCAAATCACGGCTTGATCTCACTACTGTGAGACCATGACTTGAGCCGAAACCAAGAATGGAACACTTAATGACTGAACCACCCAGTTGCCCCCACTACTGATTTTTTTTAATTACTAGATTTTATTGAAGAAGTTATTGTATCATGAATACGATTTCAAAAATTTGTAGTACAAAAGTTGGGATGAATGGCTAGTGCTTTGTGTTTACATGGAAATGAACTGATGAAAATGTCTCAGGGGTGTGATGAAGTTACTGTTCAATAAAAGCATCCTCCCAGGGGAGAAGAATTGAACATTTAAAAATTTAAA